>NW_026294551.1:35950914-36510914 GCF_007827085.1 Peromyscus californicus insignis
TAATCTCCATACTGGATGCTGTGGCATCCTCATGCACACAAAATAAATGTAAAAATGTGTTTTCAAAGGTTAGAAACATGCAAGACTCATCTGTGGAGTTAGAAGTCAGGCTATGGTTACCCTTCTGAGGAAAGTGGAGAGTATTATGTGATTAGGCTTCTCTGGTGCTTGTAATTATTGATCTGTTTGAGTACATTGTTACACTGTGTTTATGACTACCTCTTGGGGTATACATTTGCAGCTTAAGTGGTTTTCTGTATATCTGTTATACATTATTATAAATTAGGGAATACTTGTAATAGGGAAGCTTAATGTATATGAAGGTCCTGTTTAATTATCCTCTTAATTTGAATTGGTTATATAATGTCTAGTCAAATTGTGTAAGTTCTTTATACGTTTAGGCAATGCTTGGTCACTTTTTGTATCTGTATGATGTACATGTTTGCCATGGCATTGAATGTAGAGGTCAAAAGACAAAACTGTATAGTCAGTTCTCTCCTATCTTTACATGGATTCTGGGGATTGAACTCAGGTCATCAGGTTTGTGAGGCCAGCACTTCTACCTGTTGAGCGATCCTTCTGATTCTTGAGCTGTTTTGATCCCTGGGAAAGGAGAAAAGTGGAGAATACCTGGTAGAGCACAAACTTACTACAGATGTTCCTTGATTTATGATGGGGTACATCTTGATTAAATTCATCCAAAACTGAAAACATCCTAAGTCAAACATGCATTAAAAACAGTAACCTACTGTACAAAGCTGCATGGTGTACTATGGAGTATCTCTTATTTATCTTATTTATCTTTATAATTGCATGGCAGAAGCTCAATGTGGTACTAGCATTGGGAGTGATTGTTGTGCTAAATGTTGGGGAAAGATTAACATAGAAAATTGAGGTACAGCTTCTACTGAATGTAAAGTATATTGCTTTTACACCATTATAAAGTTAGATTATTCTGAGTTGGGGACCATCTATAATAGTGGTTAGCCTTGCAGACTGTTTATGTGACAAACTGTGGACATGGAGCTTTTACCTTATATCCCTTTTAACTATGGGCTACTCTTATACAATGAATTTTTTTTAGAAGAGTAAATTCCAGATACTATTTTAAATTGAATTGAATTGAGGGAAGTAATGTTGACTATTGTAAATCTCAGGCATGTGTTTAAAAGAAGAAAATAGCTGTGTGTGGTGGTACTGTTCTGTACCACCCAGTGCTTGGAAGGCAAGGGCGAGAGGATTTCAAGGCCATGGTGAATTGAAAATTCCAAACTCCAAGTCATCCTGAGCTGTGGAGGGAGACATTCTATCTGCAAACAGTGTGGGGAGGGGACGGGACATGGGATGATCACATGACTTACGGACGAAACTGGCTGGACTCACTGAGATGAGCTAATTTAATTCTACCCCGAGAAGTGAGGCAGATTTTGTTGAACGTGGTGGAGAGGTAAGCAGAGTGAATGTAGGCACTTGATTTAATGTGGAACTAAACTGTCTCTTGATTTGCCTTTTAGTTGATCCAGAGTACCAGAAGGAAGCAGAACAGAGACATCGAGAATTGGCAGCAAAAGCTGGAGGATTTAATGACTTTGCAACTTTAGCTGTCATTTTTGACCAGTGCAAATCAAGGTATGTGAGCTGATCTTTTCATACTGGAAAATGTCACTCTGACCTGCAGCTCCATCACATACTTACTGTGTATGACCTTAGACCTTAAGGATCAATGGGATAACTGACCTCAAAATATTTTTAACATCAGTTAGATTGTCAGGAGGCTGTCATGTCATTTAGTAACCGTTTATTATAAATAGTGGTTTACCTCTTTCCTTAAATCCTTCCTGAAAATGATTTTTACAGAATTTTGTTTTTATGTAGATACTTAGATTAAATGATGATTAGATAATGGTTAATTCATATATGTAAAAAGAAACCCATTTACAAATTACTTTTTAAAATTTAGTCAGGGGTCCTGACAATCTTTCTTTCTTTAAGAAGATTTATTTTAGGTATATGAGTGTTTAGCCTGCTTGTATGTATGTGTACCACAGGCATGCCTGGTGCCCATGGAAACTAAAGAAGGTGTAGGATCCCCTGGAACTAGAGTTACTGATGGTTGTGAGCCACCATGTGGATGCTGGGAACCAAACCCAGATGAAGTGAGGAGCAACAAGTGCTCTTAACTGATGAGCCATCTCTCCAGCCCCTGATAATTTTTGTCACATTTTCTAAAATGCTCTTTTTAGTGCTTGTCCAGATCTCTTCTTTTGCTTATAGGTCTCCTTTGGGGGTGGTTGCTGTTCGGTTGCTCGCTTGCTTTTTTGAGATGGTCTCCTATAGCCTAGGCTGGCCGAAGACTTGCTGTACAGTAGATGACCTTGAACTCCTGAACCGTCTGCCTTTACCTCCCAAGTGCTGAGGTTACAGCTACCCTAACCCCGACACCACCCATGACTGGTTTCCATTTTTGTAAAGGAAATGAGGACTTCTTTCTGTCTTTCATTTATAGAAGGTATTTTCAAGACATCAGTATTTTTGTGTTGCAGTGGAGCTCCGGCGTCATGGTGCCAGAAGCACTGGATTCACTGGCGGTGCTTATTCTCTGCATTTCGTGTGGAAGCTCAGCTTCGGGAACTGATCAGGAAACTCAAACAGGTGAGCACTGTAGTCTGGATTGTTTTGTTTTCTTGACTGGCATTTAAGCCTGTCTGTGTCATACTGAATTTTCATGAAGTACAGTTACATTTGTGCCACCTTTTCTAGTTAGCCACCTTCTGCATGCTGCTTTATGCAACCATCTCTCTGACCCAGTGAATCCCAGTAGTGGTAAGGAAGGCTATCTGAAGAAATGAAAGTGTTTAATTGAAATAGTTTGTACTGAAGAATAACTGACACATACTAAGCTTCACATGTTAGGCTGGTGAGATAACTCAGCAGGTAGGGGTGTAAGCCACCAAATCTAAGGACTCAAGTCTGACCTCAGGAATTCCTCGTGTTGGAAGGAAAGAAGCAACTCCCAAAAGTTGTCCTCTGACCTCCACACATATTTTGTGCTTTGGCATGAGCATGTCCACCTGTCCACTCACCAAGCAAATGTAAAAAAAGTTAAAATACTTAACAAAAAGTATCCAGTTTGCTGAGTTTTGACATCTACACATACCTGTTAAATCATTACTACAGTCAGGACAATACGCCTGGGCTGGGCTTGGTGGTGCATACCTTTAATTCCAGCACCCTCAAGGCAGAAGCAGTGGATGGATCTCTGTTAGTTGAGGACAGCCTAGTCTATGCTTCCAGGCTAGCCAGGGCTTAATAGAACCTGTCTAAGAAGAAAAGAAAGAAGAAAGGGTAATAGTGCTGGACAGACTGTACAGTGGTCCAGATCACATACTGCTCTTGCAGAAGAGTTCCCAATACCCACATCAGGGGATTCATAACTGCCTGTAATTCCAGCTCCCAGGAATCTGATGCCTCTGACCTCCTTCCTATACTCACATGGACATACACGTTTACATAATTTAAAATAAATATTTCTAAAATAATATATACTCCTCCCAAAGTTTCATCCTATTTTATGTGCTTTGTATGTGTGTGTGTGTGTGTCTGTCTGTCTGTCTGTCTGTCTGTCTGACTGTGTAACACTGGCTGGCTTGGAACTCAATATATATCTTAGAGCTACCCCAAAGTCAGAGATCTGCTGCCTCTGCCTCCCAAGTGCTGGGATTAAAGATAATCCCCTTCTAGGTACTCTATCCAAAACCAGGACTTGAAAGGTTTTTTGTTTTGTTTTACAGCACCATTCTTAGCCCTGTGAGATACCAAGCAGTCTTATCTTTCTGGGAGGTTATTTTCTTGGCCAGGTACTTAATTACTTTCTGCAGATCTTCGGTGTTGTTTTTGAACATCTCTCCTGAACTTACTCTTTCCTGAAATTCCAGCCACTTTGGTCTTTTCAGACTCCTGTGTTTCATTATGAGTTCTCTGACTTCCATTTGCATTGTTTTCGTATGCCATAGTCAGAACCTTTTCTCAAGACTGGGATGAAGCTCTTATTGGTATGTCTCTTGGGTCATCGTCCTTTGTTGTTACCTGATACATAGCATTCTGTCAATTATTTTGTATTTTCTCTGTGTCTTTTGACTATTTTGGGTGCAAGGCTGAATCTAATCCTTCTTACAACATCCAGAAGTTTTTAGGAATGTGGACTTTGAAAAAAGATTAGATCGAATTGTCCTGTGAATTTTGTCACTGAATACATACTCTTTCTACAGCAAAGTGATTTCCCAAGAGAGACTTTTGAAGGCCCTAAACATGAAGTACTACGAAGATGTCTTTGTGCAGGCTACTTCAAAAACGTTGCTCGAAGGTGGGCATTATGCTTGAGAGAGTTCATAAACGCTACTGTATCCAACTGCAGTGCTAAAATATTTAAAGAGTGAATGTTTGGTACAGATCTGTGGTGATGATAACAATTCTAAGAAATCTTTTCATAATTGCCATCTGTACACAGGGAACTACTGTGATTCAACTGGGGGTACTGGAGTCCAGGCAGGATAAGAAGAGGGTACATGTCAGGCAGATATATCAGCACCTAAAGCAAATGACAAGGGTTTTTGGTTGTTTCTTGGCCTCAAGTAGAGTGCAAGAGCCAAACAAGACAGAATGGTATCCCTGGGGAAGCTTAGATAGGGAGAGCAGGGCTTAATTAAGATGGGAAGAGGTAGGCTAGGAGGTAGTTGGGCATGTCTTTAATCCCAGCACTTGGGAGGCAGAGGCAGGAGGGTCTACAGAGTGAGTTCTAGGACAGCCAGGGCTACACAAAGAAACACTGTCTCAAAAAGAAAAAAAATGGGGAGAAGTAAGGGTATCTTTGTAAGGAAAGTAGCAACATTGGTGATGGGAAATTCATTCAGTAACTGAAAATGGATCACATAAGTAAATACCGCAAGGATAATGTTGAAAGGAGTTAGAAATGTTCAAAGTTGGCAGGCACAGTGGCTTATGCCTTTTCTCCTGGCAGTATCATCTGAGAGAGCCTGGTGACAATGATACCACTATGAAAGTCAAAAGAGAATGACCAAGTGTTCCAGTGTGAAGGATATGAAAAATAAAGGTGGTTCTGATTCTAAACTGAGTCTTTTTGCTTTAAAAGATACTATTAGGACATTGGTTATACTTCAGCAGGGTGTTAGGGTTTGATGTCAGCAGTGCATCAGTGTTAATTTTCTGTTTGGTGGGTGTATCCTAACTAGGAAGGAGAATGGCAAGCATTTGGTAATAATGGGTGAGGTATTGGGTTGGCAACTTACTGTCAGTGCTTCCAGTAAAATTTTTTTGTCCTTTACTTTGTAATTTTCTGTAAATTTAGTTTATTTTAGAATGAGATTCAGGTTCAGAGAGAGATTCTTGTCTTAAAAAATAAAGTAGACAGCTATAAAGGAAGATACCCGACACTGACCTCTGGCCTCCCTATTTACATGCAAGGGTACATGCACATACATACAAAATTACTGGAGAAATGTGAGATGGGCTAACATGCTGAAGTTACTTTAGCATCAAAGTATAATTGTAGGGCTGGTAAAATGGCTCAGTGGGTAAAGGTGCTTGCCCTGCAAACCTGATGACCTCAGTTTGAACCCTAGAACTGAAATAACGATAGAAGGAGAACTGACTCCAAAGTTGTCCTCTGGTCCCCACATATGGCAAAGCATGCATGCACCCCCGCCCACACACATTAATATATATTTGTAAAGGTATGAAGTATAAACCCACCAGTTAAATCTCTTCTGTCATAACAGCTTCCTTTCTTTAGAATTGTGCTGAAAAAAGATGTTTACTGTATAGATATTCATTAGGAGAATATATAATTTGAGGACGGGCAAGTGTTTACATGGCTCCTTTAAACCAGCTCTTGTGACATTACTGTTTGTTACTTAAAGTGATTCCTCTTCCCCAGGTAAATTTATGCTTATTTGAGTAGTAAAACATAGTATATCAGCTACCTTATTGCTTTGCTATTTTGGTCTTTATCCTTTGTTTTTTTTTCTGTGTATAGATCTGTTGGTAGAACGTTTTGCACAATGGATGGACGTGGAAGTCCAGTTCATATTCATCCTTCTTCAGCAGTAAGTACTTTTTTATTTTTTGAGATAGGGTCTCTGTGTAGCTCAGGCTGGACTCAAGCTCCTTTTGCCTCTACCTCTTAAGTGGTGAGATTACAGGCTTACACCACCTTGCCTTGCAACAAATGCCTTTGTGGGTTTGTTTTTTATTTTGTTTTCTCTTGTAGTGCCTAGGACGTTACACATATAAGGCAGGGACTTTACATCCCCAGCCCTTAAAGTACCTTTTTTTTTTTTTTTTTAAATACATTTTGGGGGAGTGTGGAGAGGTATACACATGTGAATGCCAGAGAAGAACGTGCAGGACTCAGTTTTCTCCTTCTACCATGTGGGTCCTGGGGATTGAACTCTGGTCAAGTGAGCCATCTTGCCAGCCCTACCTAATGCATCTTATGTTTAATAAAAGATAGGCATTTACAAGAGTGTAGTACTAACATACCAGTATCTTCTAGTTTTCCTTTCCAAATTTTTACAAATCTATATTATGTAGAGCTTAAGGGTATTAGTTGGCATATGACTTCTATTTTATGGAACAAAATAGGCATTCAGAGGGTTTCAGGTTATTTTCTTCTTGTTATTTTGGAGACAGGGTCTCTGTAGTCCTGGCTTTCCTTATTTTCTTGCTCTAATATAGAATAGGACTGATCACTAATAGTTATCCTTAAATGAAATTTTTATATTCATTTAAGCCTTATATTTATTTATAGCTTCATGAACAGGAAACCAAACTTGAATGGATTATTTTTCATGAAGTATTAGTTACCACCAAAGTCTATGCAAGAATTGTATGTCCAATCCGTTATGAATGGGTGAGAGATTTACTACCCAAGTTGCATGAACTTAATGCACATGATTTGAGCAGTGTTGCTAGACGTGAAATGAGAGAAGATGCCAGAAGAAAATGGACAAATAAGGAAAATGTGAAACAGCTAAAGGGTGAGTGAATCATTTGTTCTACTATTTTTCTGAGAAGGGGTTTACTTTGTAGACCAGAGTGGCCTCAAAGTTGTGGTAATCCTTTTGCCTCAGCATCCTGAATGCTGGGATTATAGGTGTTCTCTTAACTATGAAACCACCTTTCCCAGTGCTTTTTGCTTTATTTGGTTTTGTTTTGTTTGACAGTGTTTTTCTGTGTAGTCCTGGCTGTTGAGGAACTTACTCTGTAGATCAGGCTGGCCTTGAACTCAGTTCTGCTTGCCTTTACCTCCCGAGTACTGGGATTAAAGGTGTGCACCACCACTGCCTGGCCACTTTTTTAAATTTTTTTTTTTTTAATCAAATTTCGTGACTTATTACCTCAGAACTTCTACTTTTCCAACAGGTTTTCTGAACAGTTAGGACTACAGATGGAAGATATAAACAGTTGTGGTGATGAACTAGATAGAGTATAAAACACAATTAGCTCACATACATTAAAAGCTTTTTGATACAGCTTTTTGAGGCAGAATGATGAATCATATATTCAACATCCCTGGGATAGATGGTAGAAATGTTGCTCAGGAAGTCACAGAAGGGTTTCTTGTCAAGATAGCACTTCACCATATAACTCTGGCTGACTGGACATTGCAATGTAGACCTAGCTGGCCTTGAATTCAGAGATCTACCGACTGCTGACTCCCAAGTGCTGCTATCACCAAGTGCATGCACCACTATGCCTGGCTCATTGAAAGGTTTTTAAATATCGTGATCACTAGATGTTTTATTGCAGTATTATAATACTGTCCTATGTGCTTGAATTAGGGTTAGTTTTTCTGACTGGTTGGCCTTCATGTATCTTTTTGTTATTGTTATCCATTACATTTACTTATTTGTGTGTTTTGTATATAAGTTTAGGCAGAGGACAACTTGTTGGAGTTAGCTTTCTCCTATCACGAGGGTCCTAGTAATCAAATTCAGGTTGGCAGGGTTGGCAGGAAGCACCTTTCCCTGCTGGCTCATGTACTTTGTGTTATTGTAGTGGTAGTCCTAGAGCCTCATTGGTGTGAAGTATACATTGTACCACTGAGCTCAGTATCCCTATCTGTGTGCTCCTTCAGCCAGACTTTTGATTAGACAACATTTGATTCCCTTGTTAATCTTTTCTTTAAAAAATATTTGTGTATGTATGATATGTGTGTTCATGTGTGAACATGTACATGTGAGGTCATAGGACAACCCCAGTTATTGGTGCTTACTTGAGACAGGGCCTCTGTTTGCTACTGTGTACTCTAGGCTAGCTGGCTGTGGTGCTCCTAGGTATTTTCCTGTCTCCACTTCCGCTTTTGCTATACAAGTACATTTTCCTAGTGCTTTTTTCTTAATGTTGAAAATCAGGTTTATCTTTGCATTGTTTTCAGATGGAATATCAAAAGAAGTTCTAAAGAAAATGCAAAGAAGAAATGATGACAAATCTATCTCAGATGCACGGGCTCGTTTCCTTGAGAGAAAGCAGCAGAGAACCCAGGACCACAGTGACACACTGAAGGAAACAGGCTAAGCAGTGGACCATTCAGGAAGTAGGAAAGCAGCCAGGAAATGTGCTTCTGTTTTGCCAGTTATTTCAGACAGTACTGTCAAGAGGAAGTGGTCAGCAGCTGTTCCTAGCCTGTGAGCTAAAAGCAAATCAGAATTTATAAATCACATCTCATCAATACCAACAAATGACATTTTGAAAGAAAAGATTGGGTTGCATAGCCCTAAGCAATGGTACATGAAATCAATGAAAGATGATACAATATTTTCCTCACTTCTGTTTTGCTGGCCTTAACTGGTACCAAATGCTGTCACTGAGATCTTTTCAAAGAACACTGAATTGTATTTAATCAGCGTGTATTCCATTTGCATTGAACTATTAAAGATTATTTTCCTTAAATCTCTTCAAGGCCTTCTTATTGCTATTAGAATAGTGTTGTATCAGGTATGTGACCATTTCCTTCAGAAGGCTAAACTTATGTAAGAGGTTTTTACTCAGCAATACTTAGATGTCTAACCATTTAATTGCTCCAGAGCTTTATAGATATTTAAAGACTCAATTAGTAAATAAAATTGCCTATGGCAGGATTCTTTCTTAAATTAATTCTAATCCTTAAATTGATTTTTTCTGGGATTATACAAATTCCTTTTTATATAAAATTATATTGTTTAAAACAGTAGCTATAGCCATTAACCAAAGGACAGATGTATATATACACACACACACACACACACACACACACACACACTTAGACACACATACATACATACATACACATATACACACACACATACACCACAAAGTTCTTTCTAACTGTTCCTACATACTTGTGTCAGCCCCTGTATGTAGGTGTGACTGTGCTTTCAAGCAGCCCTTCCACCAGGCCTACTCTCTTGACTGCAACTGTTTGGGTAGGACCATTTAAACACCTATTATGCTAATCTTGAGATGGGATTTTCAAAGCAGCTAACACTTCACTAGTGTTTCCAATCGGAACCTTAAGGCTAATATTACACTCAGGCCACACTCAGCACTTGCCTACTCTTGTTTACTGCCTTGTATTGTAGTTACGTGTGTATATGTCTGTCTTCCTCATTAGATTATACGCTCCTTGTGGGCAGGGTCTATGTCTTTTTCACCTTTGTATCTTTCATGGCACCTAGCATAGTGCTTTGCACATAGTAGTCACCCAGTGTTTGTTAAATAAAGCTATTAGCATCACTAAAACTCAGTAGATAGTATGTGCATTTATTTACTTATTTGTTTATTTATTTCTGTATAGCCCTGGTTGACCTGGCATTGCTATATAGACCAGGCTGGGCTTGAACTCAACGAGTTATCCTCCTGCTTCTGCTTCTCAAGACACACACACACACACATTTGTGCCACTAAACCTGGCAGAGTTTTGTATCTTTTTTTTTTTTTTTTTTAATTTTGGTTTTTCCAGACAGGGTTTCTCTGTGTTGTTTTGGTGCCTGTCCTGGATCTTGCTCTGTAGACCAGGCTGGCCTCGAACTCACAGATCCACCTGGCTCTGCCTCTCGAGTGCTGGGATTAAAGGCCTGTGCCACCACTGCCGAGTTTTGTATCTTTTGTGTAAAAATTAAGTCGAATTTATTTTATTAGGTAATTCTCTCCTCTGGTATCTAAGAGGTTTTAAGTTCAATGGTTAGGCACTTGAAGCCTTTCTGGAAAATTGGTGATAGCCCAAATCTTGCTTTTCTTTGAAGGTAAGTAGTGATAATTTCTTTGAATATTTGCAGCATTGTTAATTTGATCTTTTAAATTATTTAGTCCTTCTCCAGTTTTTTTTTTTTTTCAGGTATATATTGTAAGTGCATTTTCTTAGATATAGGAATATGGGTGGATTCTTGGAATGAAAGCTCTTTTATAAATTTTTTTAGATTTATTTTTATCTTTTATGTATGGTGTCAATTTGTCTGTACATATATCTATGTACCGTGTATGCCTGGTGCCTCTGGAGGCCAGAAGAGAGCATTGGATTCCCCTGGAACTGGAGTTACAGGTGGTTGTGAGCTGCCATGTGGTTGCTGGGAATCAAACCAGGGTCCTCTGGAAGAGCAGCCAGTGCTTTTACTTGCTGAGCCATCTCTCCAGTTTCTGAAAGCTTATTAAGTTAGTAAATATTAACCACCAAATTCTGTATTATAGTCCATATTCAAATTTCATCAGTTGTTCCAAATAATCTCAATCTCTTTCTCGCTCTCTCTCGTGTATCTCTCTCTCTCTCTCTCTCTCTCTCTCTCTCTCTCTCTCTCTAAGCAGAATGAAAATAAACTACAGAGGAATTCCCAGGAGAGAGGAATTCTAAGGGAGGAATATGACTAATCTTTTTTCGTTGTTATTTGTTAGTTTCAAGACAGGGTTTTTCTGTGTAGGCAGTGGATGTCCTGGAACTCACTCTGTAGACCAGGTTGGCCTTGAACTCAGAGATCTGCCTGCCTCTGCCTCTTTAATCACTCTGCTGGGATTAAAGGCTATTAATAATCTTTTAGTTTTTTTTCCAGTTTGAGAGTCAGCAAAGGATCATATGTTATATTTAGTCTGTTCCTCCTCTTCCTCCCTCATATTTCAATCTGGAAAAAAAAATCTGCGTCTTCAACTTTACAGAATTATTTTAAAAAACAAAACAACCCCAAGGAATGCTCAATCATACCACAAAGATACATGCTCAACTATGTTCATAGCAGCACTATTTGTAATAGCCAGAACCTGGAAACAACCTAGATGCCTGTCAACTAAAGAATGGATTAAGAAAATGTCGTACATATACACAATGGAGTACTACTCAGCAGAGAAAAACAATGACAGCATGAAATTTGCAGGCAAATGGATGGAACTAGAAAAAATCATCCTGAGTGAGGTAACCCAAACCCAGAAGGACAAACATGGTATGTACTCACTCATAAGTGGATTCTAGATATAAAGCAAAGAACAATCAGACTGCAACCCACAGAACCAGGGAGGCTATATATATAGAAGGGGGACCATAGGATGACTGTGGCTTATAGTAAGTTTTGGTTTTATTCAGTTACTGAGCAGGCCTCAATGAAACATTTCACTATTAAGATAAGAATGTATACTGTATCCAGCTGATAATAGAAAAATAAAGAAAACAAAAAAAAAAACCTGGTAGTTATTTTACAAGGTAACGTTGGCTTGGATTTCTCTCCTCTTTCCTCAGACTGTGTATGTGCATGCACACCAGCCCGTGAGGTCAGGGGCTGACATCAGGCGTTAACATCTATCACTTTCACCTTGTATTTTTGAGGCAAGGTCTCTCACAGAACCTAGAGGGCTTACAGCTGGTTAGAATGGCTGGCCAGCAAGCCCCAGAAATCATCCTATCTCCCCCTCCCGGTGCAGGGATTGGGCTGCTACACCCAGTTTTACAGGTGTGCCGAGGATCTGAACTTGGGTCCTCATGCTTGCACAACATCTACCCAGCCCCACCATTAGACATTTTTTACTTGAATGTTACTTAAGCTATCAGAATCTCTCCTAGCTAAAAGGACAGAGTATTTGCCCTTACTAGTGATATACTAATCTATTGCATGGTTTTTAAGCAAAATTTCTTCAACCTACTTCTTTTACAATTCCCAAGTCCTTCAGGGTTGGAGACATGGCTCCTTGGGTAAAGGCACTTGGCCCACTGGAGGCTGAGTTTGATTCCTTGAACCCATGTAAAGGTGGAATGAGACAACCGATGCCCAAAAGTTGTCCTCTGACTCCATATATGTGCCATGGCACACAAGCCCACACAAACACATCATGCCTACACATACAGAGTAATAATATATTTTCAAGTTAAAAAGTAATTTGAATGCCGGGCGGTGGTGGTGCACGCCTTTAGTCCCAGCACTCGGGAGAGCCAGGTGGATCTCTGCGAGTTCGAGGCCAGCCTGGGCTACGGAGTGAGTTCCAGAAAAGGTGCAAAGCTACACAGAGAAACCCTGTCTCGAAAAACCAAAACCAAAAAAAAAAAAAAAAAAGTAATTTGAGCCAGGCGGCGGTGGCGCACGCCTTTAATCCCAGCACTCGAGGCAGAGCCAGGTGGATCTCTGAGTTCGATGCCAGCCTGATCCAGGACAGGCTCCAAAACAGAGAAAACCTGTTCAAAAAACCAAAAAAAAAAAAAAAAAAAAAAGTAATTTGAAGGGAAGATGCATTAGGGTTATTAAAATATCACAAACACAAAGGTCTATGTCAGGTGGTGATTCTTGCTTGAATCAGCTTTATGAATGTAATTTTTTGTTTTGAAACATTGTCTTATGTACAGCCTAGACTGGCTTAAAATGACTCCTACTTCATTTCCTAAATACTGGGATTACAGACATGCCAGCAGATCTGGTTTTATGCAATGTTGGGGATTGCACCCAGTGCCTCATAAACACAGTCATTTGACCAACCGATATCTCTGGCTCCAGGTAATTGTGTGTGTGTGAAATATATATATATATATATAAAAAATATATATAATTATATAATATACATATATAAAGCTTGTTGGTATTATAAGGAAAAGCATTCCTTGAAGAAAGAACGTTCAGTAAATGTGTAAGTTCTAGATACAACATGGATGAACATTAAAAGCTCAAGAGACACACACGTGACACAATTAAAAAAAAAAACCAGGCTGGAGAGACAGCTTAGTGGTTAAGAATACTTGCTGTTCTTGTAGAGGACCAGCCTTCAGTTCTTAGCACCCACATTAGGTAGATCACAACAAGCTGTAACTCCAGCTCCTGGGGATCCAATGTCCTTTCTGTGCTACCATGGGTTTGCACTCATATGCACAAAACCAAGCAGAGATACATCTCTACAAATAATTAACTTAGGGCTGGGTGTGGTGACACCTGTCTTTAATACCAGCACTGGGGAGGCAGAGGCAGGCAGATCTATGTTTGAGGATGGCCTGGTCTACATAGTTGTTCCAGGCCATGCAGGTTTACACAGTGAGATCCTGTCCCTCCAAAACAAACAAAAACCTTAGGGTATTTAAGAAGGGTGACTAACTGCTTTATGTGGTATATAGAATATATACGTTAGAAAGTAATGGTCTGAAAAGACTGAAATCACAGATCATGGAAACTGGTGGATTGGGATTATGGAACAAAATTCTAACATTTGTTAGAAGAGAATGACATTTACAGCTTTAAGAATTGTGATGAGAATATGAATAAAAAAATCCTCTCAATTTCCATTAAGAAGACTATTAAGGGACTGCTTGACCTAGTTAAGGCATGAAGCTGAATAGAGGCTGAGAGTAAGGGTGGTGGTTTTAGAGGGTTTGCTCTTGAAAGAATAGGAATTTGCCTCAAATTACTATACAAAGGAAACAAAGTTACAGTAAAAAATGTACATCATCAGTCATTTCATTAAAAAGTGAGAATGAACTTTTTAAATATTCTTTTGCAAGAAAAGATTTTTTTTTTTTTGGAGACAGGGTTTCTCTGTAGCTTTGGAGCCTGTCCTGGACTAGCTCTGTAGACCAGGCTGGCCTCGAACTCACAGAGATCCACCTGCCTCTGCCTCCCTAGTGTTGGGATTACAGGCGTGTGCCACCTGGCGCAAGAAAAGATCTTAATGAGATTTCCAATCTGTCTTTTTTTTTCTTAGCAGAGTGAGTGAGATAATACCAGGAATAAACAAATTGATGTCTTTTTTCATTTTATTTTGTGTGCTTGTGTTTCTGTATGGTCCTGTGTGTGCCATGGAGTGCATATGGAGATCAGAAGGAGTACTAGTGGGATTTGGTTCTCTCCTTCCAGGTTGTGGCAGAAATGGGACTCAGGTCATCAGGCTTGGGAGCCGGCACCAGCATCCTCTAAGCCATCTCACTGGCCCTAACAAATTTAAATTGCAATCTTCAGTCTCTCAAAGATGTTCAAAATAATCCTTATTACTGTTCAATGCTCCTTTAAACTTAAAATATAAATTAATACAAAAATTTCCTGGTGAGTTTGTTAAAGATTGCTCAAAATAATGTGTCCAGATAAAAATCCACCTGTGTTCCCTAATGTAAGATTACTTGATTTTCACTGAAAACATGAAATGGGATTGGTTAATCCAAACTATACTCTAGCATTAGATTGGTGTTTTGTTTATGGGAATACTTGCACATATACTCGTTTTTGTGGTACTGACTGAACTTTGAGCCTTGTGCATACTAGGCAAACACTCTACAACCACTAACAGACATCCCCAGCCCCAGGAAATGTAAATGCTTGTTCTATTAAATCCAAGTGTGGTTACTGGCATGCTAATATAGTCTTCAAGTTAATTGGGTAAAATAGTCAATAAATATGATAGCTGCTGGAGAAAGTAAATGAGTTTTAAGCTAGGTTATCTAGGAATAGTAGGATTTAACTGAAACAAAAAGGATAATTATGTTGTTGGTTGTTTTTACTGTTTACTCTTTGTGGTGCCCACCACTCAGCTCCCAAATAAATCATATGGAAGCTTATTCTTTCTTATAAATGCCTGGCCTTAGCTTGGCTTATTTCTAGCCAGCTTTTCTTTAGTTATCCCATCTACCTTTTGCCTCTGGGCTTTTATCTTTTTCTATTTCTATATACCTTTCTTTACTTCTTTCTCTGTGGCTTGCCGTGTAGCTGGATGGCTGGCCCCTTAAGTCATCCTCCTTCCTCTTATTCCTTGATCGACTCTTTTTTTCTTCTATTTCTTTTTTTTTTTTTTTTTTTTTTTTTTTTTTTTTTTTTTTGGTTTTTCGAGACAGGGTTTCTCTGTGTAGCTTTGCGCCTTTTCCTGGAACTCACTTGGTAGCCCAGGCTGGCCTCGAACTCACAGAGATCCGCCTGGCTCTGCCTCCCGAGTGCTGGGATTAAAGGCGTGCGCCACCACCGCCCGGCTTTCTTCTATTTCTATTCTCTGCCTGCCAGCCCTGCCTATCCTTTTCTGTCAAGCTATTGGCCGTTCAGCTCTTTTAGACCAATCAGGTGTTTTTTAGACAGACAGGCAAAGTCACACAGCTTCACAGAGTTAAACAAATGCAACATAAAAGAATGCAACACATCTTTGCATCATTAAACAAATGTTCCACAGCATAAACAAATGTAGCTAGAGTTTTCCTGCCTGGCCCTCAGTCAGGACAAATCTCTGTCACTGGCCAGTCCCAAGGCCGCTCAGACCCAACCAAGTAAACACAGAGATTTATATTGCTTACAAACTGTATGGCCGTGGCAGGCTTCTTGCTAATTGTTCTTATATCTTAAATCAATCCATATCTATAAATCTACACCTTGCCACGTGGCTCGTGGCTTATCGGCATCTTCACATGTTGCTTGTCATGGTGGCGGCTGGCAGTGACTCCCTCCACCTTCCTGTTCTCTCAATTCTCCTCTCTGTTAGTCCCGCCTATATTTCCTGCCTGGCCACTGACCAATCAGTGTTTTATTTATTGACCAATCAGAGCAATTTGACATACAGACCATCCCACAGCAATCAAATGTATCACATCTTTCATATTCTACAACATAGGTAACCAGAGTTAAACAATGGAAAAGATTTTTAATGTAATACTGAGAGGGGCTTTAAAAAGGATTTTACATTTTTCAGTCTTCAACCTGGGTAAACACTCAATAGGTCAAGTAATGGCTTGAGTGCCACTTATTTTCTTGAAGCTGGAGTCTCATCTATCTCACACTCAAGTTCATTATGTAGCTGAGGGTGATCCTGAACTCCTGATCCTACCTCTACTTCCCAAATTCTAGGATAACAAGCATGCACTACCACACTGGTCTTCTGTGGTGCTGGATATGCATGTTTGCTAAGTAAGTACTCTACCAACTGAGCTACATATCCTCAGCCTGAATGCCACTCGTTCTTACAGAGAGAAAACTTTTTAAGTCTGTCTTGGCTGAGATTATCCTTTTCTAGTATGAAGTACTTACAGTCTGTCATTGTGTGCCAGTGTACTCCTCCATTTAATTTCCTTTCAAGAACTAGAATTTTAAAGCCTTCCTTAGTAATGAGTCTCATCTGACCATATCTGATCAGGCTGGTTTTTAGTGGACCTAAAAGAGAACCTTTTAATGACTCCTGGTGTTAATAGCACTGGCTCAAAAAAGAAACATTTGAAATCAGTAAGTGTGAAGTAGACCTCTGTATGTTATTTTTCTTTTACTGTGGTAAAACACCATAACCAAAGGCAATTTAAGGAAGACAGTTTATTTTAACTTACAGTTTCAGAGGTATAAATGTCTATGTCAGGACAGAAGCATGACAAGTGGCAGGCATTGCAGCAGCAGGAAGCCAAGAGTTCAAATCTTTTAACAGTAAGCCTGAAGCAGAATGATAAAAGAAGAAGCTATATACTCTCAATGTCAGTCCCAAGTGATATTCTTCCAGAAAGAATGTGCCTCCAAAACTCCCCCAAACACCAACTAGAGACCACATATTCAAATGTGTAAGCCTTTGAGTTATGCATTTCTCAAAGTACTACAGCTTATATCATGAATGCCTCAAATTTTCCAATCATTCCAGTGTCACAGAATGAATGGCAGTTTTATAGTTGTATTATTTGGACAATGTTAAACTCGATTACTTGGAATATGAGCAACCAGGAAAAGCCAACCATCAGGTATATAACATTTTTAAAAGTTGTGACAGGGTAAGAAAAGGTCTTAGTCGGGCAGTGGTGGCGCATGCCTTTAATCCCAGCACTCGGGATGCAGAGGCAGGTGGATCTCTATGAGTTCGAGGCCAGCCTGGTCTACAGAGTGAGTTCCAGGATAGGCTCAGGCTCTAAAGCTACAGAGAAACCCTGTCTTGAAAAAAAAAAAAGTCCTGTGTATCTGTGGCTAGCCTGGAACTTGCTATGCAGACCAGGCTAGCCTCTAAGTCACACTGCTCCTCCTGCCTCTGCCTCCCAAGTGTTGTGAATGTAGGTCAGTGGTAGAGCACTTGTCTAGTATGTGATGCTAGCACTGCTCCATCTCCAGGTTTTTTTTTTCTATTGTGCTCTTGGTTTGGTACATATTGAGACAAGGTGATAATGTTAGGGGCACTATATAAAAACATCACTGTGATGAACATAAGACCTTTAAGATTCAGAATTGCTTCCCTATATCAATTTTCTGAACTTTAAAAATGTCTCTGTGTGTACACTTGCAGAGGACAGAAGAGGGCATTGGATCCCCGGAGCTGGAGTTACAGATGACTATGAGCTGCCCAGTGTGGGTGCTGGGAACTGAACTGATTCTCTTCTAGGGCTCTTAACCAACAGCCCCCACCATATCAATTTTTTAAAAAGCCTTTACAAAAGAATTCAACACGTGTATTTGACTTTTATAGGTGCTGAAAAATACTTAAGGGCATAAACTAGGTTAAAAGTCCTTAGAACTTCATTACTGATTTAACTAAAACTTCACTAAGTTTCAGTCCTTAACTGTTCTGCCCCGAGGTAGTGAAAGTTTACTATAGGGCATACACACTGCTACTGAGATCTATCTAACCTTTGAGTATGACAAAACTGATTGTTGAAGGAACGTGTTTGTGGGCCGTACTTTGCTTTGACCTGGAAACAGTAATAACTCTGGGCATGAAAAAGACAGTTCTACATATTTAGAACTGGAAGGAGCTTGGGAGATAGTAGAAAAAATGCTTGCTATGCAAGCATGGAGTTTGATTCTCAGCACCATATTTTTTAAAAAGGGAATTTAAAAAAATCCGGGCATGGTGGTATGTGCTTCTAATTTTAGTGTTTGGAGGTGGGCGGGGTGGGGGTGGGGTGGGGGTTGGGGTCTCTTCAGCTCCTGGGTCCAGGTGAGAGACAAAAAATGAGGTGGATGGTTCCTAAGGAACATCTGAGGTTGACTTCTGGCCTCTATGTACACATCTTATGCATAGACACACATAAGACATTCAGGAGGAAAAGACCTGTAACAAATCATTCCCACATTTTACCCTCATTACCTCTGCATTCAACAGCACCTCTCAAACTTTTGTGACTTGTTACTGGGTGGGAAAGGGATGCGATTGGCATTTATTGATCAGCACAGTTAAAGTGTTTCCACAATGGTCTGTGAATCTACTATATTTAAACCAGTGTTCTAAGATGACTTTTGGGGGACAGCAGTTTTTAGACAGGGTTTTACTCTGTAATCCAGGCTGATCTGGAACTTACTATGTAAGCTAGGCTGGCCTCAAACTCAAGACTGATCTTCCTCTTGATTTAGCCTTCCAAATGCCAGGATTAAAGGCATAACCCACCAAACAGCCTGAAATAACTTCCTAAGAGAATGTTCCAAGCTACTTCCTTCCTTTGCAAGGATCTGTCAGAAACTATGGGAGGGACCTGTTTAATGTGACTAGATTCAAGGCTGGTTCCCACAAAGCTGGTCTTAAAGCCTTTTACTTGGAGCATACTCGGTGCTATTAAGGTAAATACTCTCTCTAGATCTTACTGCCACTCTGATACATTAGAAAACCTGTCCAGACAGTTGTTCAAGAGAAGCTTGACAATGAAGATATCTTATAAACTCAGGTCCATGTTATACTAAAATAGAAAGGCTACCTTGCTTTGCTAATGTTTCTGTCCACCCCCATCCCTGTTGAGGAACTTGACCAATTCCTGAGACCCAAGGGATGGATATATATATATATTTTTTTAATTTTTATTTATTTATTTATTTAGTCTTGAGGCAGGGTTTCTTCCAGTAGTCCTGGCTGCTCTGGAACTCACTTTGTAGACCAGGATGGCCTCGAACTCAGAGATCCACCTGCCTCTGCCTCCCAAGTGCTGGATTAAAGGTGTGCCACCACCACCTGGAGGGATATTCATTTTCTTAGTGGCAAGTGCTATGGTGTTCTTTTATCTTGCATGAAAAGATGAAGCCCCAGTCTAATCCTGCTGGGATTCCTATCAGTAGCCCTAGAAGGCTGAGATATGTCAAAGGTGGTTGAAATGGCAAAGCCAGTTATCTCACCTGTGTAATTCCAAAGTGTGTCTCTCATGATTTCATTAAGATCTAATTATATTTGATACAAAGCATTAGTTTTAGAGTTCTGCTTTCAAATTAACCTTTGAGGAATGCCTTTACTCTGTGACTTTTACACTGTAGTTAGCTCAAGCTGTTTTTAAAAGGTCAGTTTTTAAAAAGCTTTAGTTTTGGGGTTGCCTTAAGATGAACAACTATAGCTAGGTGGTAGTGGCGGCGGCACCGCGGCGAACACACCTTTAATCCCAGCACTTGGGGGCAGAGGCAGGTGATCTCTGTGAGTTTGAGGCCAGCCTGGTCTACAGAGTGAGTTCCAGGAGAAACCCTGTCTTGAAAAACCAAAAAAGAAAAAAGATGAACTAAGAAGGAAGCCTACAACAAAAGGTTTTTTGTTTTTTTTTGGTTTTTTTTTTGAGACAATATTTCTATTTTAGGCTGATCTTGAACTGACATCAATCCTCCTGCCTCACCCACTCAGGTGCAGATTCCTGGCTATCAAAGTTTTGAGGCAGGGTTTCATGTTTCTCAGCCTGGCTGATACTGGAAAACAGCCTTGAATTCCTGATTCTCCTCCCTAAACCTCCCAAGTGGCAAGTGCTGGGATAACAGGCATGTATATACCACCACACCCAACCTAAAAGTAGTGTTTTTGTCCCACCCCTCCATGGTTATACATATTAAGACTTTAGAATTTCTAGCATAAAATATAGGTACTGATGGATAATGTAGTTTTCTTGTGCTTTGAGAAACTAGAATTTCTCAAAGTAACATACCAAGCAATGTAGTCGTGTCGTGTGTCCCCCACCCCCAGGAGCTGAGGACCAAACCCAGGGCCCACCCCCCCGCCCTTTTTTTAAGGTACTTAATATGCAAGGGGCTACTACTGATACTTCTGTAAAAATGGCTTCTTCACTAAAACATCCGAAACTAAAGCCAGGGTGATGAGTCATCCAATGCAGTAGTCTGTTCCCAGTAAAAGAATTACTTCTTGATAGCAGAATTTGTTTTAAGGCTTATTAGGTTATCTATTTTAAGGTAGGACTTAAAACCATGCCTTTCAGGTACAGTTTAGGAAACACAGTTTTTAAGCTAGGGAACTGCCCTCTTGCTTCTATGTGTCTGGATATTTAGATAGCATAATCTCATAATATACATCCTTTACTACCACAAGTTACTGATCTTTAAAAAGACATGCCAGTTTGGGGGCTGTTTTAGTTTTGGGGGACAGGGTCTTGCTATGTGGCAGGGCTGTCTTGAACTCTCAATCCTCCTGCCTCAGAACTCCCCAGTGTGGGGATTATGGGTGTGTACTACAGTGCTCTCAGCATTATCATCTGGACCTTTTCTCTTACTGTTTTAAATTTAAGGTGCCTTTGCTGGGAGAAATCTGCTTAGTCACCGAGCTGCTTTTAGTGCTTTCCCCCAGTACTGTCTTTCATACTCGGGATGAGAGAAGGCTTGGGCAGGCAAGAAGGCAGTTCTGTTAATAAGCAAAATGATTTGGGATATCACAATCTACTTTCCTTCCTAAAGGATTTCTGAAAACAACTCATTCTTGACATTTCTATGTGTGATGACACAGCAGTCTCAGGACTCTGTACTTTTTGGTTGGCTATTTCACACCAAGTAAGTAAAATCAATTGCTCTCGAGATTCTAAATGTCCTTAGAATTACAGTGTCTGTATAAAAATGCAAGGCACTAGTCAATAAATTAAATTGTGGTGATCTGTTCATGATGTAGCTCTTACATCCCAAATTCTGAGACTGAAAATGCAATTCGATTAAGCTACTGCTATTTCTGTAATAAAACAGTAACTCCCTTAGAATTTTAATTTAGAGTCTGCCCACTTCAAAAAAAGGACTTAAAACTTCATATTAAAATGGTCATTTAAACCTTGCAGTACAGAGCACATTCAAATGCTTGTCATAATAAAGTGAAATTATGCACACACAAAGCATCCTACAATATGGTGGCAAGGTTCTTCTTCACAACCATCTCGGACTGCCCTCTTATCTGCCAGTTTCTTGTCTCAGCCTAGGTATGCAAGACAGTATGGGGGGGGGCACTAAAAGCAAGTAAAATGACTAAGCAGATTCCTCTAAGCAAAACTGCTTACACAAAATTACTGTATACACAGTGGGTTTTTATGTTAATGAAAGGGGCATTGAAAATAATTCTCTCAAGAGTTTTCAGGGGAATTTAAAAAATACCAAGATGAAAGGCATGGGATTGAATTCTATAAACCTTGCTTATACTGATGCTATTGTGAACCATTACATCTTATACTTGATCAAGGGCTCGGAGGCGGCTATAATCGCCAACGAATGCTGCAGATACCTTAAGGCTGTGGGGAGACACCGTGCTCCGGTTCTGAAGTGCTTACATTGCCCACCCTGCTACTCCAAGGCAGTGGTCCTCCTAACACGTATGACTAACAGTCAATCCCTCCGCTCCAAGAAACCGGCCCTTGATCTAAATCTGAACACTCCAAGGCCAAGCTGATCTCTACACTAGGTGGGTCTAAATCCACTAACATGTCCGCGGGAGCGCTCTCCAGGGCCAGCCCGAGACACTTCTCACATGGCCTTCCCTGTCTGTCCTCGGAGGTGGTTTATCTGAGGAACTCGGAGAGCCGGCCGGTTCTCCCCGCGTCAGAAGGGCGTGCGTCAGGGCAGGGAGGCTTGCAGCCCGGCATGATCGCCACCCCCTCCTCCCCTCCCTGAGGTGTCAGCAACCACCCACTGCATGAAACCGGGCGGGGGAGGCGCGCCGCAGGCAGCCGCCCGAAGAGCGCTGCGGCGCGGCCGTTTTCCTGAGTCACCCCGGCGCCCACGCCGCGGCCTCCTCCTCAGGCGCTAGCTGTCCCCACGCCCCGGCCGCCACGCCGGCAGGGGGCCCAACCGCCGCCTCATCTCCAGCCGCCGCCGCGGCCATTCCCTAACCCTCGTCCTCCGCTCTGGCAGCCGTCAACCGACCCTTCCCTACCCGCATCACGTGCACCTGGAAGTGCGTGGGTGGGGCCTACAGCGCCTGCGGAAATGACGTCGGTCGCCCCGAGTCGCATGATGTGGCAAAATGTTAAAAAAAAAAAAAAAAAAAAAAGGTGGGGGGAGGGGAGGAGGGAGAAACCGGAGCCTGGGGAAAGTGATGAGTCGAAAAAAAGTAGTCCCTGGGTTTCTCCTGCCTCCCCGCTGTCGCGTCCGCGAAGGGCGCTCGGCGCACTGCGTCCCTGAATTCCTACGCCCGACCGCGGCGCGGCGCTCGTGGAAGGCTACATAAGGCGGAGGGAGTGAGCAGGCTGGGCGGAGTTCTGCCCCGGGATCCTTCCGCAGGGCTCAGCCGTTTCCGGAGTCTGCGCTGCTCCCGGTTCCGCCATTGCGGCTCTCCCGGCCCCTGGAGCCTCCGCCCCCGACCCAAGCTCTTTCGTCTGCCTGCCAGTTTCCTGCGTCCCCGGAGAGTATCCTGCTGAGCCCAGCCTCCCCCCCTTCCCCTTCTCCTCCTCTCCCTTGGAGAGCCCGGGCAGGCACTGCCCCGTAGCCCCAGTGACAGGAGGAGACCATACCCCCCCGACAGCGCCATGGCCCAGATTCTGCCAATTCGTTTTCAGGAGCATCTCCAGGTGTGTGTGGGTCGGGGCTGCTGAGGGCCTTTTCGAGGGTCGTGGGAAAGAAGAAGCTGGCGCCTCGGCCTGAAAGGAATCGAGGGGAGGGGAGCGGGGGGGGGGGCTCGGTATTTGGCGTAGATGGAGGAAGGGACAGTCTCTCGAAAGCCTAAAGGGTTAAGTGATATTAGACTAAGATGGAAATGACGAATTGGAGTGCAAAGGGCGGCGAGGCCAGGCCTTGCGTCTGACGGCCTCTTGATCTGCTTCCTGAATTGCAAGAACTGCGCATACTAGACTAGACCCCCTTTCCATTTTACTCAGTCCATTCATTTGGGGAGGGGGGAAGCGGGGAGAGATTCTCGCACGTTTCTCCCGGAGCGAGAATTCTCTTTAACCCCGGGCCGATGCGGGGCTGTCACCTTCCCTTGGTCTATTCCCATTTCCACAGCGAGTCTGCACCCAGAAATTGTGTGGCGGGCGGGTTGGGAAGGAGCAACCTTTCTCGTCTTCTCTCTGCAGTTCACAACTGAGAAAGGCACCTTGGGGTTGGGGTAGCAGTGGCTTGTGTCTTGCCTTCCCTGACTATAAGGTGCCGAAGGTCACTCACTGCAGGAACAGAAAGAAGAGAGATGGAGGGGCGGCTAGGGGCGGTGTCAGCCTCAGGGTGCCTGGGGTCAAGGTCCCAAAGGAATGCGCATATTTTTCCTTTCTTGGTTTCTTCGTGGGGTGGTGTAGCTCTTAGCCTCCCTTTGATTCTAGAAGGTAGGGAGAGTTATTTAGAGGTTATTTGTGGCCCACTGGAATCTAGCAGGTAGTTGTGGGATTAGGGCAGGTGTGTGTCTCACAGGATTGTGTGGAATTCACCAGAGCCTGTTAGTAAGTGTATAACTGCTCTGAGTCAGTACCAGACCAGTTGATCTGTAACTGGCTTCTTTTTAGTAGGTTGGGGCGACCTTCCCCCCACTAAACCTTATCCTGGAGTCAATACACCATTGTCTAGCATGGCAGCATGCCAGTGGTTGGCCTAGGCAGGTGACCATTAGAGGGCTTCGCTGAATTAAGCTTCTTCTGAACTGCTGAATTTCCTCGTTCACTTGCCCTGGCTCCTTAACATCATTGTTTAGTCATATTAAGTTACTTCTTCCCAAATATCCCCATAAAGAAGCCTGCTTTCAGCTAATTTCTAGAAGGAAGGTGCAATGGTCCAATTCAAATAATCCATCTGTTTGGGCATTAAGATCACAGTTTTGCAAAGGTCTGAAAATGACAGTGCTGATCAAGAAGTGAATTTTTGTCCTCAATTCAAACTTGTTTGGGTTCCCTCTTTCAACAACGAATATGAAGAGTTCGTGCCTTCACACTGTTCCTGGATCCTAGTGGACAGTGGACTTGTCCATATTAAAGTGCACCAGAAATAAAAACCTTTCTGCAGACATGTTTATAAACCGTACACAAGACAAGCAAAGGCAATTGCTAATCGTTTCACATGACAGTGGTTTGCCTCTTGGTAAATGTTATTTGTTGATCATTGGTGATTATAGTTTTTCATTTCTATTAAATACACTGGTCCTTGCCCAGTGAGACTGTCCCCGTGGGCTTTTGCTTCATGTGGAGACCCATTGGACAAGCACTCATATACAGGTCCACTGGTCCAGTACGAGGCTGTATGGTTCCCAACACTATATATTTTCGATATTCCTCACATGGGACAGAATTGCACACTAGCTAGCTAAGAGTGATTGGATATGCAGAAAAGGAACACTTACAGTCACAAAGTTCAGCTGTTTTTTGTTTTGTTTTGTGTTTGTTTTTTGGAGAGGGGTGGGGAGAGAAGAATTGTTGAATGGTCCTACAGATTGGAATTCAAACTTGTCCCAAATTAAAATAAATTTAATGCAGGTGTGGCATGTGAGTAGCAATTTCTGCAAATAATTGAAACTGTTTTCTCAAATGTGAAGATTTTGGATATATACAAAATTGCTTCACAAGTATTCTTGAAGATGTCTGCCATTTATTTTTTGTAGGGCCATGTTACACTTGAAGCTTATGCTGGGCTGGTAGGATTCCATTCCAGTAGATAGTGATCAGTTGCACAAAAAGCCCCAGTCACCTCTTCTAGACAATGTATCTCCTGACCTCAGGTTTTTATCCACTCTCTTTGAGCACATCATTGGAAGGAATATTTCAGTTGTCATCTGAGGTCTTTGATCTCCAAGCCTCTATACCATTGTGCTTAGTAGAAAACAATTTTCTAAAACACATAGAAGAACTGGAAATGAGGAACTAGAGAGTGTAGAGTTAACTTGTGAAACTTAACAGCAAACTCTAAGTTTATTTTAAACTTTTTTGTAAGAATGTTGCAAATAAAAATTGCTGTTTTCATGAAGATCTGTCATCAAGGCTTGGAATATCAATCACATCACATAAATGTTAATGTTTTATGTGATGAAGGAGTTTTTGTCAGAGTTGCAGATTCTGAAGAAATGCTAGGCTGCAGAACTCAGGAAGTTCGGTGCCAGCCAGCAAAACCCTGTCTCAACAAACAAAACTACAGCAAAACTCCACTGCCTGAAATTCTCAATTCTTGGCATATTAAGCATCTTTGCAATTGGCACATTCTGTTGAACACTCTGGTACTTTTAGTTTTCCTTTACAAATCTCCCCACCCTGTTCTTCTCCCTTTGATCCATAAATGCAGGCATGCAGTATGTTGCTGAGCTGAATAGTTGATTCCTGCTAAGGTTTTGGTTTTCCTGGGAGGTAATACATGCTTAGGTAGACTAGAAGAGCACCTCACCTGGAGTTACGCTTTAGTCTAACAGGGAAAGAGTTTCTAAACTGAAAACAGTTTTTTTTTTTTTCCAGAATTTTTTAAATGTTAATTTACTCAGCTTTAAGGAGTTGGTTAATTTTACTGAAAAAACTTGTGCTCTGATTGGGGAATACTTGAAGGAATGTAAAACTATAGTTTTCATTTTAATGCAGTGAAATCTGTAGTCTTAGGAACTTGGTAGTTTGCTGTTGGAGCAAATCTTTCTGATTGTAACTGGGATGTGTATCTTCAGGGACCCGGTGATGATGAATGAGGTGGAGAGTGCATAGAAGAGCAGATTCCGACTGTCTTCACTTGGTCCTTGGTCCTCTCCTTCACAGTGAAGAAAGTGAGACCGAAGTAGGCTCAGGGACCACAGTCAGAATGGGATCTCCATCTAGAGCTCTAAAACAGTGTTTTGAAGAATGGAATAATTTGTTCCTCTTGCCCTCCTTTCTTCTCTTCCTCCCTTCTTCTTTTGAAGCAGGGTCTTACTGTGTAGCCCTGTCTGGTCTGGAACTCACTGTGTAGACCAGGCTGGCCTTGAACTCTAGGAGAACTGCTTGCCTCTGGCTCCAGAGTGCTGGGATTAACCACCACACCTGGCCATAAATCATCTGTTTTTGAGACAGTATCTTGCTAATGTTGCTCAGGGTGTTTTCCGACTCAAAAATCTTCTCAGCCTCCTCAGTGCTGGGACTCTAAGCCTGCCACCATGCACTGCTGCAGTGATTGCCTTTGAGAGATGCCACATGGTCTGAGATGCCTCCATGCTTGAGGGTGAGGATTACTTTCTCGGCAGAAGATGACAACTGACAATCATCTGTAACTCTAGTTCCAGGGGCTCTTCTGACCTCTGAGGACACCAGGCACACGTGGTGCACATATGTATATGTAGGCAAAATGCTCATGTGCATAAAATAAATAAATCTAGCCGGGCGGTGGTGGCGCACGCCTTTAATCCCAGCACTCGGGAAAGCCAAGCAGATCTCTGTGAGTTCGAGGCCAGCCTGGGCTACCAAGTGAGTTCCAGGAAAGGCGCAAAGCTACACAGAGAAACCCTGTCTTGAAAAACCAAAATAAATAAATAAATAAACAAACAAACAAATAAATAAATAAATAAACAAATAAACAAACAAATAAATAAATCTAATTTGTAAAAAGAGAGAGGAAGAAGCCACATAGACTTCCTACTGCTTTTGTTTCCTGTTGGACTTTGTCCTTACCTGTTTAGAGTGTGACTAGTGGTGTGATAGGGTGAACAGAGGAGGGCTTAGGGGATGGTGGAACAGGTGCTGACAGACAGAAAAATGGGAGAAGAGAAAAATGGGAGCCACTGATTTTGCTAAAAATAGAGGTGGAATTCATCTTTGATTTAACTCATTACACTGGAAATACTGTTTATCATGTAATCAGTGTAAAATTTGCGATCAAGGTATTTTACAATTTTTGAACATTTTGGTTTACTTTAAAATTTTATTCATAATGTCTGGGCGGAGGTGGTGCACACCTTTAATCCTAATACTCCGGAGGCAGAGGCAGGTGGATCTCTGTGAGTTCGAGGCCAGCCTGGGCTACAGAGTGAGTTCCAGGACAGGCACCAAAACTTCACAGAGAAACCCTGTCTCAAAAAAAATCAAAAAGAAAAAAAAATTTATTCAAAATGGACATTTTTGCACCCAGACATCTGGGTCTAGACCTTATCTTCATTGGAAGTACTTCATATGTATTTAGAGATTATATGCTTTATTGTAAGAACACCAGATTTGCACACTAGATTATTTACTTTTTTCTGTTTTATCTTGGTTTATTTTTTATTTTTATTTTTTGAGACTATGCAGCCCTACGTGGCGTAGAACTCAAGTAGACCAGGCTGGCCTCAAATTCAAATCCATCTGCCTCTGCTTCCCTAGTGCTGGGATTCCAAAGGCGTGGGCCACCATGTCCAGCTGACTTGATTTTCTAATAGTTGACTCAGTCATCAACTACTAGTTATTTGATTTGAACTACTGTAAAATGAGTCACAGTATCCAAGTTTTAAGAGCTCAGTGTGAGGTGTTGCTTATGGCCATCTATATGAATAATACAGATTGCATCTTGCATTCTTTTCTTGTTTGTAACCATAGGTGTTGTCTCTCTGTAGATCTTTTATATATCTGAACATTTGATATATAGGATTTAATACAACAATGGTTTTAAAAATTAGTGATCTGAAGTTGTGTCTCCTTCCAAATCTATGATTTTTTTTTTTTTTTTTGAGGCAGTGTAGACCAGGCTAGCCTGGAAGTTGCTATAATCCTGCATTCAGAGTGGTAGCAGTCTGTGTCCCACTACATTGTACTGTTTTTTTTTTTATTCCTTTTTGTTTGTTGGTTTTTTTTTTTTTTTTTTTTTTTAAGGCTAGGGTATCTCTTAGCTGTGTAGTCAAGAAGGGTGGTCTCAAGCTCATGGTCCTCCTATTTCTACATTCTTTAAGGTGGTGTTGGTGAAGTGAATATACTCACTGAGGTGGGAAATATATTCATAGTTGATAGTCTTTTATACTAGAATGAATTCATTTTACATATTTGCCATGCTAACACTATATGAAATCAGCTTATCTTGTAAGCCAGTGGCAATCATACTTCTAGGTGTCTACCATCAACTCTAGTTAATGTTATTAATTTGTAGGGATGGCCAAAAGCTTAGATAATTGCCCTCAAATTTAAGCTACAAAAATCAAACTCCATTTTTACAGCTACTTAAATACCTACTATGTACTTATTAAAAGCCTGCTAAATGTTTTATGTTCATCCCCCTAGATAGTTGGGATTACCCTTCCTTTATAGATGGGAAAGCTGAAGTTACAGCAGTAAACTTATCGGACCACGCAGTTAGTAATTAGATTTTAGTATTTATATTTTCATTTTGGCAAGGTGCTTTCTTCAGTGAATAGTCTATATAGGTTTTTGTGTTTTGTTTTTTTGAGACTGTTTTTTTCTGTGTAGCTTTGGAGCTTGTCCTGGAACTCTGTAGACCAGGCTGGCCTCGAACTCACAGAGATCCACTTGGCTCTGCCTCTTGAGTGCTGGGATTAAAGGCATGTGCCACCACCGCCCAGCTAGTCTATATAGTTTGAACTGCAAAGTATATCACAATTAGGTTAGTGAGATGGCTCAGCTGGTAAAGGCACTTTGTTGCATAAGCCTAGCCACCTGAGTTCAATCACTTGAACCTGCTGCACTGACTTCACAAACTAACTCTACATCTCACTGAATGCACAAAGTTGTCTTTTGACCTCTGTATACATACCATGGCATGTATGTGCATGCACACACATTATAATAAAATTTTTTAAAAAGTCACTATTGCTTGTTCTGTACTGAGGTGTTCTTTAGTTCATACATTTAGTAGTGTTGTTTCTTTTCATGCATTTAAGTGTTTTGTCTGTGTAGGGCATGTACCACATGTGTGCAATGCCCACAGAGGCCAGAAGAGGGCGTTGGATCTCCTGGATCTAAAGTACAGACAATTGGAAGTCATCTTTTGGATGCTGGGATTTGAACCCAGGTCATCTAGAAGAGTAGCTAGTGTTTGTTCTTAACTACTGAGCCATCTCTCCAGCCCCAGCAGTTTTAGTTTATTTAGGTGGTTTTGTTTTGAAGATAGCGTCTTCCTATGTATGCATGTAGACTAAGTGCTTGAATTCTTCATCCTCCTGCCTTAGCCTCCCAAGGGCTAGAGTTAAAGGCATGTGCCACTGTGTCTGGTGGCATAATAGCTTTTATATGAGCAATCATTTATTTTCTCTTCGTCTTAATTATTTAGATGATACTTTTAAAGGGGATTTTCTCTGAGTGCTCAGATAAAATACCCAAAAAAGATTAGGATTAAGTTGACTTGTGACCGGGATTATCTGCATCTCTCTCATAAGGTAGAAGTTTTGGGACTTTCCTATTGCCTTTTCCTTAATGACAAGAGTGAGTGTGTTCCATTCCGAAGCCACTGTTGTCTGTTTCACTGTATGGTCATGATTTTGGGTTTATACCAATGTAAAACTTGAATTGGGAGATATTGTACTTGAGGATCAGGGAGGGAGGGAAGAGTAGAATATGCTCGCTCAGCTTGAGTAGCATGCGGTAGGAAGGAGAATGGATGCAGATCTGTAGAGTTGTGCTTTGGAGGCAGAACTGACAGCTGTATTCTTCCTTTTCAGACTTAATAGGGATATAGTTTTTGTTTGTTTGTTTGCTTTTAAGTTAGGGAAAGTAGGCTTTCTTTTCCAGTTATTTCTGCGAGAATAGGAACCAAACTCATTAAAACCACATTTCATCATACTGTGTAACTTTAAACTGCAGTGTACAGTTTTGGAAAATGCTGGTCTGGGTTTTATTTGATTATGTCAGGATTTTAGCTCATCCCAACTTCCTCATTTATTAGTATACTTCTCGGCAACTGTGAAGTTATACTGTAGTACAGGTTGTGTGTATGGCATAATACTTAGACCTTATTGATCCTTCTCAACTGCTTTCGAGAAGTGTCCTTTTATCTACTCAAGGTACACATGTACAGCATGTTGAAGAAGAAAACTACAGTCTGCCCAGTTATTGAAGCCAAGATCTTGGAGTTCTGCCAGATTGTTTTCCATTTTCTATACCTAGACTATTTCTGGAGTAGGAAAGGGAAGAACCCTATGGTGACGCACACCAAAGGGGCTTAGAGATAACAGTGTTTTGATGATCTTTATCTATTGAAATGGGGAATCATAGTAGATGAAAAGTGGGAGTTAACAGTTGCTTTCATTTATTTATTTCTGACCAGCTGGCTCATCTGAGAATCCACCAAAAACTACACATGCTCAACCTGTAGAATTTATAAATGTATAGGCTTAGAACTTTGAATGCACCTTAATTTGAGGATGGTTAATCAGGTGAAAAGAAACCTGTAAGGGTTACATGGTTTATAAAACCCATCTCTTTCTCCACTCTGCAGTAATCTATATTTGGGAATATTGAACTGTGGACAAGATGGATTTGTGATTGATTTTGGGGGGGGGGTGGAGTAGGGCGGGGTTTGAGACGGGGTTTCTCTCTGTAGCATTGGTTGTCCTCTAACTCACAGAGATCTGCCTGCTTCTGCTTCCTGGGTGTTGGGATTAAAGGTGTGTACCACTACCACCCTTGATTTTTAACCATGAAACATCTTTCGGGAAAGAATTTTTTTACTAAGAGTCTTACTGAGGTCCTGCCAGTTGGCTCAACAAGAAAAAGTGCTTGCTGTGGAAATCTGATGACTCCTTAGTCCCTGGAACTCACAGTGGAAGGGGAGAACCAGCTGCACAGAGTTGTCCTCTGACCTCCACACATGTGTCAGGGCACACAGGCACACACTCACCTCACACACACAGTTGTAGACAGTAGTCAGTTTACAGTAAAAGTGTTGCTGAGCCTGACAGGGTAGCAAGAGGAATGTTCCAAGTTGAGACCAGCTTGCCCTGAATATTGAGTACCAAGCCAGCCATGATTATATAGCAAGACCCTGTTTGGAAAAACAAAAGTCTGCATGTTATTAAGCTTCTCACAGTTACTTACTTGAACACTAAAATGTTATTTGACAAAAACTACCATGTGCCTGAAATCACCTGTATGTATTTGTATAAGGCTACTTTATATATCTTACAATTTCTTCTTCATGTGGCCTCACAATTGGAACTCTTGGATGTCGCAAATTTCTTAACTATTCCCTGATAATTTATATCCTAAGACAAATGGGAAGAAATTCCCTGCTATGCACATGAAATTTGAAGCATGTCTAAAAGTTTCGTGGTTGTACCTTAATTAAAATTTATAGTATACGAGTGTTTTGCCTATATGAGTATCTGCACCACATTCGTGCAGTGCCTACACAGGAGATGAAGAGGGTGTTGGATTCCCAGGAACTAGAGTTAAAGATGATTGTGAACCACCATACGAATGCTGGGAGTCAAACCTGGGTCCTCTGGAAGAGCAGCCAGTGCTCTTAACCACTGCGCAATCTCTCCAGTGCTACCATAATGGATTTTTAAAAAGCATTTTGGCGTAGAGATGATTTTTCTGGTACTAAAAAGGCACTGGTATTAAAAAATGCTTATGAAAATAGTATCTGTTGATTTTTGTTGCTAGTACAGAATACATGAGATTTATAATTTATTAAGACTAGACATTTATTTGAATTATGGTTCTGGGAGGTGACAAGTGCACGAACATTGCTTCGCCTTTGGTGAGGGCCTGGTTACAGCATCTGGAGAAGGCATCAAATGGCAAGAGGAGACCAGGTTGGCTTGGATTTGGCTCATATAGAGCAGTGTCAGCTCATCAAATCTTTGTTGCCTTCTGTCTTATTTTTTTGTGTAGCTGTGACTAAGATATCTGTGAACATGACCTGAAGAAGGAAATGGGTTTTGGAGGGTTCAGTCTGTGGTTGTTTGGTTACACATACTTGGGCAGAAAATCACGGCAGTGGGTATCTCCTCCTCATGGTTGAGGGGGTTCTTCATGTCATGACTGCTAGAAGCAGATGGTGTCCTCCTCAAGTCTCCAGAATTCTAACATGAAGGTAGCTGAGGACCAAATAAGCCAACATGTGAACCTGTAGGAGACATTGCATATTCAAACCATAATACCTCCAAAGGCCCACCATACAACCATATGATTTACATATGATTTGGGGTTGCCCAAACATGAACTTTGTGGGGGCATACGTTCAAAACATAACAAAGAGTTAAAGTTTCTACATTGTGATGTGTGAAAATATTTTTCAAGTTACTCCTTTTTTAATTTTTTTTATCTTTATAAATGGAGGTGGGTTGGTTGTGGGTACACATGGAGGCCAGAAGAGGCCCCGTAGAGGCACTTGTGAGCCACCCACATAGCTGCTGGGAATTGAACTCCGGTCTCCTGGAGGAGCAAGAAGTGCTCGTCCTCTGCACCATTTCTCCATCACAGGTTTCCTTTTCCTATATATAAAGAAAGTCAAATGACTGAATTATTTAAGTCCACCTAATCTGAGTTTATACTTTCAAAGGGGCTAAAAGCTTTGGCGAGTGAATGCGAGTATGTATATGTGCTCACTCACTGGTAATAAAACCCAGGGTCTTGCCCCTGCTAAGTATAATCTCTTATTTCTGAGCTAACCCCCTGGCCTTTTTAAGCTTTTTTTTTTTTTTTTTTTTTTGATAAAATTCACAAAACTTAAATTAACCGTTTTACATGAACATGAATGTAAACAGCATTCTGTGCCGTGTTTGTGGCACAGTCTTGGAAACCCAGCACTCACCTGTAATCTCAGCTCTGTGGGTGCCGAGGCAGGAGGATTTAAGTGTGAGGTCAGCCAAGACTTTATTTCTAAATAGATAATTAAGCAAATAAAAATTGAATGACTTAATGTTTAAATGTGACATCACTTAGGTGTATATTTTCAACACATTTTTCATTGCCTGAGATGGAAATTCTACCCATTGAACAATCCCTTGGCAACTGGTAACCTGCTTCTGTCTCTAAGGACTTAGTTTTGTGGCTGTTTTACATAAATGGGATCATTCATTACGTTCTGTCTTGTTTCTGTTGTGTGTATAGGTGGGGGAAGGCAGGACTTTGCTGTGTGACCCGGCCTCTACTAACTTAGCCTCTTGAGTGCTGGGATTACAGGCATGTACCACCATGCCTAGCCTAGAACAGGCTACATATTTAGGAACTGAAGTGAACAAAATAAATGGAATAAAAGGTATTTTTAGATTGTGGAAACAAGCTTTGCTTATATGAAGGAAGCAAGATTAGTTTGATAAACTAGAACTTATTCTAAGCGTTAAGGATATCCCTTCTCTTTGACCAAACAAAAAAGATATGTTTTCTTTTTGAGACAGGGTCCCACTGTCTAACTGGCCTGAAACTTGCTGTGTAAACCACTCTGGCCTCAAACTCAAGAGATCCACCTGCCTCTGCCTCCCAAGTGCTAGGAGTAAAGGTGTGTGCCACCACACCCAGGATTCTTCATTTTTTTTAACCTGTTTCAGTGACTGTACATTACTAAGATGGCTTTTTTTCCCTTTTTGGAAAACATTATCTACAATTTGAATACAAGTCTCTAAAAGCCTAAAAATCTGCTTTTCCCACCTCAATTTCCTCAGTAATAATTAGTGATAAAATTACAGTTTAATTAAAGTAAAAGTTTGATACAAAAATTATACTTAAAATACTGGATTGAAAATGGGGGGGGGCATGTGGCTGGAGAAATGGCTCATTGATTAAAAGTACTAGCTATTCTTCCAGAGGTCTGAGTTCAATTCCCAGCAACCACATGGTGCCTCACAGCTGTATATGATGGAATCTGATGCCCTTTTCTGTAATGCAGGCATACATGCAAACAGAGTACTTGTACATAAAAATAAATATTTTAAAACAAAAAAAGAAAACGGACATGGGGACATATGCTTGTAATTCCAGTACTTGGGAGGTTGAGGCAGAAGGGTCTGAAGTTGTAGGCCAGGCTAAACTACAAATTAAGATCCTTAGAAGGAAAGACAGAAATCAAGTTTCCAAATAATAGGTGCTCAATTGGTGTTAAATGAAGACAAATAAACTATTTAGTGATTGCAATCTTGTTTGGACTGCCTGATATGCTAATATTAAGTTGTTTTGATATAGCCAGTAACTCTTCATGTTGAATGCAATTTCATTCATTCGTGTGAGCTTCAGATTTGTGGCATTTGTGCCACAAGGAAATATTTCAGTAATTTGTAAAATAAAATGATCTGGTTTTGTAAATTCTAGCAACTGGTAAATTGGTCATGCTATAAATTAGTAATCCAAGCAGAAAATGAGTAGTGCAGCATGCTATCTAATTTCTTAACAGATCTGATCTGTCCGCATATTGTAGAAAATTCAAATCAGTATGTGCAGCAGCGTACTGTTGGGGTTGGACTGAATACAACCTGATGCTCTGGCTAAAAAGTCATGGACTTGTGACATAGAAAAATGGTTTTAGCCAGGCAGTGGTGGTGCACTCCTTTAATCCCAGTACTTAGGAGGCAGAGCCAGGTGGATCCCTGTGAGTTTGAGGCCAGCCTGGTCTATGGAGTGAGTTCCAGGACAGCCAGGGCTACACAGAGAAACCATGTCTCAAAAAAACAAAAACAAAACAAGCAAACAAAATCCCCAGTCAGTAATAGGTTAGGAACCATTCCTTAGGTCTTTAAGAGACTCCAGTACTATCAAGCTAAACTGTCTTCTAGTCCTTGTCTCTGGCTGTGGTTCTTTGCTTGTATTGCATTCAATTTGTAGTTTTTGCCAAGAGTCAGAATTTCTCCCAAGAAATAGTGGTTCCTTCAAAGACTCACCCAGAGTAGAAATAAACCTATATGTTTTAAATGTGGGATCAGCAAAGGTTAAAAGTGTTTTGTTTGTTGCTTGAAATTTGTGGAGCCAACAAAAACAATGGCTGGTATCCTGTTGATGGAATAAACCAAGGAATGCTGCATTCTCAGCATTCTTTATTTCCTGCAGACTACAGCAACTGCAGTTTTTGCATTCTTTCTAGTTTCCAGGAAGGTCCCAGCGAAGTAACAGCTCAGCATTTTTTCTGTGTGTTTAGTAGTAGTGGAAGGTAGAGGATGCTTGGTGTTTGCAGAAGAAATTAGGCTAAATGAAATACTTAGATTAGGTAGGAAGTTAACCAAATATCGAAACCCATACTTAAAAATATCTGTACTGGGGAAGTATTGGTGGAATAATGACTATAGAATAGCTATAGGTATCTAAAACTTTTGACCTTTTAAATTGGTGGCTCTGCTTAGTAAGTCCTTCCATGCTAAAAGAGTAACAGAAGTGTACATAGAGCATTGAGAACGTAGCTTTGTCTGAAATGAAGTAGCTCATGCATACTTGCTGACGTTGTCACTGTTCAAATGAAATAAGGAAGAAGGATCTGAAAAGTGTGGTGCCAAGCACTAATTGTGAAACATAAGTCCTAAGTAATGCTGTCAGAAACACAAGCTTTCATGTATTTTAGTTTTCAGCTGATGTAGCTGCTAAGGAGCTCTGCTCCAAGTTTACTAGGCATTTAGTGGGATGCATCTTGCTTGGGTGTACTTACTTGTACAGAAGATGATTTGTGATTAATTTCTTCCTGTCTGATCAGATGTAAGGACTGCTGGATGGATGAAGCAGAGCAAACCTGCTATTCAATAGGCACAGATACAGTTGCAAGTGATGTCAGAGATTGAGCCCTTATATTAGTGGGGGAATTGTCTTTTTCTATTTGACAGTAGTTTATTTGGTTGTGTGCTTTCTGCTGGCATTTTGTTTTGCATGTATATATTGTGTATGTTTGGTTTATGTGGTCCTTTGTTTTGAGACAGGGTTTCTCTGTGTAGTTTTGGTGCCTGTCCTGGATCTCTCTCTGTAGATCAGGCTGGCCTCGAACTCACAGAGATCTGCCTGGCTCTGCCTCCCGAGTGCTGGGATTAAAGGCATGCGCCACCACCAACCCCCAGCCTTTTTGCCACTTTTTAGTTAGCTTTCTTCTGTAAGAAATTAAGAAATAGGGGCTAGAGAGATGGCTCAGCAATTGAGAACATTAGCTACTCTTCCAGGGGACCAACATGACAACTTACAAATGTCTGTAACTCCAATTCCAGGGGATCTGACACCCTCATACGGACATAAATGTAGGCAAAACACCAATGCACACAAAATAAAAATAAAAAAATCATTTAAAAAGAAAAGAAAAGAAATTCAGACATGATAGTCCCCTCCCTTTAATGTGCATGGGTATTGTGCCTTCACACAGGACTGAGCATTAGTTGCTCCTCTGGTGCCTACTGGAGACCAGGAGAGGATGTTGGATCCCCTGGAACTGGAGTTATGTATGATGTGAGCTACCATGTAGGTACTGGGAATTGAACCCATGTACTCTAGAAGAACAGCCAGTACTCCTAATCACTGAGCCACCTCAGCTCTTCCTCCTTAACAGGTTTTTTTTGTTTTGTTTTTTAATGTTAACTTTTATCTTTTCATCTAAAATTATCTTGAAGATTTATTTAGGGGTCTCTGTGTAAGAAGGTTCTAGACTAATTTTAGAAAGGCATGTTAAAGATCAGTGATTGAGGTGGGTGGAGAGATGACTCAGCAGTTACGAGCACTTGTTGCTCTTGCAGAGGAGTTGGGTTCAGTTCCCAGCACCCACATGGTAGCTCACAACCGTCCATAGCTCCAGTTCCAGGGTATCTGATGCCCTTGCCCTCTTCTGATTTCCACGGGTACCAGGCATGTACTTGGGGCACAGACATACATGCAAGCAAAACATTCACACACATAAGGGGAAAAAAAAAAGCTCAATGGTAGATTTTTAAAGAAGCTGTTTTATTTGTGGAGGCTTAAGTTCAATTTTCTAAGGTAGCCTGTAATTGTGGGGCATGGGCAGATCAGGAAAACTAGCAATGATTGTTTTTTAGCAGCTAGGCTTTGGACCAGGTGGCTTCAGTCAACTCTTGTCTATGAGCAAGAAAAATGGAGTCGCTACTTTCCACTTACCCTTCTTAGTCTTGAGTGTTTTAGGGATGAAAGAAACTTTGAAACTAACCTCATGTTAGTTTTAGCATTTCACATTAAATCCTCACAACTCAGAATAGGTACTGTCATTTCAAATGTTTGAGAAGAAACAATACAGAGATATTAACTTGTCCATGGTTATTTTAGTGGAAAAACTAGGGCTATAACCAGACATTTGGGTTCTTTATGAGGATTCCAGCAATTAATTTTAGATGCCACTTGAACTTCATAATCCAATTGTGAAACGTACTGTAATTGTCTACTTGAATGACATTAGCTTTGCTAGCTTCCACTTCCAGCACAGGTATTGGAGACATTTATTAGTTTTGATAGAAGGCTTTTTTTTTTTTTTGGTTTTTTCGAGACAGGGTTTCTCTGTGTAGCTTTGCTTTGCGCCTTTCCTGGAACTCACTTGGTAGCCCAGGCTGGCCTCGAACTCACAGAGATCCTCCTGGCTCTGCCTCCCAAGTGCTGGGATTAAAGGCGTGCGCCACCACCGCCCGGCTGATAGAAGACTTTAGCAATGCTGTTCTGTATGCTATTGAAAAGTTAAATAGGGTTACTTAGCAGGAATATGTGGCAAGGCTTTGAAGATTGTGTTCTTTGAAATTTAATAAGCAAAATAGCAGAATCAAAAGTATAGTTTCCTTCTCAAAAAGAAAGAAAAAAAGACTTGGGAACCCATGCTTGGCATCTATCTGCTCTCAGGAAGTAGAAGGATCAATGTCCCTCGCTGTCCATTCAAGGCCAACCTGGAGTATACAATATATTGTAGTACAACTAGGGGTACATAGTAAGATTGTTTTAAAAACGGGGGGGGGGGGGGGGGGGGGGGGGGGGGGAGAGAAAATGTCAGGGTCTTGAGGAAGATTCCAAGAGCCTATTAGCTGTTATCAGTGTGGTGAAATGAGATTCACACCCACACCTATGGACAGCTGAACAACGCAGATAGTGAAGTGCAGTGAAAGACAGTTGACATGAGCTGGGCCCACAGTCCTCTGGGTTGTATACAGTTACTGGTTTGTCTCCTGAGGGCCTGATGGTGCTGGGCGTTGTGGAACATGAAGTCCTCACAACTCTGAAAATACTGTTGTTCCAAATGTTTGAAATGAAGGAACAGTGCACAGATACTAACTTGTGAATGATTGTTTTAGTGGAAAAACTAGGATTTGGGCTCTTTATGAGGAACCTAGAAAGCAGTTAATTTTAGGTGCTACTTGATTATCATAAAATTTACTGTAATTGTCTTGAATTAAGGAAATGTCTGCTCTATAGAGTATGGAAAATTTGAATTATTATCTTTCTACTACAGAGTCTTAGACTGAAATGCCCCCCTCTCCCCCATTTGATCTAAATTGAAGCAAAGAGATGCTTTTTTTTTCCCCCTTCTCCAAGACAGGGTTTCTCTGTGTAGCCCTGGCTATCCTGGAATTTGCTCTGTAGACCAGGCTGGCCTCTCAGAGATCCATCTGTCTTTGCCTCCTCAGTGCTGGGTAAAGGTGTGTACCACCACATCTGGCTCATGCATAAAGGGAAGGTTTACATATTGTTTATAACTGGGGGATTCCAGAGTACTCAGAAGTTTTGAGTTGGTTGATAACCAGTATATCTGTTTCTTTTGTAAGCTAAGTTCAAACTTGGGTCCTAAAGTAATGCCACTTTGCAAACCAAAGTCTAACCTGGAAACCAAATTAGGGGTTACAAAAATCATGTGTTTCTCAGGAAGAAGTCGATAATAATATGTTTTTGTTCGTTGTACTATTAATTTTTGTTTGAAAAAATGAGAATGGAATTGTATTCTTAATTGTATTATGGAAAAATATCTCTAATTGCTTGAATGAGAGACTAATGGGGTGAGTAGCTTCACAGGACTGTAATGAACCTTTTTTTTTTTAACCATTTGAATGCTGTATTATATGCATGTGAATCCAAATTCATTTTCTATAGATTCCAGAACAGTTAAATAAAAGCTCTTTGAAGTTTAAAAAAAAACCTTCATAATTGACATTTCTAAGCTTTTCATTTCTGTTGCTGTGATTGATATACCCTGACTGGAAGCAGTTTGTGGGAGGAAAGGGCTTATGGGCTTACAATTCCAAGTTATAGTCCATCACCGAGGGGAAACCGAGACAGGAACTTAAATAGCAATTCACATCACATCCACAGCCACAGCCACAGAGAAAGGACCATATAGATACTACTTGGTTCTACTCATCTAGCTTCTTTTGTTCCCAACAATTCAGGGTGCCATGCCTAGGGAATGGTGCCAGACACAGACAGGGTCAATTAACAGTGCAGATGATCCTCCACAGGCTAACCTGCTCTGGGTAATTCCTCATAGAGCTTCCCTCTTTTCAGGTGACTCAAGGTGGTTTCAGGTTGACAACAAAAACTAACGGCAGACAAGCATATCTCAGTGTAGACTATATTTAGCTTCAATGGCAGTGTTTTGTCAGTTAAGACTACCTGGTTACAATTAGGGTATTGCTGTGCATCTTCTGAAAATGGATGCAGGTTTGTAGACTTGTGCCTTCTGAATTCATCAGTGTCTCTGGCATAGACCATATACCATCACACCTTTTATAATTGACTTAAGAATATTTTCTGGCTGTTTTGAAAACAAAAAATTCAGCAATATTGCTACATTTTGAAAGATTTTATTTGTACAAATATTATTAAACATAGTTATCTAGTATGGTAATCTTTTATGTGTTCTTATTCTAAGGATACATTACAGTTAATGGTGGCTGACCCTATTCACTACTGTTATGGTATTTTTCTGTTTTGCTTATATTATAGGAAAATATGAGCAGAATTGGTGCTTAATCTTGGCATTTGCCTCAGGTAATACCAGGAAGGGAAAAGAATTTGCCAACCTTATTTACAGAGGTGGAGGCAAGTGCACCTTCCTGCTCCCTAGTAGGATCCTGAGGTTTCTGTCTTTTGTTAATATCCAGGAAAGACTTTCTAGGAAAGAGGAGCTTCTTGTTTAGTTATACAAATGGCTATAATTTAAGTGTGTTTTTAAACATATTTAAATGTTTTCATTTCAATTTAGTCCACCTGCCTCCACACACACAAAGCTCTCTCTCATGCTGTCTCTTATACTCACTCTTCCATGCTTGCTCTCTTGTTCTCGCTCTTTATCTTTCTGTCTAGGTCTCTTTTTTTTCTTCCCGAGGTAAGTCTTGTGATATAGCCCAAGTTGGCCTTATGCTTAATGATCCTTTTGCCTCGGCTTCCTCAGTAAGTAGGATCACAGGTAGAAGCTACCAAACCCAGCCAGCCACTTGGAGTGTTATCCAGTCCTTTCACCATTAGCCTTAAAATAGTGAGTTATGTGCCTCATTCTTGTTTTATAATGGATTTCCCATTAGCGGTGTTCCTCTTTTCTTATAAAAATGCCCTTACTTGTGCTCTTTGATTAACCCCTTGGATTATCCTCACTGAGCTCCGAATACTCCATGCCAAAGTACTCTCAGGGATGTTATTCGCAAACTGACTACACATTACTTTCTTTCTTTTTTTTTTTTTTTGAGACAAGTACTTGGATTTCTAAAGGGAATTACCAAGCCTCCAGCTCTTTAGCTTTACTGTCTTTTCTAATAGTGGCTTCTTGTCTTATACTTGTCTTGGAGTTGCCTTTGAAATTGAAGGATAGGAAAGGAGTCCTTTTCTGAGTACAATTAGTAATGTCTGACATATATTTTTTGGATTTTTTTCAAAACAGGGTTTCTTTCTCTATATAGCCCTGGTTGCCCTGGAACTCACTTTGTACACCAGGCTGGCCTTTGAACTCACAGAGACCCACTTGCCTTTGCCTCCTGAGTACTGGGATTAAAGGCCTATGCCACCTCCGCCTGGCATCATTTTTTTTTAATAGGAAAAAGTGTTATGTGTATGGATGTTGGCCTGCATGTATGTCTATGCACCATGTGGATTTCTCATACCAACAGAGGCATCGGATCCACTGGAACTGTGGTTGACAGAGGGTTGTGAGCTAATGTGGGTGCTGTGAATCAAACCCAGGTCCTCTGGAAAAACAACCAGTTCTCTTAATGCAGAGCCATCCCTCCAGCATCTTGTATGTAGTCCAGGCTGGTCTTAAACTCTTGACAGTCCTGCTTACCCTCTCCCTGTGTGCTGGCATTGCAGGTTATCAGTCACTGTGTCCTGATACTTACATTTTTTGTTGTTGTTGTTGTTTTTTTTTTTTTTTTTTTTTTTGGTTTTTCGAGACAGGGTTTCTCTGTGTAGCTTTGCACCTTTCCTGGAACTCACTTGGTAGCCTAGGCTGGCCTCGAACTCACAGAGATCCGCCTGGCTCTGCCTCCCGAGTGCTGGGATTAAAGGCGTGCGCCACCACCGCCCGGCTTGTTGTTGTTTTATATGTCTGCATTTTTCAGATACTAAAGAAATTAAACAGTAATACCTGAAATTCAGAAGTGCAGTAGGTGAAGACTTGGTAGAGAGAGTCCTAGGATTCTCACGGAGTAATTCAGAAGCTAGGGTGCTGTGTTTATAGAGCTAGGTAAACTTGGAGCCACTGGAACCCTTTCTCCAACTATTGAGAAGGAAATCATCCACATGAATCTCTTGGGAGTCTAATGGCTCTCTATTCTGAAAAACAGATATGTATTCCTTCTCAGGAACTAGGTGGATAACTTGGTCTTACTTAGTTTATCCAAGGAAAAGACTTCCTCTCTGAATCCCAGTTATGGTCTGTTTGTACGTTCAGGACAACTTCCATTCATCTTTCTCCAGTTCTGAAGTTAAAAGTAGAAGTGTGCAAGCCTTTAATCCCAGCACTTGGGAGGCAGAGGCAGGCGGATCTCTGATTTCTAGGAGAGCCAGAGCTACATACACAGAGAAACCCTGTCTCGAACCTCCCCCACCCCCTTAAGTAGGTTAATGTCCAAAGTAAAAATCAGCCAGATAATGCCGGCACACGCCTTTAATCCCAGCACACAGGAGGCAGAGGCAGGCGGATCTCTGTGCGTTCAATGCCTGCCTGGTCTACAGAGTGAGATCCAGGAAAAGCGCAAAGCTACACAGAGAAACCCTGTTTGTCTTGAAAAAAAAAACAAAACAAAAAACAAACAAAAACAAAAACAAAAAAAGGAAGAAGTAGTAAAATCAATTCATAGTGTTTTACTATAACCACATTCATTCTAAATTACCTGTTTTATAGCTTATGAATTTGCCTGGCATTGGAACGTATCTTGAGCTTATAAAATTGGTTAATGTTCTACGTTATAAAATGCTGTGTGTGTATTAATGGTTAGATAGATGCTTGGCTCTTTGCCCTCTGGTGCTGTGTCTACATTATAACTGCATTTTATAACTGGTTATACCTATAGTATTTGAGGAATTATAGGGAAGTGAAAGGAAAAGAAAGCTCTTCAGCTCATTCTGGACCTTGTTCAGATCCTGGCCTGTTTATTTGTAGCACAAGAGTTTGACAAAAGAATTCCATAAAATACAGCTGACATTGCTGGGCCAGCGCAGTGAAGGGGAACTAAACAGCTGGAGGACAAGGGCTTGTTCTCAATTTCCACCATGAGAATTTACTACCATAGAGGGGAAGGGGGATGGGGAATGCTCCGGCCTGAGCTCACAGAGCCAGCCCCTCAGGCAGTCTCTTTTAGAAGGATTTAATCACCCAGAGAATTAGTGACCTGTTAGAGGTCCTTTCTAGTCGTCACAGGTAACTTCTGTACTCACACACTTGGTTGCTTTCAGAGATGTACCCTCTGTAGAGCCGTTGTTTACTGAACAAATACTGTAGTATCTGCCATTTATATGGAGCAAAAAGTCCCTTATTTTTGTTGTGGGTTTTCAAGACAGAGTTTCTTTCTGTAGCCCTGATTGTCCTGAAACTTTCTCTGTAGATCACGCTAGCCTCAAACTCAGCTCTCCTCTTGCTTTTGCTTGGATTACAGGCATGTACTACCATGTCCAGCTGTTAAAATTCTTAAGTAGCTCTTTCTACCTATATTGTAAGTTTAGGATTCTTAGAAGGTAAATTTAGCTTGTCGCACAAGCGATTCTTTCTTGCTTCTCTGTATAATCTTTATTCCCTGCTCAGGCTTTCCCTAGGCTATACTCGCCTTGCTATTTTAAGTACTTGTAGCTCCCTTAGACATTTGCACACCCCTGTGCATTAGCACATGCTCCTGGAGAGAATTCTCTAGACTGGCTTATTGAAGGAACTGCTTATATGGAGGCATCTGACACACCACTCCTATATAGTCTCTTCTGACTCTTTGCACAGCATAGCTTTGTCTGCTTGTGCTAGCCCATGTTTCTTCAGATTGAAAACTCTGACATTTTAAATCTTTTTCTCCTTTTTAAAATAATATTGTACCTTAAACTATAGATCCCTGAAGCCTAGTGCAGGAGGATAATTAAGTGCTAAGTTAGTGGGGGGGTGGTAAGAGAGGGTAAGTCCAATAGTGCAAACAAAGATTTACAGTTCACCAAGAAACGTAATGGTTATCAATCCCTTCAACCATCAACACTAGCACTCAGAAGCTGTTCTTTCCTTTAACTTCATCTCTAACCTCTGTAGTTGTAATGTGAAGTTAAACTGCGGCAGTTGAATGTCACAGTTCTTAGACAATGAAGAAAATCCATTACCTTCCCATTGTTGTCACTGTTGGCCAGCATTGATGGTTAAATTAGCATTATACTGATGACAATATAGGAATGCCAGATTTTCTTGCACATTTGGTAACATGATGTGTATTTTTTTTTAGCTCCAGAACCTGGGTATCAACCCAGCAAACATTGGCTTCAGTACTCTGACTATGGAGTCAGACAAATTCATCTGCATTAGAGAAAAAGTAGGAGAACAGGCCCAGGTGGTAATCATTGATATGAATGATCCGAGCAATCCAATTCGAAGACCAATCTCAGCAGACAGTGCCATCATGAATCCTGCCAGCAAAGTGATTGCACTGAAAGGTATAAAAAGATTATGGATGTTTTCTTGAAATTCTTATGTGTATTTTATGCAAATACAGTTATTGGTGTGCTCTTTTAGTATGTTGAATAAGTTTAATTAAATCTGTAAAGTTGAGATTAATCCTAAACTTGAGTTAGTGTTCATGGCTTTTACATGGAATGTTTCTGTGAAATGTCTTAGAATAGATGTACTTGGAATAAATGTAAGTTTTAGGATAAATACATTGATATTTGATATGATAAAACAGCTAAAAGCATTTCTGTATAGGGGAATGAAAGTAATATTCTGTAATAAGTCATAGCTTAATATCAGAACTTAAACATTTCAGAGTTTATTGTGATAATTAGCTTCTTCATTCTCTGCCTTTTTATCCTTTAGGCTTCTTTTACCTTACATTCATCAAGCTCTAAAAATGGCTTGAATTGATACTGGGTAGAGAGGGTAGGAAGAGAAGGAGAATGAGTGAATACTAAGCTTTGAGTCAAGGATGTTTGCATTTATTCAGACTGCACGGTTTTATTTTATTTTAGTTATATAGTTATCTGTCTACTGATTTATTTATTTGCTTACTTATTTTTAGCTGAGTGCTCTGTTTCCCAGGCTGACTTTGAACCTCTTGCCTAAGTCTGAGTAGCTGGGATGATAGGTAGAGGCAACCAGGCCCAGCCAGACTAACTTGTTTCCATGGGGAACTATACTGCCTATCAATTTAAATAGAGTTAAACAATCTCGTATTATCTGAGAACCTGTTTTCTTTTCCTTTGAACTTTGGAATTAAGGTAATAGAAGAATAGAAGTTACTAAGAAGGCTAAGTGCCAAACTGCTGGACCCTTGAAATGGCATTTAAAGCTGCCTCCATTTCCTTTCTGCTGTAGTTAGGGACTGAACCCAAGGCTTCACATGCACTTGGCAGGTGTGCGGATGGTTATCACTGAGCTATTAGATCCCAGCCCTTGTTTTTCTTGATAATAAGAAAAAGAATTTAGTTCCAGTAATTTATAGAAGTGTGGATGAGTTTTTAGAGGTGTTGAACTTTTAACCAGTCTTTCCTTCACGTCATTTAAACTCTGTTTGGGGCCTTGTTTTGGTTGTTTTCTGTTTGGTTTTGGTGAGATAGGTCTCTTTGACAGTAGACTTGGCTGTCCTGGAACTTGCTATGTAAAGACTGGTTTCAAACTCACAAAGACCCACCTGCCTCTACCTCCCTAGAACTGGAATCGGCATGCACCACCATATCCAGCCCATTTAATCTCTGATAATACATGTTGAATAACACTTATTAGAAATGCTTGGGTCTAGAAGTATTGAGAGTTTTTTGGCTTTGGGGAGTTTTTAAGATTCTTTTTATAGCATTTTATTTGTTTATTTTGTGTGTTTATGTGTGAGGGTATACATTTAAAGGTCAGAGGGCAACTTGAGGAAGTCTGTTCTCCTTCTACCATATGGATCCTAGGAATGACTTGGCAGCAAATGCCCTGCTGAGCATCTCATAGTCCTGAATTTGGGAATCTTTGCATAGATTTTATTCTTGAGTATCACTAATGTGAAGGTCGAAAATTAGATACCCCAAACTTCCTCGTTTCATAGTCCAGGTTTTGGAACATTTTGGAGTGTCAATTTTTAACCTCTCGTACTGTCTGGTAAATAAATGGTGGGCAGGTTGGGAGCTAAGAATAGCATAGTCAACAAATCATCAGAATTTGTCTCAGGCAAGAGTTGATCTCATCTTCAGGAACCAGATGTTTTATGACAGCATACATTTTACTCCTGTCTAAAAGTATACTACATTTTAAATGTCCTTTAGCTTCCTTAAATAATCCTTAAATAATTTGAATTCAAGTGCTTAGCATCCGTCACACTTCTTTTTAAAGGGCAGCAACTAAATTTTACCAATTTTTTTCTATTTTTAATGTTACTGTTATCTTATCACATTTCTTAATGCTTTCTTATGTGTGCAGATGGTGAGTTACCTTAAATTAGATTGTGTTAGTCATTGTCCTGTTCTATAAAAAGAATAATTGAGAAATTTTTATAGCTTTGTAAAATAGTATGCTATACTTTGTGTCTATTGGTCTATATCATGGCTGTTATCCCTTGTTCCCTTCCCCAGACCCTTAAACTTACACATTCTCCAGTCCTTTGATATAAAACAATAAAAGTCTAGTTATCTGGAGGTTGGCGGATGCAGCAAAGGAAGGCAAATCCTTATAAAATTCTGTTTCCCTCTGAAGCCAGTTTAAACTTCATGCGTTCTTCTTATAAACAGGACTATAACTTTCACAATTTCTTGAAAGTCTGGTTGTGGTTTATAAGCTGTGTGGGATGGGAGTCCTATACTTTGCCTTATAGAAGAAGGCTTTGTTACGTAGTAAGACGGGTTGTGGTACAAAGCTCTTAGGCTTTGTCTGTCTCCTGCCTACCCTGTCACCCTCCCACTTTGACAACTTTTGTCCTTTAGGAGCCAGATTCTCTGTGGCTCAGGAATGGAGTTATCCTCAGTCTCTGAGGACTAATCTTCATAGCTTAGTGATAGCTGTGGGCTTGGACCACTGTTGATTTCAATGACATCACCTTTCCAACTGTGACCGGTTTCAAATGACAAGTATAAGCCCTTGCATCTGACTCTGGACTTTGAACATTCGAAGCACATTTTACCCTCCTCCTTTTACTAAGTGCTTGCTGTCTTAACTGGATGAAGCTTGAACTTGTTCTCACTCCAGTGTATATATTAACAGCATCTGAAACCACCCTCCTCCCTGCCTCCCTTTCCTCTCTCCAGCACTCTTCTTTCCCTTTGTATCTTAGACAGTTAAATGTAGCATGCACTGTGGTGACTTGGCAAAGTTGAAGTACAACTTCTTTTCAAAACGCAGTTTCCACAAAATTGAGTTGGATGAGAGATGACTGCATTTTAAAAAGTAGATATTTCCTCCTTGTGTTTCTATTAGATTTGCTTTGTCTTACGTATATGCAGCTACCTTAGTTTATGTGTGAACTAACTATGTGATGAAAGTTACAGCATTGTTTTCTATCAGTAAGAAAGCTGTTCCTTAGTCTCATTTTCATTTGGGATGTAGAATCCTGTAGAAATCACGTGTTTATAGTGTTGCAGACATGTCCATAAGAGGTAAGAGTCTTGCTTAAGGTGTAGATTGGTTTGCTTCATCTCAGCTCTTAGCTCCTCAGTGGCTGTAGCTCCAGCAGTGTGACTCCTGTAGTTCGTTATTAGTCTCAAGATAGAACTACATTATTGGGAAGTTAAAGGCTAGTCTAGGTAGGTATTAATTCATTTTGAACTTTGCTTTTTTCATTATTCTTTAATTCTGTATTTAGCTGCAAAAACTCTTCAGATATTTAACATTGAAATGAAAAGTAAAATGAAGGCCCATACCATGACTGATGATGTCACCTTCTGGAAATGGATCTCTTTGAACACGGTTGCTCTTGTTACGGATAATGCAGTTTACCATTGGAGTATGGAAGGAGAGTCTCAGCCAGTGAAAATGTTTGATCGTCATTCTAGCCTCGCAGGATGCCAGATTATCAATTACCGTACAGATGCAAAGCAGAAGTGGTTGCTTCTGACTGGCATATCTGCACAGGTAACATGTTTTAGTTTTTGATAAAAAAGTTGTCTAAGGAAGTATTTTGACACACACTTTAGTTAGGTCTTTAATCCCAATATTGTTGAATTTGACTGATTGAAAGACTTTTCCCTTTTAAAAATAATGATTATTGGCTTAAACCTTTAACCTGACAAAATTTCAGTACTCTTACAAGTTGTTTTTAATCCTTGCAGATTAAGTAGAGATTGATTTAGAATTTATTATGGAGTCAGTATGCTACAAAATGAATACTTCTATATTGTATTAAGATGGTATAAAGAGATAATTAGGTGAGGCATGTTTTATACATTCACATTAAGCTTTAATAAGATAATGTTTGGAGTTAAACTTTAAGATGTATGAACTCTACATTGAGAGATTCAATACAAGTACAGCTGAAAAATGGCAAAGTATTATAACTATTTCAGTAATTGAATCTGAGATCTACTGGGTCATTGGACCTCTGAAGTTTATTTATTTGTTTGCTTATTTCTTTTTTATTTTTTTGATCCTTTGTAGCAAAATCGTGTGGTTGGAGCTATGCAGCTCTATTCTGTAGATAGGAAAGTATCTCAGCCTATTGAAGGACATGCAGCTAGCTTTGCACAATTTAAGATGGAAGGAAATGCAGAAGAATCAACGTTATTTTGTTTCGCTGTCCGGGGTCAGGCAGGCGGGAAGGTAAGTTTTGTCTGTGGTAATTATTTTATTGATTCTGTTTTGCTCTTCTTTGTGATCTAAGTTCAAAATAGTCATCTTTGTTCCTTATTAATTTCATAATATTCAGATTTGTGGTGACTGACATGGTATGTATAGTAATACTTGTAAAATGAGAGTATTCTTTTAATATTATTTACTATTCTGCCATCTGGATCTTCCTTTAACAGTGTCTTGTTATATAATCTAGGCTGACTTTGAAGTTGGTCTTCTTGCCTCAGGCTCTGAGTGCTGGGATTGTAGCTCTTTATACCATTGTGCCCAGCTTTGAGCTCTTTGTATTCTTTATTTTAGTTGCCTTCTTATCAAAGGCTTTTTTGTTGATGTCTTTTACTTTATTCTGCATAGACTGATTAGAGTTGCAGAAATACCCATTTGTGTGTGCAGTACATGTCTAAAGTCTGATTCATTAAGTATTGCCCAAGATGAGGTCTGATGTCGTTAAGCGCTGTCCTTTTTAAATCCCCTAGGTAACTTGATGTCGATGGAATGGACAGCAGCTTAAGTTGGAGAGTCTCATCCCTAGCTGTACATTGAAATTACCTAGACAGATTGAAGCACTTTGTGTATTAGAATTCGTAGTTGAGGACAGCAGAAACAAGGTCTGGTTGATTAGAGTATAAAAAATTTATTGACAGGATACTGGATACCTGGCAGTAGCTAGGACAGCTGTATCACTAAATGTGGGGAATGAGAAATGAGCAAAAATGGGTAGTAGCCAGGGTTTCAGCCAGAAATCATGCTGCAGATCTCTGAACTGCTTTTGTTGCGCCTGCACTGCTGGATGCCTGGTGACTCAGTTTGCTGCTATTTTCACTGCCAGAGTAGACTCTCCCTCAGTCTTAAAATAACCTGATGTCCTGAGCTCCCTCTTTGAAGTCCAGTATAGGCAAAGTCACACAGCTTGCATCCTAGCTCTGAGAGAGAGACATGGAAAACAACTGTTTGCTGCTTCTAAAATGGAAGAGTGGCTCTACTTGCTACTAGAACTTGTAGACTACTGTCCTCTGTGTCCCTGAGTCGGAAAACCCTATCTTCATCTTTGTTTTATACTTCTCCACCCCATGTCACCCTAGTTAGTAGTTTTCAAGAATAAAGAACTTGCAGTGATCTGAATCCTAGCACTTAGGAGGCTCAAGTGATTCCCCTGTTTTTACCTTTCATGTGGTCCTAAGAGGACAGGAGTTACAGATGCATCTGGCTTGTTTACATGGCTTCCAGGGATTGAACTTAGGTAGGTGGTCAGGCCTAGTCCATAATTGCTTTTACTGGCTGAGCCATCTTGCCAGCCCCATCATGACTTTAGAGTCAAACCCACTCCCTACCTCTATAATTTTGCCACTTAAAGGATGGTACATAGCTGGGTGTGGTGGTACACGCCTTTAAACCCAGCACTCAGAAGGCAGGCAGATCTCTGATTCCCAGGCCATCCTAATCTAAATATTCATTTCCAGGCCATCAGAGGCTCCATTGTGAGACCTTGTTTCAACAACAACAAAAAAGAAATCATATAGCAAATGTGTGACTTTGAGATCAACTTCCTCCTAGTCAGTTTTAATTTATGGAAGAGCATCCCACAGTGTAGATGGATCAAATACGGTTCACTGATTATAGAACATTTTGGTTATTTCCATTTGGGGGCTTCAAAAAACTTGCAATGACCAACTGATAAATGACTTAGATTGATAGTAGATTTTATTTTCTTTTGAACAGTTACATATCATTGAAGTTGGTACACCACCCACAGGGAACCAGCCCTTTCCAAAGAAGGCAGTGGATGTTTTCTTTCCTCCAGAAGCACAAAATGACTTTCCTGTTGCAATGCAGGTATTTCATCGAAATAAATGGATTTTTAAAAATCTCAAATTAATTTAAATACTGTTCATAGTTGATATGAGTAGTGCTTAAAATAATTCTCTAAAATAAAAATTATTAGTAAAACTTGGTAAAATAACACTCCTATTCTCATGTAATAAGTAAATTGGGTTATCTTAAGTTATAGAAAGTGTTCATTTTCTCTTCAGATAAGTGAAAAGCATGATGTGGTGTTCTTGATTACCAAGTATGGTTATATCCACCTCTATGATCTTGAGACTGGCACATGCATCTACATGAACAGAATCAGTGGAGAAACGATCTTCGTTACTGCACCTCATGAAGCCACAGCTGGAATAATAGGAGTCAACAGAAAGGGACAAGTAAGGAAACTTCTACCTTAAGCATCTAAGTAACAGATTATCATTAGTGGTTTTTTTCAAAAGGTAATTTTGGATATCAGAAAAGAGAACGTCATAGGGGAAGGCAAAGAGAAGGAATGAGGTGAAGGTCACAGGATATAAAATAGCAGGTGTCAGTTTAGACATCTCCTGTTGAAGGTGAAGATGGAGAGTAATAAAATTGTATTAGGGTATGTGTGTGTGTGTGTGTGTGTGTGTGTGTGTGTGTGTGTGTGTGTGTGTGTGTGTGTATACACATGCTAAATTAAATAAAATTTAAATAAATAAAATAGAATCTGGCATGAGGTGCACACCTTTAATCCTAATACTTGGAAGGCTGAGGAAAGAGGATATCTGTGAGTTGGAGGCCAGCCAAGGCTATATAGTGAGAACCTGTTTCAAAAAACATAAAACAAATAAAATAAGATAGAAAGGTTGTTTAATTTGTTTTTTGCATTGATTTAATCATATTTACCTTATTATTTTTAGGTCTAGTAAATGGCATGAATCATTATTTAGTTTTTGTTACTTTATATGTCTGGGTATTTTGCCTGCACGTATGTCCATGTACCACATGGGTGCCTGGTACCTGTGGGGATGAGAAGAGGGCATCAGAACCCCTGGGACTGCAGTAATGGTTGTGAGCCACCATGTGGATGCTGGAAATCAAACCATGATACTCTGGAAGAGCAACCAGTGCTCTTAGTCACTGGGCCATCTCTCCATCACCTGTATTTAGTTTTTATATGAAATTTCATCTTAAATTTTTATCACTAGCAAAAAAACGATTATAATATAAGCATTCCAGTGTATAATTGTAAAATCTTTTTAATAACTTTGGTTTAGAGCCAGTTAGGTGTATATATTTTTATTATCAAAAGTAAATCTCCTGGATGAAAAAAAACTGTTTGGGTTATACATTTGACAAACTCCTTTTTCTAGGGGTTTCTTTCCTGTTATCTACAAGACAGGATCCATCAGCTACAGAGATTAGAATTCTATCTAATCCCATTTCTTTTTTTTTTTTGGTTTTTCGAGACAGGGTTTCTCTGTGTAGCTTTGCGCCTCTCCTGGAACTCACTTGGTAGCCCAGGCTGGCCTCGAACTCACAGAGATCCCCCTGGCTCTGCCTCCCGAGTGCTGGGATTAAAGGCGTGCGCCACCACCGCCCGGCTCAGATTAGTATTCTTAAACCCAGATAGTAAACAAAGGAAACAAATGTTTGTCATTTAATTGGTTAGTCTTTGAAGAGTGGTGTGTTTCTGATGAGACAGTCTGTCTCTTACCTCAGCTCTAGGCTCAGGTGCTTTGAGTCCCTGGACTGGAAGTGTCTGTCCTTGTAACGTTTTTGTCACACCGGATTAAAGTTACTTGCTGTCTCGATCACCAGTCTTCCTTAAGAAAGGGGCTCGTCTTGTTGAGTTGTATTTCTAGCACCACCCAAAGGTGATTTTTGAAAATTAAGTAATTCTCATCGATCTCTTCAGTTGTATGTGACTCTCATGGAAAAAAAAAAGTCAAGAATGAGTCGGTTAGGGATGATTTGATAAAAATCAGGAGCCATGGAGCGGGGAGTGCTTTCTTCTTTCTGCTATTATGCTGGGGTTAACGTAGATCTCCTTCTGTGATTTTACCATATACTGTAAGCATTGATGATGAAGGTTCTAGAAATTATGGTAGCAAAAGAAGCAAGTGTCAGAATTTCACAAAAGTAACTGATTACCTTTGTGACTTAGTCTAAAAAGATTTAACACAGTGTAATGGTTCTCTAATCGTTAAATTGCAGGTTTTGTCAGTTTGTGTGGAAGAAGAAAACATAATTCCTTACATCACCAACGTCCTACAAAATCCTGATTTGGCTCTCAGAATGGCTGTGCGGAACAACCTAGCTGGTGCTGAAGAACTCTTTGCCCGGAAATTCAATGCTCTTTTCGCCCAGGGAAACTACTCAGAGGCTGCAAAGGTGGCTGCTAATGCACCCAAGGTAAATAGTTGGAAACTGAAGTTGCAGTGATTGAGGTATTGTTAATACTCTGTTTTCTGATATTGCTAGAAGAGGAACTGGCTTTGTAAGAGTAACTAGCCACTTTCTAGTTATATTTTTCCTTTAATAGAATATGATAATTAATTCTCAGTGTTTCTAGAGTTGATGGTTAAAAGCCCAGGATCTTAGAAAGGATATGTAGCTATAGGCCTACTGTGATGTAGGTGTGACTATGTCCAGTTACTAAAGTGTAACACTGACCTCATAAGTGATGGCTCTTCATTTTAATTTGAAAAGTTAATCACTAAATAAATGCTCTTGAATTTGTAATCTGTAGAGTTGTCAAAAAATGAACTGAATTTATTCCCATAAGCCTTTACATTGGTTTATGTTGGACTGAATTAAAACCTAGCATTCCTAACTAGTGTTAATTATTAAATTTATACTTAATTGGACTTGATTTAATGACTAGTGGTTACCATTTCATAATTATGCTTATCCTTTTTTTTAACTTTAAATTTTTTTTTAATTTTTGAGATTATAATGTAATTACATCATTTTCCTCTTCCCCTTTCTCCCTCCAAACCCCCTCACATGTCCCTCCTTGTTCTATTTCAAATTCATATCTCTTCATTAGTTGTTGTTATATGTATATATGTATATGTTATATGTATATATATATGCATAATTCCAACCTACCCAGTCTGTAATCCTGCTTGTAAGTACATGGTATCAGGACTGACCATTAGATAGTAGAGAACCAATTGATGTACTCTTCCCTGGGGAAGACTATTTGTGCTTATTGTTTCATGCATTGACATAATTAATTACCTTGGCATGTTTCTGATTTTGAATAATTTTGTAACATTGAGCCAGAGCTGTGACACACATTTATTGAGTTAGCACTATGTGGTTAATATTTGGAATGTGGAGTTAATAGGTCAACCATGCAGTTCAGATTGACCAGAGACTTACAGGGTTAGTAGTGTGGTCGGGCCACTGAGGAGTCTTTAATATTTCTTCTTCTTAAAGGGAATCCTTCGTACTCCAGACACTATTCGTCGATTCCAGAGTGTCCCAGCTCAGCCAGGTCAGACCTCACCTCTACTTCAGTACTTTGGAATCCTTTTGGACCAGGGCCAGCTGAACAAATATGAATCCTTAGAGTTGTGTAGACCTGTACTTCAGCAAGGACGGAAACAGCTTTTGGAGAAATGGTTGAAAGAAGATAAGGTACGTTATATGGATAGACTTTTCCTTTGATTAAATACTGTGTTAACAAGTTAAAATTGCTGGTTTCCATCCGAGTTTCTCCATCTGTTATTTGTTGCTTGTGGAAATAGAATGAGAAGAGACCTTGCCATTTTAAAACATGATCCAGGATTATTGCTTGGTAGTTAAAACTACTAGCTTAGAAGTGAATTACTGTTCTTTGGTCTTGGAAATTTTTCCCATGAGATGCTTACCTCATGGTACAGGCATATTTGTCAGCGTATTTGACATTGCTCAACATGTGATCTTCCATCCCACACTTGCTATGCATCCCACACTTGCTATGCATCCCACACTTGCTATGCATACCTAGTAGTTCCTGTTTTCTCTCTTCCTCTCTCTCTGACCCCCTGTTTCTCTTTGTAAGAATTATAAACTGTCATCAGCACTGTAGTTTTTTATGCTGGTAAACATACTTGGGTATGCAGGGAGAACATGTTATATAAAACATCAGATCACTCATCTGTTTACAAGACAGCCAAGCTGGCTATATTTGATGTAGTGAGGTAGTGTTTGACAGTGATTTCACAGAATGTTAAGTGGTGTTATATGAAAAGGTATTTAAAAGGTTTCAAATATAAGAGCCGTTGGTAAAAAATATTTACTAGCTTTCTATTCTGTAGGATTTCTTTGTGTTTTATATTCATTCAGCACATTTTCTTTATACTGTTTTGCAGAGCATATTTTTCTCTGTGTAGCCCTGGATGTTGTGGCCTCAAACTCAGAGATCTGCCTCCCAAGTGCTGGATTAAAGGTGTGGGATACCACTGCCTGGCAGAGCACACTTTTTTCTTTTGATGTAGAATGACTAAAAAGCAAGCAATAAATGATATTTATAGGGCAACAAACAGCTTTTAAGCAATTTATCATTATTATTTTTATACAGTTATACAAAAAAGCCTTCCTCCCTAAAGTGACAGTATTGAGTTGTCATGTTTCATGCATTGTCAAGAACTGAGGTAGCACTCTTGTAGTGAATTACTTACAAAGATATTAAACCTTTCAACATTAGTGTGTATGGATAGTATTGGTACATTCTGGAGTCTAAGTTCATGTTTCTTAACCTGGCTTCTGCTAGTTTTGTCTTACAGGATACTAGAGGATAGTACTTAAGACTTGAGAAGCTTGGCCAAATACCATTCTCTACTAAAGAATAGCTAAGCTAACACATATTTGAGAGCTATTCTAATTGCATAAGATAATAGGATGGGAACAGCCAAGATAACTGAGTTGACCTATGTAATAGGGTATTAATTTCTTGAATATCAGTACCTCTTGTTGATAACACATAGGACTCATTTGTAGTAAAACTGGTTCATTGACCATTAGTTAGCATGTTCAGTTAAGATGTATAGATTGATAGAACTTCTTTGAACACTGAGCCATAAGGGCTATTCTTTTTAAAAAGTTAGCATTGGGACTCGAGAGACGGCTTGGTGGTTAAGAGAGTACATATTGCTCTTGCAAGTTAAATTTCCAACACAAATGTCAGGCTGCTCACAGCTGCCTGTGTGTGTGTGTGTGTGTGTGTGTGTGTGTGTGTGTGTGTGTGTAGAATAAAATAGAAAATTGGACTGGGGGTATGGGTTGGTGGTAGAGGACTGACTGACTTAGGATATACAAGGCCCTAGTAGGTGCAATTCCCAAAACTGCAAAAAAGAAAAAGGGAAAAAAATAGAAAAATAGAAACTCATACAAAGCAGACCTCGTGTGTGTGTGTGTGTGTGTGTGTGTGTGTGTGTGTGTGTGTGTGTGAGATTTTTTTCAAGACAGGGTTTTTCTGTGTAGTCCTGGCTGTCTTGGAACTCACTCTGTAGACCAGGCTGGCCTTGAACTCGCAAAGATCCGCCTACCTCTGCCTCCTGAGTGCTGGGATTAAAGATGTGCGCCATCACAGCACGTCCTCAAAGCAGAACTCTCAGGAAGGTGACTGGAAGATGTATCTGCTGTATACTACCTGGAAATTTTTTAATTTGTATATGTTTGACTTTGTAATGTAGTGTCCTGCCTTTCCATCTCAAATTCTAAAACTCAAGAAAGATAAAAAGATGAATCTTAGGCTCTTGAAATGTAAAGGTTGTATCCTAGTTTAAAAATTATCCTTAGAGTTTTTTAAAATAGCCCTTATGTAAGAAAGGGTCATTTGGCTCAGTTTCTAAAATTAATTTACTTACTTAGAGACAATGTCTCTATTTGGGGCCCAGGCAGGTATTGACTCTTGCCTTAGTCTCCCAAGTGTTAACATTACAGGCTAACTGACATTGTCGAGTTTCACTGACAATACTGCGTTAAAAGTTGTATTATCTGGGCGCTACAGAGATGGTAGTGGCTCAGAGCATATATTAATCTCTTCCAGAGGACGTGAGTTCAGCTTCTAGCACCCATGTCGTATAGCTCACAGCCACCTCCAGCTCCAGGGGATCTCATGCCCTCATCTGATCTCTATGGGCATACACACAGATAGAAAAACCAGTGACATTGTTTTTGAGAAGTTGAAAAGGTGGCTGTAATATATGAATCTGTGCAGTTAGATGTATAAGATTCTGCAATAAAGAAAAGGTATATTCTTAACAAGGTAGTTGGAAATTCCTAAAAGCAAAGTCTCATGGCCGTCTGTCTTTGTTAAGGAGGAATTCTAGAGAACCATTACTGTGAGTACAGTATCGAGAGTTCTCCAATCACAAATGCTGCACATTTAGACTTTTGGAAAATGAGTAAATATTTTCTATATGAGTTGTATTAATAGGGAAGTAGTATCAACTACTCGTTAATGAAACAGCTAATGAGTCACTAACCAAATTCTTTTTCCTTTGGACAGCTGGAATGTTCTGAAGAACTGGGTGATCTTGTAAAGTCTGTGGACCCAACGTTGGCACTTAGTGTGTACCTCAGGGCCAATGTCCCGAATAAAGTCATCCAGTGCTTTGCAGAGACAGGTCAAGTCCAGAAGATTGTTTTATATGCTAAAAAAGTGAGTTCAGTGGAACAAATTATCAACACAAATTCATTAAAAAAAAAAAAAAAAAAAAAACTTGAGAGAAAGTAGCCTTAATTTGCTTCGTTTTTGTTGGTTAATTTCCCTAAACTTTGAACTGCTTGGAAAAGCATAAGAAATTCCTTAACTGTTATATGTAGAGTCCATACCTAGTGTTAATATGTGAAACAAGTACAATTTGAAGCTAGTCATTTACTGACTAGAAGTAAATACAATTATATAATCTAGGCAAATATGTCATCATAGAGGTCTTATTGAATGTCTTAAATTATAAATAATGTTTTATACTCATCGGTAGTTCTGTTAATAATATTGTGTTATCGAAAAGGATTTAAATATGAAACTTGGTGGCATGACTGAAGTCTGTCTATTTTTAGGTTGGTTATACTCCAGACTGGATCTTTCTCCTCAGAAATGTAATGCGCATTAGTCCAGATCAAGGACAGCAGTTTGCTCAAATGTTAGTTCAAGACGAAGAGCCTCTTGCTGATATCACACAGGTAATGGTACTTTAAACTTTGTAGTTCATAGAGATGGAGCTTGTAGGGAGTCGGACTTTTACAAACTTTTCAGAAGAATAAATCAAACTTTCAGCTGACAGAAATTATGTGTGCCTACATGAATAAACCCTGAGTATCCTACCAAGACATACTGCGGAAGAATAGATTTTCTAAATATTTACTATTTCGTGTTTATTAATGCAGGCACAGGCATGCCACAGCCTGTGCCTGGAGGTCAGGGGACAACTTTTGGGAGTTGTTCTTTCCTGCCACCTGGTTGCTGTACTCAGGTAGTCAGGCCTGCATACACATGCCTCTATCCACTGAGCTATTTCACTGGCCCAGTAAATAGTTTTCAAATAAATGCCATTTGGATTAGGGAAGGATATGTGAAAATAATATACTTGATCTTGTCCAAAAAGAAGTAATATATAAATGATAAAACACAGACACTGGCCGGGCGGTGGTGGCGCACGCCTTTAATCCCAGCACTCGGGAGGCAGAGCCAGGCGGATCTCTGTGAGTTCAAGGCCAGCCTGGGCTACCAAGTGAGTTCCAGGAAAGGCGCAAAGCTACACAGAGAAACCCTGTCTCGAAAAACCAAAAAAAAAAAAAAAAAAAACACAGACACTGGTGTCTGCTGCTGGTGAGGAAAGAGGGCCATATAGAAAGTGTAAGTCAGTTTTTAGACTGTGTCTCCTTTTTTTTTTTTTTTTTAACTTTTTTATTTTAAACCATTACTCAAAGTAACTGAGTTTTTAATAACTTTTATTTTAGGTTTAGTTTGTTTTGAGACAGTCTCACTCTGTAGCTCTGTAAACCTGGAATTCCTGTGTAGACCAGGCTAGTCTGGAACTTCCTACCTCTGCCCCCTGAGTACTGGTATTTACAGGTGTGAACTGACATATCCATACACTTGGTTTCTCCAATAATTTAAATATGAGGTCAGGTTGTCTAAATAATATTCTTTAAATCTGGTGCTTTGGGGGCTGGAGAGATGTCTCAGCAATTTAGAGCCCTTGTTGCTCCTGTAGAGGATCCAGGTTTGATTCCCAGCACCTACATGGTGGCTCGCAGACATCCTTAATTCTAATTCCAGGGGATATGTTCTCTTCTGGCTTCTGAGCATCAGACATTCTTGTGATATACATACATGTAAAAACTCAAATCACAGCCAGGCAGTGGTGGTGCATGCCTTTAATCCCAGCACTCGGGAGGCAGAGGCAGGCCGATCTCTCTGTGAGTTTGAGGCCAGCTTGGTCTACAAAGTGAGTTCCAGGACAGACTCCAAAGCTACACAGAGAAACCCTGTCTCGGAAAAAAAAACAAAAAACCCTCAAATCACATATGAGTATATGTGATATACTCATACCTATAAAGTAAGTAAATTTCAAAAAAACTATTAAAATAATTAAACCTTGTACTTTGCATTTTTATATATAAAAAGATATGTTGGTTTTATATATGTGTTATCAATAATGTTCAGGGAATTTTTAAATTAACTTTTATTAATGTAAGAAAATGAGTTTTAGCATGACTTTTTCATACGTACACATGATAGTTCATATTTCCCCCAAACTAATCACCTTCTTTGGTCCTATCCCTTTTCCTACAATAGTGTCTCATATCTTCTGATTTTTCTCTTTTAATAGATTGTGGATGTCTTTATGGAATATAATCTCATCCAGCAATGTACTGCCTTCTTACTTGACGCTTTGAAGAACAATCGCCCCTCTGAAGGTCCTTTACAGACTCGATTGCTTGAGATGAACCTTATGCACGCACCTCAGGTATGTGTTGCTGTCTTCGTTAGGGTTTCTGTTTCTGTGATAAAACACCCATGACCAAGAGCAATTTGGGGAGGAAAAAGTTTATTTAATCTTAAACTCTTCACTCCATCACTGAGAAGTAGGGCAGGAACCTCGAAGCAGGAACTGAAGCAGCAGCTATGGAGGAACACTATTTATTGGGGTGTTTAGCCTGTAACCCACGACCACCTGTCCAAGAATGACCTTTTCCTGGTGGGCTTTCCCCCTCCTCATCATTAGTCAAGAAAATGCCCAACAGAATTGCCTATAAGCAGTCTGTTAGAGCCATTGAACCTCATTTTCAAAATTGAGGCTCCCTCCTTCCAGATGACCTTAGTCCATGTCATGTTGACATAAAACCTAGCCCGCACAGTTGTTGTGCTTTTTAGTCATGCATCCAGTCCTGTTCTTGTCATCAATTATGCAGAAGTCCAGGTTGTTACTCAGAGTTTTGAGGTGTTTATTCTTAATCAACATTTAGCTATACTTTCCTTTACCCATTCAGTATTGGATGTTAATGTATTTTCTGGGTGTTGTGTATGCTGATGTAAAGGAGAAAGTGAGACCAGCTCATCCTGTGTGTGGTTTTCTAGGTTGCAGATGCTATTCTAGGGAATCAGATGTTCACCCACTATGACCGGGCTCATATCGCCCAGCTGTGTGAAAAGGCCGGCCTACTGCAGCGTGCATTAGAACACTTCACCGATTTGTATGATATAAAACGTGCAGTTGTTCATACCCATCTTCTTAACCCTGAGGTAAAATTTGTTTCTTACTTGTTAGTTGTGATTAATTGGTATGTTGGCACTGAATGATAGTAAATTATTGATTCATTTTTTTTCCCTCTAGTGGTTAGTGAATTACTTTGGCTCCTTATCAGTTGAAGATTCCCTAGAATGTCTCAGAGCCATGCTGTCTGCTAATATTCGTCAAAATCTACAGATCTGCGTTCAAGTGGCTTCTAAGTATCATGAACAACTATCAACTCAGTCTTTGATTGAACTCTTTGAATCATTCAAGAGTTTTGAAGGTAATTAGGAATGTAAGACTTGGTAGTTAAGACATATCATTAAGCTATTGGAAATTGTCTTTATAAAATTAATTTTATGGGACTTGGCCTCTGTACATGAGATCCTATGAATATACAGTGTAGAAGACCATCTGCTTGGGTATTTTATAAGTGAATTAAAGGCAGAATTTGGATAAAATATGTATGGTCTTTGTGTTGTGTAAAATGAAATTACTGATGACTAGTTACAGTAATATTGCATGGGTAGATCAGGCTCTTGTAATAGCAAACAGTTCTCATAAGGGCATTTTGTGCCTCATTACCCTGGCAGTGCTTGGCTAGGTTGGTTCTGCAGGTGCTTAGTGTTGCGTGAGTGCTCACTGTGTGGCAGCTGCCTGTGTGTGCAAACAGTGTCTTCAGCTTGTGCCCATTAGGTCCCAGTGCCCAGCTGAAGCCGTTGTGCTCATTTAACCACTTGTTCGGTGCTCTTAGGATCGTTAGCTAAGCCTGGGCCCTCCTTAACCTTTCCTCTGTCTTTGTAGTGTTAGCGCTCCACATAGAAGGGGTAGAGGAGGAGGTCTTTACGTTTCCTTGGTTTTTGTGCGCTAACAATATGTAGAATTTACCGTTTAGCATAGTAGCTACTGGCTACATGTAGTCAGTCTAGCTGAACTTGAGGTGAGCCACAGGAGATGAGTGGCTGAAGCAGCAGTCTAGGTGAGAAAATTGTCATCACTGCAGAAAGCTCTCATGAACAGCACCACACGAAGTTCTTTTCAAACTGCTTTTATGTGTCTTCTCTTATTTGTATTGATCTCTTACTATTTGAAAACTTTAGGGCCAGGCATAGTGCAGGGGGGTCACAGGTTTAAGGACAGCCTGAACAAAATTGTCCCAAAAAACTAAAAAACAGAAAAACACTTTTTTAAAAAAAGTTATTTTTTTATTGCATTAGTATTTTGCCTGCATGTGTGTCTGTGTGAGGGTGTCAGATCTTGGAGTTAGAAACAGTTGTTAGCTGCCATGTGAGTGCTGGGAATTGAACCTGGGTCCTCTGGAAGAACAGTCAGTGCTCTTACCCACTGAGCCATCTCTTCAGCCCCCAGAAAAACACTTTTAAACAGAATTTTCTGTTCTGTAGGGTTTGAAACTTAGGTCTATTTTATTGAACTGGTTTCTGGATTAATTTGTATTCCTACTGAACTTTTTAAGTAGTCAACTTATATTAGGGACATTTACTGTAACAATTGCTTCTAATTGCTTAAATAATTTTTAGTTCTCAAAAGTATCCATGTAGCCAGGCTTGGTGGCACATACCTTTAATCTCAGCACTTTGGAGTCAGAGGCAGGAGGATCTCTTTGAGTTTGAGGCCAGCCTGGTTTACATTGCAAAATCCAGGACAGTCTAGGACAGCCAGGAGAGATACTGCTTCAAAAAACAAAAAAACAAGCTGGTCAAGGTTACACAGTGAGACCTTGTCTCAAAACAAACAAAATGTGCTTATGTCACTTATTTTCAGTTGTGTTTGTTTCTTTCAGGTCTCTTTTATTTTCTGGGATCCATTGTTAACTTCAGTCAGGACCCAGATGTGCACTTTAAATATATCCAGGCGGCTTGCAAGACTGGGCAGATCAAAGAAGTGGAGAGAATCTGCAGAGAAAGCAACTGCTATGATCCTGAGCGAGTCAAGAATTTTCTCAAGGTAGGTGGCTTTGAGCTGCATGCTTCTGGATGATTGAGGGTCAGCAGTTGTTCAAGGGTTCAGTCATGCTTGGAAATATTTTCCTTACATTTAAAAATCTTAGCATTTTCAAATTCTATGCTGGGTTATTTTTTTCTAAACATAATGCTCTGTGGTTTCTTAAGAAATAAGGAAGGAAATTAGCAAGCAGTACTGGAGAACTACCATCTATTTAACAAGAAGACAGTTTCATTTCCACAGGGTTTCCTTTTTTTTCAAAAGGAAAGCACTTTATTTTTTTGTTTGTTTGATTTTTTTTTTTTTTTCTTCCTAAGACAGGGTCTCACTATGTAGCCCTGTCTGTCCTGGAACTCACTATGTAGCCCAGGCTAGACTCTGAATTTATAGAAATCTCCCTGCCTCTGCTTCCTTAGTGCTGGGATTAAAGGTGTGTACCACTATGCCCGGCTTTTTGTGTTTGTTTGTTTGTTTGTTTTTTGAGACAGGGTTTCACTGTGTGGCTTCGCACCTTTCCTGGAACTCACTCTGTAGACCAGGCTGGCTTCAAACTCACAGAGATCCACCTGGCTCTGCCTCCCGAGTGCTGGGATTAAAGATATGCACTACCACCGCCTGGCAAGACTCCCCCCGCGCCAGCTGAGGACCAAACCCAGGGCCTTGCTCTTGCTAGGCAAGCGCTCTACCACTGAGCTAAATCCCCAACCCCAAGAAAAACTTTTTAAGAAGTTGTTCTTGATACATTTTAGGATACTTAGATTTTTCTCCGTGTGGTGACACACAGGTGTAATGCCAGCACTTCGGAGGCAGAGGCAGGCAGATCTCAGAGTTCAAAGCCAGACTAATCTACAGACTGAGACTTTGTCTCTAAATGGGTGTTCGTCCTTTGAATGCTTTAACTTCCTTTTTTTTAAAAAATGATTTTAAAATTGTTTGTTTGGCCGGGCGGTGGTGGCTCACGCCTTTAATCCCAGCACTCGGGAGGCAGAGCCAGGTGGATCTCTGTGAGTTCGAGGCCAGCCTGGACTACCAAGTGAGTTCCAGGAAAGGCGCAAAGCTACACAGAGAAACCCTGTCTCGAAAAACCAAAATAAATAAATAAATAAATAAAAATTGTTTGTTTGGGTGGAAGGATGTGCATAAGAGGTAATTTCCTTCTTCTGTCATATAAGTCCCAGGGATCGAACTCAGATCATCACATTTGGCAGCAAACACCTTTATCCTTTGAGCCATCTTAACATACCTCCTTCTTGTTTTTTTGAGATGTAGTCTCACTTTGCAGTGTCTTGGCCATTCTTGAGTTTATGATAACCCTGCCTCATCCTCCAGAATGCCAATATTATAGGTGGTGAGCCACGTGCAGCATTCCTGGCTTAGGTTTCTTCTCTTTTACCCTTTTTTAAAAAATATTTGTTTTCATTTTGTATTGGTGATGGTGTTCCTGTGCCCAGGGAAGCACATGGAGGTCAGAGGTCAGCTCTTGGAAGTCATTTTGTCTTTGCAGCATGTGAGTCCTGAGTCTAGAACTCAGAATGTTAGTCTCAGTGGCAAGCACCTTTACCTACTCAGCTATCTTGCCATCCCCTGACTTAGATTTTTTGTTTGTTTTGGTTTGATTTTATTGGTTTACCTTTAGTATCATTTTCAAGATTCTTTATTGTTTGTGAGAAAACACCCGGGTTTACTTCTAGCATCAAATCTGCCTGAATTTGGAAAAGAAAACATGAATCATGTATAATTTATAAATCAAGAGGGGTCAAGGGAACTTGGCATTGTGACGCATCAATTCTGTAGGAGAGGAGTAAAGACTACCTGTTCTGGAATGGAGAGTAATACATTAAAGAAGGCTAAGTTACAGAACTGGTGATTTGTTTAATATTTAACTTGGCTTGTTAGCAGTATTCTCATGCCTACCAGTTATTTTGTGGGGAAAGATAATTATTTGTAGCTATCTATGAAAAACCAGGAAAATTGCAAAACCCACAGAGTACCACCTGCCCACTGTCACACATAAGAAATTATTTTACTTTTGTCTTCTGGGAGAATTCTAGATTGAGCACAATTATATTATATGAGAATTGCATTTCCTACCTTTCCACCTATTGTCACTTGGAAATAGTTCATAGCGGTATTGGCTGGTTCTCCTAAATTGTTCTGGGCTCTGTGTTACATGGATAAACCCATAGGGGTTTTTAATGTAAGAAAATTGTAGAAATGCTGAAATTGTCTTACATTGTAGAATGAAAGGTAAACATCTTAGCCCATCTGACTTTTCTGGGGAGCCTAGCTAGCATGATAATGCTGGAAGTCAAACTTTCTAGGGTTCCCAAGAAATTTGTCAGGGCGAGGAGTTGTTGGTCCGTGCTGCTAGTGCACCCCCATCGTCTCACAGGCCAAGCTTGCTTCCTCTTGAGCATCCTCACTTGTTCTGTTTTCTTTTTAATACAATCACATTCTTAGTTGAATTTCTTTTTGTTATTAAATTCATCTTTTCATTTCTCTTCAGCCTTGGGATATACTGTTTGAGTTATCTTTTATGTTAAAACAGAAGTAAACTTAACTATTACAACTTAAGTATGACATTCTCAAGTTTAAAAAAACAACACCTAGCCGGGCAGTGGTGGCACACGCCTTTAATTCCATTATTTGGGAGGCTGAGGCAGGTGGATCTCTGAGTTAGTTTACAGAGCGAGTTCCATGACAGCCAGGGCTACACACAGAGACCCTATCTTGAAAAGTTTTAGAAAACAAACAAAAAACTTAACATTTAAGCCCGATATGGGAAACTATTTTCAGACCCATGATCTACTCCTTGTTCCCTTTATCTTACTTTATACTATGCTTTGTCTCTTGGAATTACCTCAGTCTCCCTGGATGACTCACTATTCCTGGAACTTGCCTATTGGAAGCTTTGCATCTGCCTCAGACCGTTTTTCTCTGAGACCTTCATGATGTCTTCCTTGACTTTGAAGTTTCTGACCTAACGTCATGAGAGGGTTTTCGTGTTGCTCGACCTGAAATAGAAACCACTAGAGCTGGGGAACTGGCTCAGTCAGTAAAGTGCTTGCCATCCAAGCGTAGGGCCTGAGTCGGACCCCAGACCCAAGGGGAAATGTTGGATGTGGTACCTTAGGCTTGGAAACCTTGGCAAGGTAGATCCCTTGGTGAGTTTCAAGCCAATGAAAAGACTGTCTTAAGTAAGGTGACTAGTATTCCTCAGGAGTGACACCTGAAGTCCTCTGTCTCCACATTATATAGGCAAACAGTAGAATATCTGTACCCAGTTCCTCCTCTTATCCGCTTCATTTTCACTGTAATACCCTCTGCTGTGAAGGAAACATGTCTCTTCTCACTCTGAGGCAGTTTCCTTGAGACACACAGGACTGTTTACTTTAGAGCCTGATACCTAAGTACTCAACAAATAGTTGTCAAATTTGTCTTGTAGAAAACCTCTACATGTATTTTTACAATTCCAGTTTTTGTGTTAAAATGGTTGCTAACAAGAATAATGGTTGATAGCTTAGTAAATAGTTGAAAATGTATAGATAGCATGGGGCTGGAAAGATGGCTCATTAGTGAACAGTGCTTGCTGCTCTTCCTGAGGACTCAAATTCGGTTCCCAGTATCCATGTGTTGGATTGCTCACAAACTACCTGCAACTCCAGGGATATCCAATGCTTCTGGCCTTTGGGGGCCCTTACATACACGTGCACATCACCATACACATAATTAAAAATAAAATATTTAGAAATGTATAGCATTAGTTTTATGCATGTTGTGAAGGTTTAGACAAACAAGAAAATACCACAGTTCTTGTCAAGAATGAAATTGCTAAGTGATCTGCTTGTATGTTTTTCCACAAAGTGATGAAGCTTGTATTTTCTGTGCACAGAAGATTCATACACAGAAGAAGTGATACACTGAGTTTTTTTTTTGGTTTTTCGAGACAGGGTTTCTCTGTGTAGCTTTGCGCCTTTCCTGGGACTCACTTGGTAGTCCAGGCTGGCCTCGAACTCACAGAGATCCGCCTGGCTCTGCCTCCCGAGTGCTGGGATTAAAGGCGTGCGCCACCACCGCCCAGCGAGTTTTTTAATGTTTATTTAAGAGGGAAAATTGGCCTGGAAACTTTGCATTTGTAGAAGCAGACACATCTTTTCTAGAAATGATTGAAGCAGCATTAGTAGTGTTTTCATTTTTTTTTTCAGGTTTATTTATTATGTATACAATGTTCTGCTTGCATGTGTCCCTGCAGGCCAGAAGAGGGCACCAGATCTCATTACAGATGGTTGTGAGCCATCATGTGGTTGCTGGAAATTGAACTCAGGACCTCTGGAAGAGCAACCAGTGCTCTTAACCTCTGAGCCAGTTCTCCAGCCCATGTTTTCATTTTTTGAAATAAACACTCATACATTGTCTTCCCTTAAAGTGAACAACCTGCAGTTGAACTTCAACTTCAAATTTATAGCCATTTTTATTTTTTCAATTTAGCTTAGTTCACAAAATTTTCTTGATATTTTCTGAACCTTTCATGGATTAATCTTATAATTGGTGAGCTAGAGCCTAATCTTAAGAACCATTTTATGGTCTGGGGATGTTGCTCAGTGGTAGAACACTTTTCTAGCCTAATCATCAATACTGGAGGATAAAAGAAAAAGAAAAAAACAGAAACAAAGACAAAAGAACTGTTTTATTCTAACCTTAAAAAGTAATGGCTACCATTGGGGAAAGTTCTATCCTGCTTAGTTTCTGTTTCCTTAGTTGTCTCCTAGAGGAATCATTTATTGAGGGATGTATCACTGTGTATAAATGAATTCCTGATGGAAACTGTTGTTTTTTGTGCTGTACCTTATGTCTGTGGAATATAACAGGACATGTATCAGGTAATTGCCCCACACAGGTCTTCTCCTTACCTGTCTATAACATCTCTGTCAGTCTCTAAGTTGGACTGTAGCTTCGTCTTTGTAATGGTGAAAGCAGTTGGCAATTTAAAGATGTCTTTTCTTTAAATTCTTTGTTGTGTTTAATTCATGGCCATTATCACAGTGCTCTTTGTAGACTTAATTATAGTAGATTGTTAGAGCCTGGGTGTATTGCTTGATTTGGGGGAGGGCTAGAAAATAAATCATTAGTTTGAAACAAATGTGAGCATTTGTGCCACTGATGTGAGGATAGTTCCTAAATCAACTGCCAAATTCAGCTGAACTGTTCAGTATTAATGAAAGTCCCAATGTAGTGATTTCAAACCTGTGTGCCTCTGCTGGTGGCTCGCAGATCTTGATTTGTTAAGGTTTTTATTAAGGATGTGTGGGGAGGGCTTGATGTTTTGCTTGTGAACCTAAGCTTTGCTTAATAAACTGTATTGAAATGGGGAGATGTACACTCAGCTCTGGGGGGTCATTTCTTTCTTTTAACAGCAGAGGCAAGTTTGTATAAACCTCTCCCATCAGCACAGAAAGGATTCTCATATTTTACTTAATGCAAGGAGAAAATAGAAGCTTTTTTTGTTTTTTCCCTCTTCCAGGAAGCAAAACTAACAGATCAGCTGCCTCTGATCATTGTCTGTGATCGATTTGACTTTGTCCACGACCTCGTGCTGTATTTATATAGAAATAATCTTCAGAAGTATATAGAGATCTATGTCCAGAAGGTAAATCATTTCAACCTTATCACTGCAGTATTCTGAATTGCTCTTGAAACTTTGTGCCCATTCAGAACGGTCTGCTAGAGGAGCTTTCAGTGGTTTTTGTCCCAGCACAATCTTTGATTAACATTGTACATCCATGCCTGTATATGAAGTGTGAGAACAAAACCATTATAGTGAACAAGTTGTAAAGTCTAGGAACCAAACACCAAACAGATGTCTAAAGCTATGTTAGATTCCGGTGTTAGAAGTTTTATTTCTTGAAGATATTCTAGCAGGGCAGCTTTGCCGTAACTGGAGTTTTGCACTTGGTGATCTTCCCCAGTCGTCTCCTCTGCTGCTGTTTTTGTACTTCAGCACATGAGCAAACCAACATGGGAGACTATGGGGCACGTGCTCCCAATGCTTGTTAGACTTGTGAGGCCTTCCTAGCTGGACTTGTGCTAAATTCCTTCATCTGACTATACATTTATATTCACAGTTTATGGGCTTTAAAAATAAATGGTCTTTTAAGTTTTTAACTCAGTTTTGCTTGTTAATGTAATACTGTGCTTTTTATTTTCTTTTTTACAAACCTAGGTAAATCCAAGTCGACTCCCTGTGGTTATTGGAGGGTTGCTTGATGTTGACTGCTCTGAAGATGTCATTAAAAATTTGATTCTTGTCGTGAGAGGTCAATTCTCTACTGATGAGCTTGTTGCTGAAGTTGAAAAACGAAACAGGTGTGGTACTGTTTTCCCCGTGACGCCAGATGAATTTGTAGCCCCTTGTAGTGTGGTTGGTAATAGTTGACTGTGTGTCTGGAGCTGCTTAGCAGCTGGTGAGAAGATGACAAGCTAGCCAGCTTTCAGAGTTGAAATTGGATTTGTGTGTGTGTGCGCGTGTGTGTTTTGTTTTCTGAAATGTGACTGTATTTCTGTAGTTCTGAAAGGATTGTGCTGTTTGTAACATAGCCTATGGGGGTTTTGTTTTTTCCACTAGATTGAAGCTGCTTCTACCTTGGCTTGAGGCCAGAATTCATGAGGGCTGTGAGGAGCCTGCTACTCACAATGCATTGGCCAAAATATACATCGACAGTAATAACAACCCAGAGAGATTTCTTCGAGAAAACCCCTATTATGACAGTCGTGTTGTTGGAAAATATTGTGAGAAGAGAGACCCACATCTGGCTTGTGTCGCTTATGAACGTGGCCAGTGTGATCTGGAACTCATCAATGTAAGTACTGCTTCCTGAGCTGTAGAGGCAGCTGTAACTCTGTAACTAGTTGTATCTCTGGTTAGCAAATTTTGAATTTCTATATGATTTTGGGTATTATTGAGCAGTTCTGGGCAGATAAGTCCTTTTTTAAAACTTTTATTGGAAACAGTAGTAAACCTAAAAGTGCCTCAGATTCAAAGTCTGAATACACTTTCTTGGCATGTTAACCCCATTAGCTTTACTTGTCTTGTACACTGTCATAGATACTTGAACATAAGCATTTTAACTGTTACATACCTCATGGACTTGTGTCCCTTTGGGCTCTTATTTTCTAAGAATAAGTAGATACTAGCTACAGTCAACATGACATTCAATATGACATTAATAAGGGACTTTGAAGAATCTGTTTTCTTTTAGTGTTGTCAGGTTTTTGTATAGTTTAGGATCATAATTGTGTCTTCTCTCTTTAGTCTTTTTATTCTGAATCAGTTCTTAGAAATGTATGGGGTTTTTTGTTTGTTTGTTTGTTTGTTTGTTTGTTTTTTCAAGACAGGGTTTCTCTGTGTAGTGTTGGAGCCTGTCCTGGATCTCGCTCTGTAGCCCAGGCTGTCCTCCAACTCACAGAGATTCACCTGGCTCTGTCTCCCGAGTGCAGGGATTAAAGGCGTGCACCACCACCGCCTACCAGAAGTGTATGTTTTTAATGACAGGTATCTTTGCTAAAACTCCTTTTTTATTTGTATTCTGTTACCAATTTTACTGGTGAAATAAATGCATCACCAGATTTCCCCATTGTAAAGTGAAGAACTCAGTGGCTGGTCGTCAGTTCACAGTTGTGTCATCACTAGTCTTGCCACCTTCCAGGGTCTCGGAGACCCTCTTTCCATACTCTCCCTTCCCACAGACCTTCACAAATCCAAACCACACTCAACCCCTGTGGACTTGCCTGTTCTGTATATTGTTTCAACTAAAAGATTGACATTGTGTGCACATGCATTAGAGGTCAGAGGAGAACTTGTGGGAATCTGTGGTCTTCTTCAATCATAGAGATTGCAGGAACCCCACTCAGGTCATCAGCTTTGGTGGCAGGTGCCTTTACCTCCTGAGCCATCTTGCCAACCCCTGGACATCTCATCCTTACTTCCCTCTCGTGCCGTGCTGTGAAAGCACTGCATCATCTGAGCCTTGTGCCTGGCTGAAGTAAAACAGTTCGCATTTTGTGTTTCCCTGGATCACTTCTTAGCTTTTCGCCTAAAATCAAGTGCTTCTGTAATGGTTCTCTGTGATTGGATTTAGATCATACATTTCTACTCAGAATCTACTTAAATGACATTTGACCCATGCTTCTGAATTCAGAAGCACATTATAAACGGGTGAGCATGCACTGTGGGCCATGCACATATCCTTTTCTTCCCCACCCTCCTTAGCCTCTGTGAAACTTCAGCCCTTTCTCCTGGTTATTAGTTAGGTGTTAAGAATTGAAGGGCAGAACACTGGGCTGTCATGAGCACGGCCCTGGGTACAATCCCAAGCACTGGAAAAAGAAAAAGATTCTGTCATATTTATCAGTCAGTATTCTTAAATTCCTTGAATCATAGATTCTTGTTTTACTCTTTGAATTATAATCCATTAATGTTTGTAGTTGGAATTTTCTAGCTCCCAAATAAAGAAACAGAGGCTTATTATTATCAATCATGGATGCTTGGCCTTAGCTTAGGCTTGTCCCACTACCTCTTTTAATTTAACTAACCTGTTTCTATTCATCTATGTTTTGTCTTGGGGCTTTTTACCTGTCATTCTGTATGTCCTTTCTTTCCTGCTTCTTCTGTGTCTGTCTGTCTGGCCCCTGGCCTCTCCCTGGTGTCTTTTTCTTTCTTTCCTTTTTTTTTTTTTTTTTTTTTTTTTTTTTAGCTTAAATTCCTCCTCCTACTTACTCTCCCTGCCCAGAAGTCCCACTTATACCTCCTCCCTCGCTATTGGCCATTTAGCTTTTTATTAGATCTATCAGGTGCCTTTGGCAGGCAAGGTAAAACAGCAACACATTTTTACATAATTAAACAAATGCAACACATCTTTACATAGTTAAACAAATATTCTGCAACATAAACAAATGTAACTCATCTTTGCATAGTTAAACAAATATTCCACAACAACTGTTATTTATATTGGAACTCAGATTGTTACCTGGTTTGTTGGGGCACTTCATTTCTGATTAAACAATAGAGCATGCGCATTGTGTAACTTTCCCAGCTTAGAGTTGCTCATTTTTCCAGGGGAACCTCCCCTCTACCTCTTTTATCGAGGATGCCATTAGTAACCAAGATCTGTACTAGAGATGTATTTGCTTCTAGAATCAGTTCAGTGATGAGATCTAAGAAACTTATGTATGTACATACTTTCAAAGATTATGCATAGGTATATGGAAAAGTAAGTATGCAAGAATAGTTTAATAAAACACTGAAAGAAAGCTTTGAAGGTAACCAGCCCTGTATTAGAATATGATGCAAAGCCTATAATTTAAAGTAATATAATACTAATGTTTGAACATTGAAAATAAGCTGAGTACAGTAGTGCATGTCTGTTATTGCAGCACTTGAGAAGTGGAGGTAGGGGGATAGGAATTTGAAGCTCTAGTACATGAAACTATCATCCCCTAAAAATAAAAAAATAAACAGATGCAATAATGGAATGCTCCCCCCCTCCCTCCCCCAAGACAGAGTTTCTCTGTGTAACAATCCTGGCTGTCCTGGAACTCACTTTTGTAGTAGACCAGGCTGGCCTCGAACTCACAGAAATCCACCTGCCTCTGCCTCCTAAGTGCTGAGATTAAAGGCATGTGCCATCACTGCCTGGCTCAGTGGGGTGCTTTTTTAAAGCCCCTAAAAATTCTTGGTTTTTTTGTTTGTTTTTCCATTGTTGAGTTTCTGAGAACGTCTGACTGTAACATTCCCAAGGTTCTATATAAAAGTAATAGATTTCTTATAAGACAGAGTTGACATGATTTCAAATAATTTTCAGAGTCTGTAGTCTTTACTTTTTGTGCTGAAATTAACTCTTGCTGTTTCAATTAGGTTTGCAATGAGAATTCCCTCTTCAAAAGTCTTTCCCGCTACCTGGTCCGTCGAAAAGATCCAGAATTGTGGGGTAGTGTGCTACTGGAAAGCAATCCATACAGAAGACCACTAATTGACCAGGTAAAAATGGCAAAAAAATGTTTCCCTTCTTTTTTATTTGGGATACTTTACTTTCATTACATACCCAGATATATTCAAATGAGTCATATTTAACTATAGCAAAAAGCAGAAAAAGTGAAAAAACATTAAGATTATGCTATGTAAATGTAAAATTGTGCATAGATATACATTAAATAGAAGGAAAGTGAAATCTAACAACATAAAATTATCTTAAATTCATCATCATTAAAAGGAAATAAATTAGGATTGACTACCAGTTATTACCTGACCACATGGCTAAATGGAAGACATTTAAAACACTTCTTCATGTAAGTCAGCACACAGTGAGGATTGATAATACAAAATACAAAAGTCCAAATGATTTTTTGTGGGGGGGGTTTGTGGGGGGGGGTATGATGACTTATGCCTGAAGTCCCAGCACTTAGAAGTTTGAGAGAGGAAAAATGTGAGTTTGAGTTCACCTTGAGCTATCAGTATATCATGATCCTATTATCTCTAATTCGTTTTTTAAAAGTCCAAGTAAGTATTATGAAGATGGTTCCATTAACAAGCATGAAGACCTGAGTTCACATCCCTAGCACCCACATACAAGCTGGGCTTATGTGCCCCTGTATTTAACCCGAGTGCTGGGTAGACAGAGACAGGAGGATCTCTAGGATAGCCTGGTTAGCTAATCCAGTCAAATGGATGTGCTCCAGCTTCTAGGAGAGACTTCTATCAAAAATAAAGTGAAGAGTGACTAGGCAAGACACTTAGTATCAACCTTTGATACGTGCACATACATGTACCTGCACACAGTCAGACACAAAACCACAGGAATAGTACATAACAGCACACACAGTGCCCAAATCAATAATAGCAAATCTCACTAAATAACCACAGCACCAAGGTTAAGTTTTTATACCTCTATGATACTGAAAGCTTGAATTTTAAAGTGGTAATTATTGCTTGTTATTATAATGATTCTTAAATTCTTCTGACAAGCAGGTACAGCATTTTGAAGACTAGATTACTACCTCCGAGTTTTTCCTTAACCCTAGGGAAGCATTTCCAAGGCCCATTCCTAAGTAGATACACAGCTTCCTGCAATCATTGTGGCATCTGGGCCTATGAAAGTAGCCAAAACCAGGGTTCTTTTATAATCTGCATCTAGGGATTTGAAAATAAAAAACTATTAAAGTAACAGTGATAAGTGTTTCTATGAATAGTGTTTTATCAGGGAAAGTAAAAATTATATAGTTGCTAATGTTAGTAGCAAAATTATAAACAATGTGTGTTCATGTCTATTTGTGTACAAAGATCATTGAGTGGTGAGTTAGAGGTAGTTTTCCTCCTATTTGAGGTTTTCTAATGAGAAGTTATCTAATTTACTCTTACTAAGCAATGTCTTTTTTAATACCTTGATTTTTTTTTTTATATATCTGTTTCCTGTAATCCCTCTGTAGGTTGTACAGACAGCTTTGTCTGAAACTCAGGACCCAGAAGAAGTGTCTGTAACTGTGAAGGCTTTTATGACAGCAGATCTTCCTAATGAACTCATTGAACTACTGGAGAAAATTGTCCTTGATAACTCTGTATTCAGTGAACACAGGTATGCTGACAGGATTGCTCTGGCTTTCTGATCAGTCTTTCATTGTGGCCTGTCACTTTAGGGAAGGAACAGAAAATAAAGATCAGAGGCAATTTTTTCTGAATTTACTCTCCTCATACACCTCTTCTCACCCTGTCCTCTGAGACAAATAACCCTCTAGTGCCATAGTAGTTATTCCTTACCACTGATAGGCTTTTTAAACATTGTGGTTGAATGTCTTGTTTCTGAAGGAATCTGCAAAACCTCCTCATCCTCACTGCAATTAAGGCTGACCGGACACGTGTTATGGAGTATATTAACCGCCTGGATAATTACGATGCTCCAGATATTGCCAACATTGCCATCAGCAATGAGCTGTTTGAAGAAGCATTTGCTATTTTCCGGAAGTTTGATGTCAATACTTCAGCAGTTCAGGTAAATCTTGAAATTAGATAAATTGAGATACTGACTATAATTCTCTTGGTGCAAAGAGAGCATTGTTCTATGAGGATGTGCATAGATTGCTATCACAATTGAATAATCATGAAATACTATCAGTGTAGATGTGTAAGATCCATTTTACTGTAACACCAATTCAAAAATGTTGCCCAGGTCTTAATTGAACATATTGGAAACCTGGATCGTGCGTATGAGTTTGCTGAACGCTGCAATGAGCCTGCTGTTTGGAGTCAACTTGCAAAAGCTCAGCTGCAGAAAGGAATGGTGAAGGAAGCCATTGATTCTTACATCAAAGCAGATGACCCTTCATCCTACATGGAAGTTGTTCAGGCTGCCAATACTAGTGGTATGACTTCTAATCTTTATGTCTTTGATACCTCAGAGAATTACTAAGCCAAGCATTTAGGTATCTTAACTTTTAATTGTATAGAGGTTAGATACTTCCTGATTACTTGTGAAAACTTTCTGCCCAGCATCTTGATCCAGTAAAGACTGACTGCATTGTGTGAATTTAGAAGGTCCGTGGAGAAGGTTAATTTTGTTTTGAGATCTGATATAATTCTGACAGAGCTCTCATATATAACTTTAAAGGAAGAGTGTGGGGAAGGTATCAAATATTCTTTGGGCCAATAATAATAATAATACAGAAGTATAATGGAATTTTTATACTTTCAGGTATAGTCATTTTTATATTTGTCATTCTCTGTGATGGTTCTTTGAAAAGGGAGTTAAGCTGGTTAAGTGATGTGCATCTGCCATCATAGCACTTCGGAAGCTGAGGCTTTAAGTTCTTGGACAGTCTGGGAATAATAATAATAATAATAATAATAATAATATAATATTTGTGTGTTTGTGTTTAGTGAGATGCTTGTGTGTAGATGCCTGTGAAGGCCAGAGGACAAGCTCTGTTTTCACCCCTCATGCACTATCCATTTAAAAAAAAAAAAGACAAGGTCTGTTGTTGGCCTGGCTGTCACTAAGTAATTTTAGGCCAGCTGGCCAGCAAGCATAAACATAAACATAGCATGACACTCTCAAAAAAAAAAATTGCCAGGGGGCACTAATAGCAGACCTTATATATTTGGTTGGAAATATAAAATAAGGATGCTAATCTATGGTCTTATTTGTCCTTTTATTTAGGAAACTGGGAAGAACTGGTGAAGTATTTGCAGATGGCCAGAAAGAAGGCTCGAGAGTCCTATGTGGAAACAGAATTGATATTTGCACTGGCTAAAACAAACCGCCTTGCAGAGTTAGAAGAGTTCATCAATGGGCCAAATAATGCTCATATTCAGCAAGTGGGTTTCCTATTTACATGTGTGTGTGTGTGTGTGTGTGTGTGTGTTTAGTGGGATGCTTGTATGTAGGTGCATATAAAGGCAAGAAGAAAGGCTCTGGTTTCACTCCTCAGGCACTATCCACTTTTTTTTTAAAAAAGGCAGGATCTCTTGTTGGCCTGGGTGTCCTTAATGAATTTAGGCCAGCTGGCCAGCAAGCATAAAGGATTGCTGTCACTGCATCAGTGCTGGGATCACAAACACACCATCACACCTGGCTTTTTTTGTGGGTGGTGGGCATTAAACTCGGGTCCTAATTTTTGCAAGGCAAGTACTTTTCCAATTGAGTTATCTCACTAGCTCCACATTTTAAGCACATGTCAAACTCAATGATTGAGCAACTTTATTACTTTGGAAAAAAATCAACATGTTAGAGCTAAGGAATTAAATTGTCCTTAGGAGAGACAGTATCTGTTCATTCACTTTGTAATTTTGGAGATAGAATCCCTCATGGGCCTTGAACTTGGGGTGCTCCTGCCTCAACTTTTTGGGTGCTGGATTACAACATATGCAACTGTCTCTATTCCTCAGTGTAAAGATATGAATTGAAAAAAAGATTGAGCTGAGATCTGTATTTTACTGATCATGGATTGTCTTTTCCCCCTAGGTTGGTGACCGTTGTTATGATGAAAAAATGTATGATGCTGCTAAGCTGTTGTACAATAATGTTTCTAACTTTGGACGCTTGGCATCTACTCTTGTTCACCTCGGTGAATATCAGGCAGCAGTTGATGGTGCTAGAAAAGCTAATAGTACTCGAACATGGAAGGAGGTAATCTAAACCCAAGTTTGAATGATGACTTACTTAAGATTCTCTTTGAAAATTCTATTTGTACTGTTGAGTTGAAATAACTGTCTGCATTTACATTTGGATTCTCATAGTGGAAAATGTTTATTCTAGGTCTGCTTTGCCTGTGTAGATGGGAAAGAGTTCCGTCTTGCTCAGATGTGTGGACTTCATATTGTAGTACATGCAGATGAATTAGAGGAACTTATCAACTACTATCAGGTAATGTACACCAGGCCTGTATATGAATTGAGACCTTTGTATACATAATCTCTCCACTAATTGCACATTTCTCTTACCTAGGATCGTGGCTATTTTGAAGAACTTATCACCATGTTGGAGGCAGCCTTGGGACTAGAGCGAGCTCACATGGGAATGTTTACCGAGCTAGCTATTTTGTATTCTAAATTCAAGCCACAGAAAATGAGGGAACACCTGGAGTTGTTCTGGTCAAGAGTGAATATTCCAAAGGTAGCCAATCTTCACTACTGTGAGGCAACTCTAATAATCTGAAATTACAACAGGCTGGTAGCGGAAGTCGGCTTTGCATCATGAGCAACTGGTCTCTATTACGCAGGTGCTGAGGGCTGCAGAACAAGCTCATCTTTGGGCAGAGCTGGTGTTCCTGTATGACAAGTATGAAGAGTATGATAATGCCATAATCACCATGATGAATCATCCGACCGATGCATGGAAGGAAGGGCAGTTCAAAGACATCATCACCAAGGTATATAACCTCAGAAGTATGGGCTGTGGAAGGAGAAGGCTCATTGGGGAAGAATTGGCTTTTAATGCATGGATTTGTCCTAAATTTAGGTGGCCAATGTGGAATTGTACTACAGAGCAATCCAATTCTACTTAGAATTCAAGCCTCTGTTGTTAAATGACTTGCTCATGGTGCTGTCTCCACGCTTGGATCACACTCGTGCAGTCAATTATTTCAGCAAGGTAACCATTTTAAGTTGAACTCCATAGTGAAGATTTGGATGTACTTGGATAAGAGTTGTCCTAGACCTTCGACTATGGCTACCTTTCTAACAAACTTTATTTTAAAGGTTAAACAGCTGCCACTGGTGAAACCATATTTACGCTCAGTTCAGAACCACAACAACAAATCTGTGAATGAATCACTGAACAACCTCTTTATAACAGAAGAAGATTACCAGGTAAAACCTTTAGATTCTTATAAATACTTAAAACATCAGGTTCTGATTAGGTTTAAAGTTGGCTTTAAACAGGTTCTATAGTAAAACCTACTGTTACCCTTAACGTTTATTAAAAAGCAGGCACATGAGTGCCTAGGCTTTTTCAATTAGTCTATAAAACTTTCTTGCTATTAAGTGGACTGAACTATTTATTGCTTTCCTTGCTTAATGTCTTAGTATTTGTCTTTTAAATTTGCTCATGTGGAAGATAGCTTAACCTAGACAGTTTCTATTATGTGCTAATTCCTTTTTCTCTCTCACTTACTGTTGACCTGACTGGAATTTGCCTAGTAGTGCAGACTTGCCTCAGACTCCGGCATCTGGCCCAGCGTGATTTTCCCTTAGGCTCAGAGTCTAGTCTGTAAGGCTGACTATCATGGTGAAGTCTATGACTAGTTTCCTGGTAGTATGAGTTTTTGCCCACATTACATATTCTCCCAGTTTTATAGCTATTCAAGTTAGTATTGATACTGGAAACCTCAGAGAAAATTGCACCTGCAGGAAATGGTACAGTACATTTGAGGATTTTATTTATTGTTTTAGAAGTAGATGAAGAAAATTGACACCTGAACATAGGCTACAACTTCTGTAGTTTGATGCTTGAGTCTATGTTGTTTTATTTCATGCTATCATCTAATTGTCTCCATCAAAATGAATTGTGAAAAGTAAATGTTAAGCTGAAAGCCTTTAGTTGACTTTTGAATGGCTTTGTCTCTTCAGGCTCTGCGAACATCAATAGATGCTTATGACAACTTTGACAATATCTCACTTGCTCAGCGTTTGGAAAAACATGAACTCATTGAATTCAGAAGAATTGCTGCTTATCTCTTCAAAGGCAACAATCGCTGGAAACAGAGCGTAGAGCTGTGCAAGAAAGACAGCCTTTACAAGGTTGATAAACTGGGGGTGGGCTGTCCACGCAACTCAGATGGTATCTTACAATTGATCTTATCGAACTGTTAGTTTCATGGGTATGAGGATTGGTAGTGTAACTCCCTTTTGTGAATGTGGTCTTTACGTCAGTGGGTTTTTTTACTTTCAGGACTGGTTTAAGTCGGCATGTTTGGGTTAACTTCTGCCCTTCATTGTTTCCTCTGAATAGGACGCAATGCAGTATGCCTCTGAATCTAAAGATACGGAATTGGCTGAAGAACTCCTACAGTGGTTTTTGCAGGAAGAAAAAAGAGAGTGCTTCGGAGCTTGTCTCTTTACCTGTTACGATCTTCTAAGGCCAGATGTCGTCCTGGAAACTGCATGGAGGCACAATATCATGGATTTTGCCATGCCCTATTTCATCCAGGTCATGAAGGAATATTTGACCAAGGTAATGATGCTCAAAAGTATATTCAGAGCTAATAATCTTGAGGGTCTATGTAATTCTACATGCATATTATTTTCATTATTTTTCTCTAGTATAAATTATTTAGTTGATCATAAAATGTTCCTCTTACATGGAAGTTCCCTTCAGATCTGAGGGATGCTATGACTAGGCGGGTAACCCAGCTTATCATTGTCTACCCTCTGTGTCCTTACAGTGAACAGCACTCTCTGTTTCCATACATGGAAACCTTGAGCATTTCACAATTAATTCCTGTAACCCAGATTTCCATGTATGTATACATCTGTAGATTTTCCTTTGTTTGGTTCCTGACTTCATGTCTTTACCTGTTTCCCATGGGGAAGCTGCATTATATTAACAGCCTGCTAATCATCACAGATTTGTTGATAATCAGATACCTAATTGAAAAATACCATAGGAAATTTGCAATTAATCATGTTTCCTAAATACACATTAAATAAACTGAGGATACAGCCACCTTATAAAATTTACTGTTTGTCTTAGCATTTCTTTTTTGATGTTAGAATAGTTTTTGCTTGCCCTGAGTTACTAGCTAAGTATAGACAATTTAAATGATTTTAAACGATCCATTTTGTCAGAGCAAATCAAGCTTAAAATTGAAGTCTCACTTCTGATCTCTTCAGCGTGCCTGAGTACAAGTGGGGAAACACTACTAACAACCCCCAGCATAGAGAAATTTCCTTAGGAGGACCACTTAGATTTTTTAAAGGAGTAATATTTTATATGTAAGTTCAGTTCATTGTGATTAAAACAGTTACCACAGAGTAGCCACAGGGGGGACGAGCTTCTTTTCTTATGCATAATTGCCACCTTTTGAGACCTGGCTGCTGTTAACCTAAGTGCTGTCCATTACTAGCCATTAAGCTGCTTCCTTTCACACTGACTTAGCATAAATACTTCTGCAGTGAGCTTTGAAGTTAAAAGGATTCTCAATTTTGCTTCCGTATGCCCTTTACTTCCACTTCGCTCCTACCTTTTTTAGTGGGTACATGTTTCCCCCCTGAACCTTTGTTGCTGATTCTACCTTTTTATGCTCAATATGGAATTTGATTTTTTTCTAAGCTGCACCTTCTGAATTCCTTTGCAGGTTGATGCAATAAAGGAAAAGGTGAAAGTTGATTCTTTTCCATCTTTAAGTCTGGAGGACTAAGTCTAAGGAATTTGCATGATTTTTTTCCTTCCTTTTCTACACTGCTGCTGCTGCTTTCCCCCCAATAAATTTTCACTAAGCCTCTGCAAGTCCCTTGAACATAACTATAATAGAGCTGTAGGACATTAGTAGATGTTTGCTACTAATCGGCTAATAGGCTTTAGGAAGGGCAGGAGGCTAATCAGTAGTTGGTTCACAGTCTCTCTTTAATATATTGTTAAAACTGAGCATGGTGAGTTTCAATATTAATTCCAAACTACCAGGAAATTTCTTTTCCCTGTCAGGGTATCTGGACCATAGTAGGACTCTCTGAATATTTGAAATAAATTAAAACATCTTCTGTTTTTTTATTTTTATTTTTTATTTTGTGAGTTTGCCTGACAGTTGTTGAATTTATATCTGTATGTACATGCCCTAAGAGGCTTTTGGAGTTCTGTGGGGCTTTTTTGTTTGTTTGTTTTCTGGGGTTTTTGTGGTATTGAAGGACTGTGATCCAGTTTCTGATCTCTTGATTCTTACTAATTTTTTTTGCTGAAAGTAGATACAAGAGATACTAGCTGCTTCCGAAGAGACTTTCCTCATGTTTCTCCAGGTGTCCAGTTCTCATGGTGCTAGTCCATTGTTAAGAGGAACCAAAATCTTTTCAATCATGAGAGAGCCAAGCTTGCTGTAACTGTTGCTAAGCAACATGGATTGTTTATGTTTATAATAAGGCAATATTAACACCTGTCTGATATAAGGCATGCCTTAGAAACTACCTAAAATTTGCTCTCTTGTTGAGTAGTTGGCTCATCATCCAAGAATGCCAAATTTAGGCACCATTTGGTTGCTCCATTGGCTTGTCCTCCGTCCCAGTATAAATGAAACGACTCAAAAACTTATGCCTGGTGTAAAATGATGGCTAGAAAGGGATGGGGAAGTAAAGGAGTGTTAAATTGAAGTGAATTTGGGTGGGGCCAATGCCTTGGGATTCTGTTGATCAGACTGGAGTCACCACTGGAACTTAGGGCAAACCTGAGTAAAATGCATTGTGTGTGAGACCCTTCAGCAGCTAGTAAGCAAGGCAGTTAGAAAGCGTGTGTGTGAAAAATGGGTAATTGAACTGTAGTGTTATGCGTTGTTTTAAATCAAGCATGTACAAGTCATTGCAATTACATCATACTACTCCGAAACCTAGAGCATTGCTGTGGGCTGTGTGTGTTTCTTGAGAGCCTGTATGGCACCAGTCATCTTCAGACCTCACTTCTTGCTTCAGTACTTTTGCCTTTTTTTCATGCACACATACACCAAAATAACTGACTGCATGTTAACTTTGACTCTGCAGCAAGTTGCAGTCTTTGTGGAAAAGCCTTTTGCATTTTAGTGATTTTTCAGTATTACCAATGGAACTGATTTCAGTGACATGATTATGTTTAATTTTTCTTCTTTAACCCAAGGATCAGAAACTTTTGTTACAGCTCTTAACAAAAGCTTATGTTCATAAAAGCCTTCTCCGATTTTTCTGTTTGTGCAATCTAAATTGGGCTATTAAACAAAAATTCCTGTGCCAGAGGCTGTCCCATTATTAAAAAACAAAAAACAAAAAACAAAAAACACAGCATCAACATTTTTGCTTATGTTGGTGTTTCTCTGGGATTTGTGTTCTCCTCCTCCCTCCCTGCCTATGTCAATGACTGGGCATTTGGATAATGCTGGCTCTTCTAGTCTCCCATGTGTTTCTGTAGCAGACCTATGTTCAATATTTAATCAGACATTGACTTTTATATGTGTCTGTTTACTTAAGGTTTTTTTTTTCCTTGAAAGTCTGGAGATGTATTATGCAGTGCTGGGTTTTTTGGTTTCATTTTTCTTCTTTGTCTTAGAAATTATTTGTATACAGGCATCCATGTTTCCTGTATAACTTGTAGACCATTCTCACATATTAGCTAGGTTAGCAAATCCCAAATGACCTCGATGGCATATCTGCACTTTCAATTCTACAGATGAATAATTTTTCTTATAAATTTGGATGCCAGATAGTGGGTATTTCACATAATCCTAACATTCCATGATAGTCTTTAATTTGATAATTAGGATAGTTTATATTATGATCATATAGGCTATAAAATAAGAAAACAGTATATAAAAGCAAACCACCACCCAGGGATACACAATGAGACTTTATCTTTCTCCCCCCCCCCCCACAAAAACAAAAAAACCCCAGCAACTGACAAACCCTGAAACAACACAAAGCAAACCCATTTTCCTAGGGTAGACACACTACTGAAGCTTACTTCTCAAAGTCTGTTAACAGGACTGGGTTAGACCCAGATTGCTTTTCACATGGAGCAATTAGAGGACGTGTAAAACATTGTCTCGAGCTGTCTCAGCTGGGACAGGCGCTTGCTGCCTAGCTTGACACTTGATTCTGTCCCTGGGACCTACGTGGTAGAACGAGAAAACTGACTTCTACACATTGTCCTCTGACGTCCACATGCACACCACGGCACATGCTTGCCGTCCCCTGCCCCCCAGTAAATACATGTAATTTTTAAAAGTACAAAAGAATACTGTCCTAACCCTCTGTGCCTGTGTGTACAGTCACAGGTGCTATTTTAAGTTTCCAGTAGAACACAGGTACTGCTTTAGCATTTTAAAAAGATCTAGTTTTTACAACTTACCCATGGATCTATGGGTCTGCTCATGCGCCTCCCCCACCCCACGTCTCCACATTGTCTTTTGGAGGAATGTATGTGGTTCCTCTCTGCACACATTGTCTTTTGGAGGAATGTATGTGGTTCCTCTCTGCACACATTGTCTTTTGGAGGAATGTATGTGGTTCCTCTCTGCACACATTGTCTTTTGGAGGAATGTATGTGGTTCCTCTCTGCACACATTGTCTTTTGGAGGAATGTATGTGGTTCCTCTCTGCACACATTGTCTTTTGGAGGAATGTATGAGGTTCCTCTCTGCACACATTGTCTTTTGGAGGAATGTATGAGGTTCCTCTCTGCACACATTGTCTTTTGGAGGAATGTATGAGGTTCCTCTGTGCACACATTGTCTTTTGGAGGAATGTATGAGGTTCCTCTCTGCACTCACATTCTTAGCACGCCTTTGGTCTTAAAAACAGTACATAGAACACTGAGATTTGAAATTTAGTTGTAGAGAAAAACTGGCTCAGACGCCAACTTTTAAATATAGTTTAAATACAAATATAGGCTAGTGTAAAGGCAATGGAAGAATATGGTACACAGATTCTGTAATGCCAGGATCCTGTTATTTTTCTCAGTGTGTGTCAACAGACTTAGTGAGATTCTGTTAACCCCACAGGGAACTTTAGCTTCTTTCAGCCTCCTTTGCCTGAGAGGGAAATCCAAGGGCTGAAGAAGTGGTTTGCCAAAGCCCCCACCTAGCTCTTAAAGGAGCTGGTCATAGCCATTTTGCCCTTCCCTCACACACTGGGACTGATACTGATATTGCCCACTTTGGTTAGTTAGTATACAATAGTCATTAATTTCTTTGGCTTCATTAAAAGTTAAAGCTTTCCTCTCAAAGTTGGAGCCAAGTCAGGCAATCCTATTTACTTCTTAGAGACATGTACCATTAATCTTTGCATTTTGTCTCAGGCAACTAAGGAAAATGATGTTATACAGTAAGATTGAAAATGGAGCTCCTTAGACTCAGGTCTCAGTCTGTGAACTCTAAGCCTCAGCAGGAGCCCTCCACAGTTGGCGAGGCGGCTTGTCCTGGTCAGGTACTTACTTAGTCTAGCCCTTAGACTGCACTTTTTTTTTTTTTGCAAACCTGTTCCCCTGGGGAAGGAAGTTTGATGGTTCGTGAGTTCCTTATTCCCTCTGATAGCGTGTACCCTTCCTTCTCACTTTCTCCCTTGCTCAGGCTGCATCCCAGCATGTCCAGTCTTAGCCTGGCGTGAGCTCTAATGCACTTATAAACCCTCCTTCCTGAGGGGTTATCACCACAGTGCTGAAAACCACCCTTACTCAAGTATGAATATTGCCGTTGAATTTGACGGGGCCTGAGAATGTTTTCCAGTCTGTTTTATTTTGACAGAATTTAACATACTAAGGCTTTTCCACTCTCTGCCATAAACCTAAGTTTGTAATGCTTTTGAGGTTTTAACTCACGTGACTTGTTTTTCTCTAGGTGGATAAATTAGATGCTTCGGAGTCATTGAGAAAAGAAGAAGAGCAAGCTACAGAGACCCAGCCCATCGTTTATGGTAATCTGTCTCTCTTTAAGTTAGACCTTCTTAAATGGAGCAGGCTTTGAAAGGGGCAAACGATTTGCTGAGTTAAGGAATAGCCCTCTCAACTATTAGCATTTTCTCCTGAGGACCATTTAAAACTCTTTTTGATGTTATCCACTATGATAATCTTCCATGCATAGAATACCTCAAAAATAGTCATTAAAGATGGCCTAGGTTTCCCTGTTGCCTGATTGGTGACTGGGCTGTCTGCTCCTAAGTCACTAAGAAAGAAATAACAATGGATTCAGTTTGCCAGTGTGCCATGGCTGTCTTCAGTGTGCTTTGCAGAAAGAAGGCATCGTCATTTTAAATCTATCTAGGGCAGAGAATGGGGGTTGAGTTTCCATTTGAGAACTTTCCAGAGAGAGCGTTCAAACCCTAAAGTAATTATTTAAAGCAGTTTGACTTCCTCTTATACTAGCCTGTGTGGGTTACTTTACCCTTTGCATTTCATACTTGGTGAGCATTGGATTTGAGGAGTATGATTAAAAGTTTTACAGCCAGATATTTTTTGGAAGGAACTATAAAATGATGACCGTTTTGTCTCAGGCAACTAAGGAAAATAACAGTATAGGAATCTTTATTATTATTATTACAGATAGACTGTTTGGAGGAATTTAGGGGAGAGGGTAGTTTTGATGAAGGACTGGGTAGACCTAAAATGTTTCATGAGGTTTGACATATGTGAAATAGGAAAACAAAGATAGTTGTGGTTATTTAGTAGGCATCCACAGACTGCTGGGCCTTCATGGTGTTTTAAGTAGGTTGAACTAGGGTTAGAATTTTCAAGATAATCCAGAGATGATTCTTTGGTAAACCAGTTTCGAAAAAAACCCAAAACTTCCTTACTAAAGACAATTTTGGTTTTACTACAAGAAGGGGACACAGTCTGTTGTACTGGGAGAAAGATAGCTTACATTCTAGTGGGAGATGATTTTCAGGGCTAGGGAGGTATTGTGTTTCTCTCTCTAAAAGTTCTTTACATGTCATGTTTTCTTTATGTGGTCAGCAACTATTTCAGCTTCATCAGCAAGTATTTGATAGAAGGTATATACGCTGTCATGTTTTTCATACCTAATGCATTGCATATTTAGTGCATATTTGAATGTGTCTTTTCTATTGCTGTCTCTAAATTAGCGCTGGATTCTTTGCTAGACCCGTATTGGTTTTCATTACCATTCAGATGTTTAGAATCAGAGATTTAAATTAACTTTAACAACTTGTAAAGTTTTCCTGTGCTAAAATTTTAGTCACTAAATGTAATGTGTATTATGTGATAGGCTTGTTGGCAGATGTATGGCCTGATAATGTCAAATGTGCATGTGTTACTGCTTTAAATATAGGATGTTGTGGCCCTCAGTCCTGCACCGTTGGCTTTTCTTAGGCAGGAACCTTCTCAGGGTCACACTATTCCAAACTGGGACAGTCAAAAGTGCCCCACACAACTTACTCAGTGAATTGTGATTGTGCTGCCTGAGTGGGGAAGATTATAGTGCTAAACCTGGGTGCTAACAGATTCTCCTCCTCTCTGTTACCTTAGGTCAGCCCCAGCTGATGCTTACAGCAGGACCCAGTGTGGCAGTCCCTCCCCAGGCACCTTTTGGTTATGGTTACACTGCACCACCATATGGGCAGCCACAGCCTGGCTTTGGGTACAGCATGTGAGATGGAAGCTGATCCTGTAGTCTCCTATTTTCATACTGAAGCATCGTCTACCCACTTCTCATTTAATAAACGGGGAAACAGGCACCGTGTTCTTGTAACCTTTATTTCATGAAGGACTACTTTTTTGTTTCTAACTATAGACTTGGATCGCCTATGTTAAAACCTTATTTTCACATTCCGCATCCGTTAGAACTTCTTTCAAAGGGGAATAGTATTCATGTGGGCTTTTTTCTTCCCCCTCATCCTTTGAAGAACTGCTTACTATTCAATCTGTTGTGAAGAACTTGATTTGCACTCTGTAGTGTTTAAAGAAACAAAGAAACTCTAATACTGAATCTCTTAAATTTAGTGTATGTAAACAGCTTTCAATATGTATTGTCTAAATGCATTTAAATCTCTTTTATTCAAAGAAAAGCTAAAGTGAAAGAATTGGTATGTGACCATGCAAGACTGTCGATGCCAACAAAGACAACACTAATCAGCATATTCTACATTGGATCACAGCACTCTCCAAATTATTTGAAAAATGCATACAGACAACTTGCCTGATCTTTAAATGAGCATAAAAGGCCTTTAACCTATGCAGGTTTCCCCATTGCGCATATAGAAAATGCTAGTGTGTTTTGCTCACTTCATGTGTAACAGGTGCCCTCATGTTGTGCTGTATCCTGTGCTTTTTCTGTGGGACCATTCCATTCAGGAACAAAGAGCACCATGATTCCACACGTGTGTATTTACTAACCCTTCCCTGAGGTTTGTGTATGTTGGATATTGTGGTGTTTTAGATCACTGAGTGTACAGAAGAGAGAATTCAAACAAAATATTGTTGTTCTTCAGTTTTGTTTGTGGAATTTGAAATTACTCCAATTTAAAATAAATTACTGGACTGTGGAAATAACATGTAGAATTGCAGTTTTAATTAAATACATCTCAAACCAGAAGAATGGTGGTTTTCATAGTTTCATCCTGGATACTGCTAGAGCATTACAGGGAAGCAAAGCGGGAGATTATGAAAAAGACATGCATTATGTCACTTGCATGCCTATAGTTTAGAAAGGATATGCAGTAGTCTTTTTTTTTTTTTGGTTTTTCGAGACAGGGTTTCTCTGTGTAGCTTTGCGCCTTTTCCTGGAACTCACTTGGTAGTCCAGGTTGGCCTCGAACTCACAGAGATCCGCCTGGCTCTGCCTCCCGAGTGCTGGGATTAAAGGCGTGCGCCACCACCGCCGCCCAGCTCGCAGTAGTCTTAAAAGCAGTTACTTAATAGTGCGATTCGTCTCATGTTTCCAGTATTTGAATCAAGTGGCATTAAGGTGTTTAAGTATTTCACCTAACTGAATCATGTTACATGAACTTGAAATAAAGACGTATTTTTTAAAGTAGTTAGCATGGCATTTCTTATCATGAGCTTAAAGGGCACTAAATGTAAATCTTTTGCCATGGCTAAGAATATTGAATTTATTTCATTAGGACTTAATTCTCTAGTTACATAGCTTACTGCCTAGCTTATGTTGCTCTTATAACTCTCAGGCAAATTACCTAAGCTTCACAGAAATTTTTTTTAGAAAAACTTAAAACACACCCATAGCAAATTAGTATTAATGTGAAAGTCATTTTGGTTTGTCATAGTGAAAATGTGGGCTATTCAGGCCAAAGCTACACTGTGTTCCCAGATCTCTACCTACCCCTCATCATGGAATCAAAAGATATATCATTTGTTCTTGACTTTTCTGTACTCGTAGAATGATGCTATCTTTTCCTTTCCTTAATAGAAGCAATTTTAAATACCCAATTTATTATTTTATGTGTATGGGTGTTTTGCCTATATGTATGTGTACCACGTGCATACATTGCTCTCAGAAGCCAGAAGAGGGACTCAGATCCTCCGAGCCTGGAGATAAGTTACCCTGTGGATACTAGGAATTGAACCTTGGTCCTCTGTAAGAGCAGTCTTAAACACTGAGCCATTCTCCATCCCTACTGTATTTTCTTACTGTTTCATTGAGGATTATTTCCCCCAACAAAAATTAACTGTTTTAATCATGTACTGTTGTCCTGTGATGCCAAGTTGCCAATTAAACCATCCATATTGGGCAACACAGAAAACAAACCTTGGTGATGTGCCAGCTAGTAGGCAGGCTGCTGATTGTTTTCTTCTCTGTATACCAAGTGCTGTTCAGAATTACTAGGCAGATTATTTTATGTGTATGAGTGTTTTGCCTTCATGTATGTTTGTGTATCATATTCGTGCCTGATGATCAAGGAGACCAGAAGAGGGCATTGGAGCCCCTGGAACATAGGTGGTTGTGAGTCACCATGTGAGTGCTGGGAACTGAACCTGGCTCTTGATTGTTGTAAATTCTCTCTAGCCTATTGGTTTTTTGATTCAGGGTCTCCATACATTGTCCAGGCTGGCCTTCCTTGAACTTGAGATCCTTTTTTCTCGGCCTCCTGCATGTGGGGATTATAAGTATGCACCACCTGTCAGGTTATCTTCAAATCAAAATGGCCAGCCAAGGACTGGGCTGTGATGTGTGCACCATGATGGGTGATAGATAGATCAGCTGGTAGTAAACTATTTTACACAGGGTCTCTTCACTAACATTACTCTTGAGTTTATCACTGGGGTAGGTTCTAAACAGAGAAACTAAAAACCACCCAATAGTTGTTACTCTAAATGTTGTTGAACTAGGAGGAAATGGGGGTGGGAGACTAATGGGAAATTCATATTAAAAATAGCCACTGCATGAACAAATCTGTGCCAGTGGTTAACAACTGTTTAATCCCGGCCATATTAGTGCATCAGAAAGCAGCACTTCTTGCTCTTTTTCTAGTGCAGCCACCATCTCACTCTGAGCCTTGTCTGCCAGACTACTGGAGTTTAGTTGGTCATTTCTGTCAGTGACCGTGAAAAACACTTTGTATACTGATACAGAAAACATACATTTGCTATGTGGAACCAAGGAGCGCTTGCCTAGCATGTGAGACCCAAGGTGCGATCCCTGCACTGCAAAGATGGTTGGGCTTCTTTTGTACTGTTGTGGTTCAGTTCCAGCACCCTGTACATGGTAAGTGCTGCAGCCCCCAAACACTGATGTGTGGGGAAAGCTAGGGGAGAGGCTGAGAAAGTTCTCCAAACTTCTTCCAGTTGTTTTCCTTCAAGTGGCTGGTGCATTTAGTTTTTGAGGAAATGTCTGCCACACACTTGGGTTTGGGGGCAATTATAGTCCCTTTTTGTCTTGTTCTAGAGACAAGAATGCTAACCTGGAACTTGGAGAAATCCTCTGGTCTCAGCCTTCAAAGTGCTTGGATTACAGGAATGAGCCACCACACCTGGCTAGTTTCAGGGTTAGTTTTTTAATGTGTATTTATTGTCAGTGTAGCACAGTGCCATGGCATTTATGTGGGTTCCAGGGATCAAACTCAGGTACCAACTGAGCCAACTCAATAGCCCTAAGTTTACGTGTGTAAAGTTTTACTTCTAATTGTACATATGTGTGCTTGTCTATGTAGGTATGTTAACTTGAGTGTGGGTACCCATGGAGGCCACAAACGGGTTTTTGGATCCTCTGAAACAGGTAGTTGTGAGGCAGAAACCAAACATGGGCTTTCTGCAAGACTCTAACCACAGAGCTATCTCCCCACCCAGCTTCTCATTTCAGTTCTTAAAAAGTAAAAATCTTCCATGAAATAGAGTCCACAAATAAGTGACAATACATACTAGCCTTTTAGACAACCAGACATTAACACAAATAGTCATGGTTAAAAAATGCTTTTAATTGTTTTTATTCATTGAGAATTTCATCCATGTATACAATGTACTGTGAGCCTAGCACCCCTCCCCCACTCATCTTCCTCTCAAGTTAATCTTTTTCATAACAGTGCACTGAGTCCAATCAGTGCTGACATTATGGGACTGTATGTTGGGCCATCCTGGGCAACCTACCAAGGAGGACTTCCTGAAAAGACTCCCTCTACCCTGCAGCCTTTAGTTAACTATTTCACCAGGACAAGTGAAGCTTTACTATGGATGTGGGATGTGAAGGCTACAATATAATGGCTACTTGTTTAGAGAGATCATCAGTGGTAACACATTAGAGAAAAGAAAGTGCCTTTCATTCAAGTTAATGGAAATAGTTACACAGACTCCTTGGGCTCTGCAGAGTATGCTGTGAGGACTACTCGTTAAGTGCCTATGAAATACATACCAAGAACAGGTGAACAAATACTGTGATTTGTTACCAGAACATTTTTCACTGTCCTTGTAGGTAAGCCCTGGCTTATTACAGGTCCTTGAATCAGCTACCCCAGCCATCCTGCTGGGAAAGCAGTCTGTCAGTGTGGAGTCATAACCATGTATTTAAGATTGAGTTCAACTCAGTTACATGTGGTTGCATCACTTTTGACTCCTGTATAAACATTCCGTTTAGAAACTGTTGCTACTGTGGCATCATTCAGTGTTGATTGCTCCTGTACCATCTTATGCTTCTGTGTGATACAAATGCACCAAGCACCATAACTTAGAGACTGCTTACAGTTTAATCATTCTGCCTAGCTTCTACTTATGACCTTACACTCAACATCACAGTTTTAAAGGATATGATGAATTTAGAAGTCACTGTCAATCTTCTGGAGCTGTCAAGAAAAATGGATTCTAGCAAGACTGTCAAGAAAGCTTTATGTAGCCAAGCATGCTGGTGCAAGGCTTTAATCCCACAGCATTGGGAGAAAGGCCGGAGGACTTCTGAGTTCAAGAAAAGCCTGGTTCTACATAGTGAGTTCCAAGTTAGTCAGGGATACACAGTGAGAAAATGTGCCCTTAAGTAATAAAATTATTTAGTTCCTAATATTTTCAGGAGAGATTGGGTACAACTACAGTCCTTTAGTTGCCATAAATTCATTCTCACATTTCCACTTTCAAAGTCCATAAAGTTCACTTAACATACTGGTTTCACCACTGAAGTAAGTAAATGAATTTCTAAAGCTTATGAATTAGAACCACTGTGAAGTACCTTTAGCCCAAGTGGATCAGAAATAAGCATCAAAATGCTACATAAAATTTCAACTCTGAAATAGAAATCAACTAGGTATGATGTTGCATGCTTTCAATCCCAGCATGTCGGAGGTCAAGGCAGGAGAAATGCCACAGGTTCAAGGTTAACCCGTCTCCAAAACATCCAGCTAGTTACAAATCTTAATTATGACTGCACAGTGGGTCTATGCAATGGTCTGTTAATTAAAGATTATCTACGAAAAACTGCAATATGATTTCTTGAACCAGGTCCTCAAAAAGGCCAAGGATAGCAGCATGGTTTGATTGAAGAGTAATCAACACACAGAGGCCGCATTATACATGGGAAACATGGCTTCCTTTTTACCCAACATCAGACTGTTTCAGCACCTATCACTCCACAGAGCATTTAAACAATATTTTTATTTTTTATTTTTTTGAGAAGGGTTTCTGTCTCTACCTTGGCTGTCCTGGAACTTGATCTGTAGACCAGCCTGGTCTCAGATCTGCCTGCCTCTGCTTCCCCAAGTGCTGTGATTAAAGGCTTACGTTTATTCTTTAGATTTATGTGTATGGTGGTTTTGCCTGTATGTATATATGTACACCATGTGTGCCTAGTGGTGGAGATGAGGAGAGGGTGTTGGATCCTCTGGAACTGGAGTTATGGATGGTTGTGAACTGCCATCCAGATAACAGGGAACTGAACCAGAGTCCTCTGCAAGTATCTCTCTAGCCCTTCAAAAATATTTTAAGCTCAAGATATTAATGGTCCAGAACATGATAGAACATGGGAACAGATTTTAAAGTGGGGCAAAAATTAAGCTTTTATTGTTACTGACAAGCTTCAGTTTTCAGACAGAATCACATCACACAAAAGCTCATCTAGTAAAGTTTTAGGTGGCCAGTAACTTCATCAATTAGTTCTACTGGTCCTGGCCCAATTCCCAGGACAGTTCGAGAGCCCGGTTCAATCTGAGTACGTCCAGCATCTTGGATTAAACTTACAGTCAGTCCCAACATCTTTGCATGGGTCAGTAATTCAATGAGGGTGTCTTCATCTGGGGCTTTGACCACCACTTTGGGCTGGCCACAGTCCTCCCACTCTTTGAGCACTTGAGGGTTTCTCCTTTGAGTCTGCTTGTAGGCAGAAACAGCAGCATGAGAACACTGGGCAGCGACCTTCCCTTTTCCCATCTTTAGGTCAGTTCGAACCACAAGAATCAATTTGTACTCTCCACTCTCTCCCAAGATGCTTGCTTCGGTTCCTGTCTCTGTGTCTCTATTTGTCTCACTTGTTGAGTTCTGGGGGAACATCCTAAGGTGGCCCCGGAGGCCCCAGCCCAGGCACATGCCACAAGCAACTCCAGCAGCCAAGCTGAGTGTACCAGGATGAGCCAAATACTCCATAACCAAGAACTTGGAGAGTACCTTAAGGGAAAAGAAAGAAGTTATTATCTAGAACTGGGGTTTCAAGCTATTCAGATAAACCACCTATAAGCAGCAAGCAATGTTTTAGAGCCACACTAAGTCACACAGAGGAAGGCAAGATAGACTGTGGATCTTATGCATAGACACACCTTCCATCCATCCCAAGTACTAGACAATTGAAAGACCCCCAAGAAATAGTTGTGGCAATTTTGAATGGTCAGCAGAATTTTTTTTTTTTTTTTTTTTCGAGACAGGGTTTCTCTGTGTAGCTTTGATGCTTTTCCTGGATCTCGCTCAGTAGACCAGGCTGGCCTCGAACTCACAGAGATCCGCCTGGCTCTGCCCTCCGAGTGCTGGGATTAAAGGCGTGCGCCACCACCCCCCAGCGGTCAGCAGAATCTTTTCAGTTAAAAACCCTACTATTTAAGTCTTCCTTAAATCCTGTGAGAAAAGCAAATGATGTCTTGGCCAATATGCCTAAAGAACTATTGGGGTCAGAGGTCCTTGTGTTCACAGAGAAACACTAAGAGAACCAGGAATGTTAATCACACAGGGGTATCTCCTCAATGGAAGAGATACAAACCAAATACCTCCATTCCATCCAAGAAAGCAGAGAGTAGAGGCTGCTAACAATCTGGTGACTTTTTTGCTATCTGAAGGGACAGAGCTTACCCTAATTCCCCAGAACGGTTATTCCAGACTCTTCCCTCCCCAGACCATTACTCATCCTTAGGGGAGATTTCACAAGTTCTTTTGGCCTGCTGACCACACTAGATTCTAGGTCTTTTTGCTATAGAACCCACCCTCATGGTCACATATACTTTGACTACATAGAAATTCTTTTACAAAGTTTTTAAAGCTTTATTGTGCACCTGGAATTGGACTGATGGTTGCCTGGAAATCTTTTCCCAGATTGTACTATGTTTTAAATCTGCTGACAATGAACTGTCTGGTATTAGACTCTTAGAAGTCTGATCCAGGTTGGTGAAGTCAATGTGCACCATGTTTTCGTTCTTACCTCTTCACACGGTTCACTTCCCTGTATGACACCCGCAGGGACCCCCTTCAAAGAGCCTAAATAAAAACTCACTCTGGAAAGGAGTATAAATCTGTGTCTTCATAATACAGTGGCTCTCACTGTCATGGTAAGCCTGTGGGAGGTGCACTAGGCCATGAAGTCAGGATGCTGTAAGCAAAGCTGCAGCACTGGAAATTAGCATGGATGGGAAACTTATCCAAGATCTAATACAAATTCATGTTACATCTGAACACACGGTATTTGAAGTAGGGTTCTTAAATCTGTGAGTTTTCTACAAGTGTAGCTATCCTAGAGGCATTGGATACCCTTCTCTCCTTCCCTCCTCAACAGGGTCTCACTCTGTAGTTCACCATGCCCTGGAACCCAGACAGGCCTTGAACTTGCACAATCCTCTGGCCTCAACCTTCCAAATGCTGGGATTTGGAATGAGCAACAAGCCTGGCTTGGATTTCTATGTCAGCGGAAACTACCATCAGTTTCTTCCTCCAGTACAGTGTTCAAGCGTTCATATACATGAAACCACCATTTTACAGTGCTTAAGTGACACACTGGGAACTGTGCAATGCACAACCTAAGTGGAATGGATGGCAACACTTACTTTAGCATAAATTTCCCTTTTATCCTTCATAACATACAGACATGTTAACATATGCTAAGTGGAGGGACTCTGGCCAGTTTGAGCATGGCTCTGGCAGGCCTTGCCCTTCTCCCAATCCCTTGGCCTTGCTGAAAACTGTTAGATTACATTCCTAAAGCTAGCCACCAAGGTCTGTTCTACTTTTTGGCCAATCCCTCCTCCTGAGGCTGACTACCATGGCCCAGCTATCAACGTATTGAAGTCCAGCAATCAGAAGCCCCCTTTGGCTCACCTAATTAACATGCCCAATTAAAGTCAAGCACCTCATCCTAACACGAGGTTTCCCCCTTGTACCTTTATAAACCGCCATTTTCCTATGTCCACGTCTGTCTCCTCTATGGTGATATTTTAATTGTACTGAAATGTGGTTTTATTTGTATGTTAATAAATAAAGTTGCCTGGGGGTCAGAGCTAATAGCAAGCCATAGCAGAAACTGGGCGGTGGTGGCGCATGCCTTTAATCCCAACTCTTGGGAGGCAGAGCTAGGCGGATCTCTGTGTGTTACAGCCAGCATGGAGACACACGCCTTTAATCTCAATACCAACCATAGAAGACCTGGAGGTCTGTACAGACAGGCAGTGACGAAGTCATGGGGTTGGGTTTACAACCAATGAGAAGGCAGAATAGAAAGTCTATAAAAAAGACAGACAGGAAGTACCTCTCTTGCTGAGGAAGATAGCAGCGGCAGTGAAGGGTAAGGATTTTAGCTGTTAGCTATTGCTCTGACCTCTTGGCTTTCCTCTTTGCATTGGCTCTGTGTTTCTTATTTAATAAGACGGTTCCATCTACACTCCTCTCTATCCAGAGGCAGTCCTTTGTCCTCTGGGACAAATACCCCTGCCCCCCGCTCCCTGGTTCCTTTCTCTTCTCCCTCATCCTCTATCTCCTGTGTCTTATCTATCTCTTATCCCTGCCCTCTGTCCCTAGGGAGCAAATAAATCTCCTTTGTGCTGAGAACTTGGCTTTGGGGGTCCTGAGCCATTACTTTTCCTTTTTACTAAGTATTACAGATTGATTATAAAGTACCAAAGATTTCCAATTGAAGACAGTATAACAGTATCAATTATTTAAGATAAAATTCACAAGCTAGGTGGTGGTGGTGGTGGTGGTGGTGCACGCCTTTAATCCCAGCACTTGGGAAGCAGAGGCAGGTGGATCTTTGTGAATCTGCAGCCAGTCTGGTCTACAGAGTTCCAGGACAGCCAGGGTTATGCAGAAAAACCCTATCTTGATCCCCTCCCAAAAAAAGATTCACGTACCATAACATTCACACTTTTTTTTGTTTGTTTGTTTTTTTGGGACAGGGTTTCTCTGTGTAGTTTTGGTGCCTATCCTGGATCTCGCTCTGTAGACCAGGCTGGCCTCGAACTCACAGAGATCCACCTGGCTCTGCCTCCTGAGTCCTTGGATTAAAGGCATGCACCACTGCTGCCTGGCACATTCACACTTTTAAAATGTACCATTGGTTTTTTTTTTTTCTTTGTTCTTTGATTATTTGCTGTTGTTGACAGGGTCTCACTCTGCAGTCACGGTGGCCTCACATTTGTGTCTATCTATCTTTTACCTCAGCCTCTCACTGCTGGGAGCACAGATGTGAGCCACCACAGCTGGCATGTAGTGGTGCTAATATATCCCCAAAGTCATGCCAACCATCACTTGTCTATTTCTAGAACAAGCAAGAGTAAAGACGGGATTCCAGCAAGCTGAGGAGCTTCTGCCCAGCACAGGGGCCACCAGGTAATTAGACACTTTACATTAATTACAGAAGGAAGTAAATATTTTGGAGGCAATGGGGACAGACTCAGGACCTCACACAAGCTAGCCAACTGTTCTACCACCATGTTGTATGCCCAGCCTTCTTTTTACCTCTTATTTTGAAACAAGGTCTAAGTTGTCCAGGCTAGCTTTGAACCTATGATCTTTTTACTTCTCCTTCCCAAGGAGCTGGGATCTCAAGTCTAACACCAGGCTGCTAAGACAACTAAAACTTATTGACAATCAAGTGTATTGGGTATAACTTTAAACCTCCTCTAGATAATATTCCTATGGGAATTGGTATGAAGACTATTTTGAGTTAAACAATGACAGACTAAGTAGATGACTTTTTTTCTTTGAGACAGGATCTAAGTATGTAACCCAGGCTAGCTTCATACTTCTAATCCACCTGCCTCAGCAGTGCCGAGACTACAGGCACGTCCCACCACAACTGGCTTCCTTCAGTTACAGTTCTTTGTTTCGTTGGTTTGGTTTTTGAAAGACGGTCTCACATAGCCCAGGCTAGCTTTGAACTCCCCCGTAAGCCAAGGCTGACCAAATTTCTTGTCTTTCTGCCTCTATTTCCCAAGTGTTGGGATTACAGGAACATGCCACCATGAATGGTTTTATGTGGTGCTAAGGATCAAACCCAGCATTTCATGTATGCTATACTCTACCAAATCCTCAATTACAGTTCTTAGTCACTAAAGAGGTACATATCATAAAGCTCATTTATACTTCAGGTGGGCACATGAACTATGTAGTTCAAAAGCAGGTCAAAGTTTATAGCAGAAACTTTAGATGGTTCAGCTATCTATTTAAACCTAAGTGAATTAGTAATTACAAGTGTGTAAGAGTCAGTATGCATGCTTTGATTATTCATATGATTATATGATGTTGTCAGCATTAGCTGTCAAAATGAGAGATCATTTTATACTACAAAGACTCTGCTCCAAATGTAGGATTATTTAAAGCATGAGTAGTTTTTCAGGGATGCAGCCATACAGGGCTAGTGGTGCTGGAGTTCTAAGAAAGATAGTAACAATGCACCAAGCTCCTGAAAAAGAGCAAGTATCAAACCATGGTTGTCTCAATTAGACTTGGTTAGAGACATGGACCCTTCAGAGGGTTGAAATAAATGCAAAATTAGATAAAAGCCTGACTTCTCTATTAGGTTAGCTAGGAAAATCAGAGATAGAAATATGTATATAAAGAGAATGCACACAATTTAGCCAGAATGTAAGTCTACAATGATTGAAGCAGAAATTAAAAGTGATGTCTGTCTGTCTCTCTTTCTTTGGTTTTTCCAAACAGGGTTTCTCTGTGTAACAGCTCTGGCTGGCCTAGAACCAGGCTGGCTTTGAACTCACAGAGATCTGCCTGCCTCTGCCTCCCAAGTGCTGGGATTAAAGGTATGCTCCACCACTGCCCAGCTGCCTCTTATTTTCTTAATGAAAAATGAAACATCAGATATGAAATCATAGGAAGTTTGTAATAGCTATTATGGTGAATGAAGAGCATGTGTAACAGAACTGTGAAATATTTATGTCTGGAACTCATTTCCTGAATGAGTACTAGTCCATGCAACTGTACAGATTTCTCAAGCAGGATTCATCCCAAGTCTAGGACTAACAAGTGTCAATGATGGATAAAAAAAGGACACTAAGATTAAAAGGAGCTGGCAAGGGAATGTTTGGAACTGGTGACTTGTGTGTGGAGCATGGGTGCACACACAGACAGGAATGTGTGGAGGTCAGAGGACACTTTTCCTTTGGAATGTGTTCTCTTCTACTACAATGTGGGTCCCAAGAATTGAATTAGGCTGCCAGGCTTGGAGGCAAGCACCTTTACCTATTGAGGCAGTTCAGGGACCCCCGTTTCTTTCTTTCTTTTCTTTCTTTTTCCTTTTCTTTCCTTCTTTCTTGCCTTCCTTCCTTTTTCTGCAATGCTAGAGTAGACTCTAGAGCAATGGTCCTCAACTTTCCTAATGCTCTGACCCTTTAATATAGTTCCTCATGTTATGGTGAGCCCCCACACGCACCATAAAATTATTTCATTTCTACTTCATTAGTGCAAATTTCCTAGTGTTATGAATCATAATGTAAATATCTGATATGCAACCCCTGTGAAAGGGTCATTCAACCCCCAAAGGTTGACAACCACTGCTCTACAGCCTCCTGCATATATATTAGTAAGGACTCTCCACTGGTGAGACTCACCCCTGCGTCTGCTGTTTGAGACAGCATCTTGCTAAGTTGCCTAGGCTGTTCTTGGACATGATCATGATCCTCCTGCCTCAACCTTCCCAGTAGCTGGGATTCTAGGTATATACCTGCAAACACTTTTCAAGGTACATAGTGTAAGCAGATTTTAATGAATCAAGCATTCAAATTCCAAAAAGAAGCGTAGGGGAACAGAGAAACTAAGACCAGGAGAAGTTCAATACAACAGATGTTTGGTAGCTGTCTGCCAGGTAGAATTAGGAGTCTTCACAATTTCTAGGTTGTAAAATAAGCAAATATTCCATATACCAGACTCAAGAAAAGTTAACCCCTCTACACAGAGTGTCTATACAGGATGGGTAATATACTATAACCTTTACCTATAAAGTTGTCGATTAAAATGGATTCACAGTCGGGTGGTGCATGCCTTTATCTCTAGCACTTGGGAGGTAGAGGTTAGGGTGGTCTACATAGAGACCCTGTCTCAATAATTACATAAATAAAATCAAATTGCTTTTGTCAGTGCCTAACAAGGATGTGGGAGACCAGCTCCCACATTTACCCCAGGGACTCTTGATGAATGAGGGATAAGAGATTTAGATAGAAATAAATAAAGAGGGGAGAGAAACAGAAACACAGGATAGCCTTGGATGGACCTAGATCCTTATCCTCCGGCCCAGAGTTTTACTCCAAAGAGCTATTTATAACAATGCCAAGGGGCGGGGCAAAGGACCTCCCCCTTGCTAATTACAGCCAAGTGTAGACCCTTCCAAACATCTGGTACTCAGGCCCGTGATCAAATCATCCTCTTATGCAGTCCTGCTGGGTAAAGCCACTAGGAAGCCTAGATGGACTCCGACAGAAGGAATAAAGCTAGGAGGTTATAAAAAGAGGATCTCGTGACTATGACTAAAGACTGCCAGAATGAAAAGCACACACAGAAGATGACTTCTGCCAGTGCAGCTGCTCAGTAAGTGCCCACCCAAGCCTGAACTGAGATCACACTTGTTACTGAGCCTTGTAGCCAAGGATTAGGGTTCCAACCAGTTCATGTCCCCTCCTCACTGAGCCTTTAAAAATCATTCCTTGGCCCAGGCATGGTGGCCCACACTTGTAGTTCCAGCATGCAGGAAGTTGACCAGCACTCAGGAGGAAGAGGCAGAGGACTGGAAGTCTGAGGCCTTGCAGTGATTGTCCTGCCTCAGTTTCCTGGGTGCTAGGCTTAAAGACATCCTCAACCACAGCTGACTCAACATCCTTTAATACGTATATAATTTATGAAGGTATGCATAGCTCCAAAGCCATGTTCACTCCCAAATAAGCTCATCCATCTTTGGACAATCAGTTACTTAGATGGATATATTTATTGTTGTTCTGAACATTAAAAGGAAGCTGTAACTCTAATTTTTAAAGATGAGAAATTGAGGATCAATCAGAGAAGATGTGGTTGAATTCTAAAAAAGCTAACAGCCATTACAAAAAGCTGCTCAATCTCATTTAAAAACACATACACCAGTGACAAGCGGGAAAAGAGAGACCAGTGAAAACTGCAAAGATTTCCATGTTTCCTACGAACGTCCTACACCTCCACGAGGTCATTAATCTCATGTTCTAATCTCTTGTCACCACAATCAGAATCCTCTAAAAGGTGTTTCAGTCTGTCCCTTCTCTGCATCCTCACAAACCAACAAGCTCAGGGCTTGACATTGCTCATAGTCAGTCTCCCAGACAACCTTAAACGGCACAGGAAAATAAGTGTGTCCATAAAACCCTCTTCTTGGGCAGTCTAATTAGGCTGCTTCACCAAGCGTGTTTTATCGGGCCTCTTGCTCCAGATAACCTGAGCCATGCTCTATGCAATAATCTACTCCACGGGTTGTTTTTTTCATTTTTCAACCTAAAAAAAAAATCCTTTCCTAAAATTTTTGACCCACCATGGCATAACTTTTTTCTTTCACTTCTAACCTCAATTACCCACTTCTCCTAATCACCGTGTATTGGTGCCTCTCTATTAAAAGTGCTAAAGAACCAGACATTTGCTGGGCAGTGGTGGCGCACACCTTTAATCCCAGCGCTCGAAAGGCAGAGGCAGGTGGATCTCTGTGAGTTCAGGAACAGTCTGATCTACAGGGCAAGTTCCAGGACAGCCAGGCTACACAGGAAACCCTGTCTCAAAGAAACAGATGTGTGTCATTGCCACCAGACAGTTGTCATTTCTCGGGATAGGGTTACTTTATTGTAATTCACACCTGGCCCCAAACACACATGAGGCTATCACAAAGAGGAATCAATTTGTCTGGTCTTACAGGTTTCTTCTTACATAGTTGTTTCTTTTGGGCTTTCACTGAATTTTGTGCAACATTCCCTGGTGACTTTGAAAACTTTAAGCCTTTCCCTTTGAATTATTTAACTCAACTTCAATCCAATGCTCACCTTACCTGACAGTTTTACAGTATCCTAAGCAAAATGACTTGCTATTTGCCTGGAAATATGGATAGTATTATACAATCTTACATAGCCCTTCTGTCTGTATCTATGCTGTCCAATGTGGTAGCCATCAGTGCCATATAGGTAGGTACATTCAATTTATGGCTAAATAGTCAGTTCTAAGGTTATGCTAAGCCACAATTCTCTTATTCAACAATTTGAAAGTGGCTAGTGACAACTCTATCAAACTGGGAGAAAGGACACTGTCATCACTGAAGAAACCTGTAAGACCGGACAAGTTGATGCATCTCTGTGATAGCCTCATCATGTGTGTTTGGGGCCAGGTATAAATTACAATAAAGTAACCCTGTCCCAAAGAAGCGTGGGGAAATGGAAGCACACTGAGACAGCACTGGTCTATAAGCTCTTTTCCAATCCTCTCCAACCAATCAATCAATCATCAATCGATTAACCAGCCGATCAGTACTCTCCAGGACTCACTGTATGCTCCACACACTGTGGCAAAGCCTCAAGAGAGAGCTCTCAAAAGCAAACGACTTCTCCCTGCTGCTAGCTGGCACGGACAGGCAATGAAGTCTGTCAGGCTGTCCGTGGTGAGGGAAGAGAGGCACAGCTGCTCCACACTGAAGTCACTCTCAGGAGTTCCTTTCATCTTTTAGAGAGCTCAACTCAAGCAAAACTGGGATTGGAGGGTTTCAACACAGAAAGAGAATTTCTTTCGTTTTTCTTTCTCCAGAGCTGAGGACCAAACCCAGGGCTCTACCACTGAGCTAAATCCCCAACCCTGAAAGAGAATTTCATAAGCAGTTGGGAGATGTTATTAAATATAGACTTTTAAGCTCAAGGGTTAGGAGAAAAAGAGACTCAGACAGACAAGACAGATCCAATGTCTCCCCCTAAGACATAACCAAGTGTGGGTATGTGTTCAGGAAAGAGTCTCAGAAAGCAAGACATTCCCAAGCACGGATCTGGGTTTCTCAAGGGAGGATCACAACTATCTTAGCATCAGCCACATAGATCATTTGGTGGTTCTCAAGTTATATCTTAAAAGGGTGGCTGCTAAGAAACATTTTTTTTTTCACTCTCTCCTCTTTCTCTCTTCGGACAGAAGGTGTCATGGATGGAATTATAATCTGGTAATAAAAGAACAGAAGCCTTCTGGGTGGTGGTGGCACATGCCCTTAATCTCAGCACTAGGGAGGCAGAGGTAGGTGGATCTCTGTAAGTTGGAGGCTAGTCTTGTCTACAAAGTGAGTTCCAGGACAGCCAGAGCTACACAAACAAATAAACAAACAAACCAATAATCAGAAGCCACTAGGGTTGTCCAAGGGCCATAGGACATGGTCCTTCCCCTTTAAATGGGGTTTCAAGTGAGATTCCTAGACAACTACTGGGAGGGGACCTAGGCTTTAAGCAACTGTTAATTGTGTTAACATTCTTGCTTCTCTACAGGTGAAAGACTTCAACCAGACTCCAGAGTTAGGGAGTTCCTCCCTCTTCCCATGTCCCTACATAATTTTCTTTCTATACTCCATCAAGGTGAGCAATCTCACTCATTCCCAAACCGCCCTACAACCAGGGCGCTTTGGCTCCAAATGTGGGCTTCCAGTTTGTGTTAGATTTCACCGCTCAGAGTTTTCAAGTACTCTATTTGTTTTGATTGAATTCTTTTTTGCTGATCATCAAACCTAGGGTATTGTGCATTCCATCTTTTGTGTGTTCTTTATTTTGTTGTCTTTCGAGACAGGGTTTCTCTGTGTAGCTCTGGCTGTCCTGGCACTCACTTTGTAGAGGAGACTGGCCTCAGACTCAGAGGTCCACCTGCCTCTGTCCCCTAAGTCCTAGGATTAAAGGCGTGTGCCACCACCATCTGGCTTGTGTTCTTGATTTTTAAGAAAACCTGTACTTTCCCTCCTTTGTCCCAATACCACCAGTCACCAAATCCTGCTGTATTTACTGCTCTAAGCCTATCCCCACTATTTCTACCTACAGTGTCCTAATTTCTTATCAAAAACTTTCAACTTTGCTAACTCTAATCTTTGAGGGAGGTGGTTAAGGGAGGAGCATCCCAAGTTCAAGACCAGACTGTGCAATTTAGTGAAGTATAGTGATAAACCAATCTGCCTCTAAGGCTTGAAAGCCATCTTACAGTAAAGACAAACTATATTCATTTCTGTCTATGATTAAATTTGTTTCTCAAGGATTGAGCTATGCCCCACCTATAACCTTAACTACAAAAGGTTCTGTACTTGCCTGTTCCTGGAAATGGCAACCATGCCTTTGTTTCAGGAGGTTGTTAGGACCAACTTGTTTATGCTTATGTTCTGTTTCTGTAACCCCGCCTATTTGCCTGCCAAATCCCCCATTTGGAAACCCCCTACTCTTGAACTATGAAACTCCTTGTCTTCCCCATGTCCAATGCTGATCTCTTGACCCACTCCATTAGGGAGAAACAGCCCATGCGAACGAATAAAAAAAAGCTTGCTTTAATTATTTAGCCAGGATAGGGGTCGGTGGTCGTTCTCCTGCATTTATGGGATTAACAAAAGCCTCATGGTAGAGCGCTTGCCTAGCATGCACGAGGTGCATGCACCACAATACCAATACATAAAAATACTTTTGAATCCATCCTAAGAATCCATCCTTAGAATTCTTTCCCTGTCGCAACAAGGCTGAACAACTCGAAAACGGACAGTGAGTATTTACAGTGTGAGGCTTGCTCTCCATTTTCTCATGCTAGGACTGCATATCAATGCTACCTAAATGAGGAGGCTTTGCTAGACACTAAAATTCGGGTTCTATCCCTCCCCACCATCTTAGTTTCTGCATCCAAAGGAAGGTTTGCAGACCGGGCAAGACCTCCAGCGGCCACCGGGCGGAAGACAGTTTATGAAGTAGCTAACAGGGGGCAGACTGTGGGATAAGATAGTAAGATACGTTCCAGCAGAGACAGAATGAACTACACTCCTCTCCATCGTCCTGGAAGGAAGCAAGACTTACCTGAAGGACTTGCTCACGCCTTGTGGTTCTCCACTCCCGAACAAGAAACACGCTTCGCGCGCGCCACCTATTTCTTCCGGGTTTCCAGAAAAACTGGTTCCGGATCAGGAACTACAAAGCGCAGTCATCCTTCCTCTTGTCACACCCACAGGGCCCGAACTGAGAAAGCCGAACTGAAATCCCGCGAGGACCCTCTCGGGTTGTCAAAAGGAAGGTGGAACATTTCTCTTTTGGAGGCGGGCTCCTCGGGGGGACCGGACCGGAAGTGACGCGAGTGGGTTCCGGTTGGCTGGAGCCCAGCGGCGGGTGTGAGAGTCGGTGCTGGGAGCCGCTTCCAGGATCCTGAGATCCGGAGAAGCCGGGGTCTGAGCGGGTAGGTAGGCGAAAGCGGGGAGTCGGGGGCGCAAGCCGAGGCTTTCCACAGCTCGGCTTCTCCCGTGGCTCTCACACTTGGGCGGTGCAGACACACAACACGCTGTTTTCCACTTGAGGAGTGTTTCAGGTCACTGCTGACTGGCTGTGTCAGCCTGGCGGTAGCCGGGTTATATGGGACACCTCTCCATGGTTGGTTCCCGGGACACTGAACCCAGACACTCCTGACCATTCCTTCCAGACTTGGAAGCCGTCCTTGGCTTCTACAGAGCACCTTCCTCCCGGGGTGTCCAGAACCTTGGTTAAAATGAAGAAGGTCTTCGCTGCTGTTGACCGAGCTGATTTTCCAGGACCTTTCAATGTGGTGTTTGTCCTCTCCAGCCATTAGCGCATTATTCCAAATGTATCTCCATGAAGTGCAGGCATGAGGGTGTCCTGAGGGTACAGAGTTGCCAAAGGAAGGGGGCCTTCTTCTCAGAACTCTTGCTGTGGACCTTGCCTCTTCCTCCAGCTGTCATAAAAAAGAGAGTTCTCTGCCCTTTCCAAACCACTAGTCCCCAACATTTGTATTTTACTGCCGTGGACGTACTTGGCAGCAGACAGGGTGGTCGATTTAAAAATCTTCACTATTCCAAAAGAGGGTGTGGCCTTGTGTTAGGTTACTTATGACCTGCATTTGATTTTACTTAGCCATCTTTTGCTTTGCTTCTACCCCATCAAAAAAACCTAATAATGCATAGATTGGCGCTGTGCATGTGTATTGGCAGATTTCTTATCTTTCTGTTCTTCCTAGATGCTTGTTGACATTTTGTAGAGAATGAGCGTTTAGAGAACTTTCCCGGTATTTCTCTTGACATAATGAAGAATTTTTTTTTTTTTTTTTTTTTGTTTTTTTCGAGACAGGGTTTCTCTGTGTAGCTTTGTGCCTTTCCTGGGACTCGCTTTGGAGACCAGGCTGGCCTCGAACTCACAGAGATCCACCTGCCTCTGCCTCCCGAGTGCTGGGATTAAAGGCGTGCGCCACCACCGCCCGGCTCATAATGAAGAATTTAATATTCCAACTGTTTTATTTTATTTTTTCAAGACAGGATTTGTCTATGTAGACCAGCCTACTTTTAACTCAGAGATCGGCCTGCCTCTGCCTCCCAAGTTCTGGGCCCGGCTATATTCCAACTGTTATTGTCTATGAATTGTGTTATCATTGGATCTGATTGTAGGGGAGAAACTTACTAGGCAGTAGTTTGTATGTGGAAAGTTAATGTTTTTACTGACCTTTGGTACCCCAGAAAAATATGACCAAGTTTGTATGGGTGCAAAATGATTCTAAAGAGGTAATTTCTCCTGTTTAGCTTATTTGCCTATATTATTTTAAAACAGATACATTTTCAGGGCTATATTTCTTAGATACATTTAATAGTACAGTTAAATCCCTGAGGTACACATTCCAGAAGAAAATATGCATATAAACACATCTGAACTACTCTAGCAAATGGTTTGATGCTGTTTACCAATTTAACTACAGCTAGTTTAATGTTTGTTATCATACTGTCCGTATTTTTTGAGTTAGCAAACTGTTTTACACTTGTCTTTGAAATGAGGTGACAAAGCTATGTCTTCTACTTTTTGACAAGTGGAATTGTAAGTTTGATATATCATTAATTTTAAAATCTAGTTAATTTACTTACTGATTACACAACTGCCAGATTCTTTTTTTTTTCTTTTCTTTCTCTTGCTTTTTATTTCTTGTTGTTTTTTGAGACAAAGTCTTAATATGTAACTCTGGTTGTCCTGGAACTCACTACTCCATAGTAGAGCAGGCTGGCCTGGAACTCAAAAAGAACATCCTGGTCCTGTCTCTGCCTCCTGAGTGCTGGGATTAAAGGCATTCTTCACCACACCCAGTCCAAATCCTTTCTTACATTTTGTTTGTTGTATTATCCTTTGTTTTTGTCTTGCTGACTTTGGCTCAAGTCACCACTTTTTTAGGATTTTGAGACAAGGTCTTATTCTATAGTCCTGGACAGCCTCAAATTCACAGAGATTCACCTGCTTCTGCTTCTGCCTCATGAGGTTAAAGACCACTGCACCCAGAAAAATCATTAAATTTGAAATCAGATGACCTAAATTAAAAGTCTGGGTTCCAACACTTACTAAGCAATGATAGGCAAATTACCCAGCATTCAGAGCTACTTTTGATTGTGTTGATAAAAGGACTTACTCCATTTCATGACTGTCATAGTGTTTGGTGAGATGGTACATGTGAAAATCACTGTGTAAGTGCAAGTATGGTGTTTTTATTCAGAGAACTAGGAATATATAAGTTTAGAATAATGTTACTTTGAAGTATTTCAAAATTTAACCATTTATATCATGTCTTGTTTATTACCCATATTTATGATGATGATCTTTGCCCTATTTTTGAAGATAGCCAATTAGTCACCTTAGTTAATAAGTAAGTGACTAGCTTTGCATTTGAGAGTTTAATTCTGACCTCTCTCAGTCATCATGTGTTGTCAGCTGAGAATTTCCAAGTACAGAAAACACTGAAGTTTTTGGTGTGTATTTGACTAATCATTAGAAGTGGCCTACCTTTGCTTACATTAAGTAAGAATCCTTATTATTTACTGAAACCAACATTTAGAATTGTAGTTAACTCTTTAAATGCATAGTTGGTGCCTTCTCATTTAATAGAGGGGAAAATTGGGGCCTCGAAACAATCAGTGATTGACTGGCCCGAGGACTTCGAAAGTAGGTAATGCCAGTGCCTGAACTAGCCTAGAGATCCAAAGTGTTCTTTCGTCTTCCCAAGTTGTCCTCAGGCATTCTGGTAAGCTTTGGTAATAGCCTGGTTTGCATCACACTGTTTTCTTATGTGTGGAAGAGGGACTTGTGTGTCTGTGATACCCCACCCCCACCCCCACCCCCCCCCCACCCCCACCCCCGCTTTTGCTTCCTTAATCCTGCAAATTGTAGGGAAACAAACTGCTCAGTGAGTCTCAGGGAAAGCCTGGGAGGGGACCCCTTGACCACAATGCTTGGGATACTGAGGTGGAAGGGTACTGAGTTCAAAGCCAGTCTGGGATGGACTATATAGAAAGACCCTGTCACAAATGAAATTCTTAAAAGTTGTTCAGTAGGATGTATTAAGGAAAGAAAATTACCTATATTTTCTAGAATATTCTCAGTTCACAATCAGTTGTATCAGGTATTGTGAAATGTCATCATTTAAGTCGAAATGACAGGATCCCTGTAACATGTCTCATGATGTTGCCAATGCATAGGGGAAAGCTGTTTCTTTTCTTTCCTCCTAATATAAAGAACTTTCTGAGCTGCCGTAATACTGATACTCTGTTTTCTTAATTCTGATCTGCAAGGTCATTTCTCTAACTGTCCTTCGAGGTAAACAGCCATTGTAGAAGAATAAATGCTTTGTTTGAACCTTTGCTTCCCCTGACTCCAGAGATGCATTTAGTTTCTCCTGCTGGGGAAAGCAGCCCTGGTAGTGCGGCTTTGTAATCTCCTTTGCATTTGGAAACGAACTCTAGATTAGCAAACCTGGGGAACCAGATGCACTAAGACAATCATAACTGTGATTCTGATTGTTGATAATCTGCTTTCACAAAGATGTGCAAGTATTTGTTCAGAGTAAACTTCGTGGGGGAGGGGGTGCTAGGATTGAGCCCCAGAGCCTTATGCCTCCTAGCATGGGCTCAGCTGCTGGCTAAACCCCAATAACTAGAGTAAATTTTTTGTTTGAAGGTTTTTTTGGTTGTTTGTTTTTGTTGTTTTATAGACAGCTCTCTCCTAGCTGGCCTGGAACTCATTATATAGACTAGTCTGGCCTGAAACTTACAGAGATCTGCCTGCTTCTAGAGTGCTGAGGTGAAAGGTGTGCATTACCACTCCCTGCTAGGATAAATTTTTAAAGAGTGTGTTGTCTCTAGAAACTCTGTTTTGTTTAGGAGGATAGAATTTTCTTAACTGAACTTATGTAATATATAAAACATTACATAAAGCTCATTTTAAAACATGCTTCTTGAAGGGCTGTAGAGATGGCTCCGCGGTTAAGAGCACTAGCTGTTCTTCCAGAGGACCCAAGTTCAATTCCCAACATTCACATGGCAGCTCACAACTGTCTGTAACTCCAGTACCAAGGGATCCAACACACTTACACAGACATACATGCAGGCGAAACACCAGTGTTCATAAAATAAAAACAAATCATTAAAAAAATATGCACCTTGGATATTTGAACAGGAGATACTTTTCTGTGCCATCTAAAAGGTGACATTTGCAGTTTAGGCATATTTAAATTAAGCAATGACAATCCCTTGAGTGCTTTTTTTTGGTTTTTTGAGACAGGGTTTCTCTGTGTAGCTTTGCGCCTTTCCTGGAACTCACTTGGTAGCCCAGGCTGGCCTCAAACTCACAGAGATCCGCCTGGCTCTGCCTCCCGAGTGCTGGGATTAAAGGCGTGCGCCACCACCGCCCGGCCCTTGAGTGCTTTTATTCCAGCTTACCTACCTATTACTGGAGTTGTTAGTGTCCCCTGACTGTTGTGTAGATTGTGGGTCTTTCAGTGTTGCTGCAGTCTTCCTGGTGTAACCGGAAGGACCACACCAATAGTGTAAAGACTGGGAGCTGACTGGGCATGGTGTGCCCACCTTTAATCCCACCGCTTGGGAGGCAGACATGGGTGGATCTTTGGAGTTCAAGGCCAGCCTGGTCTGCAGAGTGAGTTTCTGGACAGCCAGGGATACACACACACACACACACACACACACACACACACACACACACACACACACAGGCCTGGGATTTGAAGCCTTGGTTCAAATTCCGGCTCTATTATCTGACACCTGAGCTGGTTACTTAGCCTCTTGCTATCTTAGTTTCCTCATAGGCTGTGAAGTCAGTGCCCTTTCTGTTAAGGGTCAATGAATAGATTCAATGAAAGCATTTAGACAGTGCCTAGCATACTGTTCCCATCATCTGGTGGCACACTGAGCTCTTGCTGAGAACCCTTTCCCAGCCTTCTTTGGAAAGTGTGTCATCATCGGGCAGTGGTGGCACACGCCTTTAATCCCAGCACTCAGGAGGCAGAGGCAGGCAGATCTCTGTGCGTTCAAGGCCAGCCTGGGCTACAGAGTGAGTTCCAGGAAAGGCGCAAAGCTACACAGAGAAACCCTGTCTCGAAAAACAAAAAAACAAAAAAAGGAAAGCGTATCATTATGTTAGTGCTTACTTGGTATTTAATCATTACTAATGCAGTTTCAAAAAGTAAATATCTTGTTCTTTTTGTGTGAATATTTTACAACACATATATGAGTCTTAATGAAAGGAACCATTTTTGTAGCTGTCCTTTTGTCCTTCTTTTATTGTTGACAGGTTTGGTTTTGTTTGGTTTTTTGTGGTGGTTTTATTTTGTTTGGGTTGGTTGGTTTTGCTTTGTTTTGTTTTTTGAGACAGGGTTTCTCTGTGTAGCCCTGGCTGTCCAGGAACTCGCTCTGTAGACCAGACTGGCCTCGGAGATTCCACTGTGTCTGTCTCCTGAGTGCTGGGGTTAAAGGCGTGTGCCACTAGACTCAACTATTTTTTTTTCCTTTTTAAAAATTTACTTTTTAACATTTATTTATGTAGTTAGTTAGTAATTTTATATTTGTGTCTGCAGAAATCAGAGGACAACTTGAGGGGGTTGGTCCTCTCCCCACATAGGTTCTGGGGATTAAACTCAGGGTTGAGTTTAACATACTTATCCACTCATACATTTTAGGCAAGTGGTGTACCACTTAGCTACACCCCCAATTCCTACTAACAGTTTATATTTTTAAGTCATAATACAGAATTTAGAAACTAAGGCCAACTATCTTGACATTTAACATTCTTTTCTATCATTTTCTTTGCATGGAAAGATTTTTTCAGTGAGATTAGTTGCCTTATCTATTTGTTCATTGATCCAGTTAATAGATGTCTTAGTTACTATTTTATTGCTGTAATAAGACACTGTGACCAGGGCTGGAGAGATGGCTCAGAGGTTAAGAGCACTGGCTGCTCTCCCAAAGGTCCTGAGTTCAATTCCCAGCAACCACATGGTGGCTCACAACCATCTGTAATGAGATCTGGTGCCCTCTTCTGGCCTGCAGGCAGACATGCAGGCAGAATAGTGTATACATAAATAAATAAATCTTTAAAAAAAAAAAAAAAAAGACACTGTGACCAAAGCAAGGTTCACTGGTGCTTACGACTCAGGATGAATACAAACTATCTTGGCACAGAGCATGGCGGCAGGCAGGCAAGCATGTACTGTCATTGTAACTCCAGCTGAAAGCTTATGTTTTTATCCTCAAGCATAAGGCAGAGATGGGGGCTAACTGGGTTTTTGAAACCTTAAGCCCCACCCAAAGTGAGACACCTAATCCTTTCTAAACAGTTCCACCAACTGGGGACCGAGTATTCAAATAAGTATCTACAAGGGCCATTCTCATTCAGACCTCCACAGTGGACAGATATCTTCTTTCTTAGGTCTTATACCAGGTTCTGGGGAAAACAATAGGGAATTTAAAGTATCATGAAACAAGAGTCTGAGAAAGAGCTAGCAATGCCCATCTATGTTTGTTTAAGGACTGGAGCACAGATGGACTTGGAAGACTTAAAAGCCCAGCATAGTGGTGCACAGCTATGGTTCTTCCACTCTGGAAGCTAAGGGCAGAGGACCTCCTGAACTCTGGAGTGTAAGAGCAGTTTGAGCAAAACAGAAACCTCAGTTTGGGAGAAAAAAAATTAATGAAGAGAGAAATTAAGAGTCTACTGCAGTATAGTACAGTCCACTGCAAGTATAGAGATGAAGATGGCTGAAACAAGAAGGGTGACCAAATGGATAGAAGATGGCTCGGCATGTAAAGGTACTTGTGGCCGTACCTGACGGCCTGAGCCCAATCCCCAGAGCCCACATGGTAGAAGGAAAGAATTGACCCTAGCAGATTGTCCTCCGACCCTCACATGTGCTCTATGAGAGGAACAGCCCACCACCCCCACCCAACCAACCATGCATAAATGTTTAAAAAAATCTAGAGCAGTTTGTAGATACATTGAAATAGGACTTGATCTTAGATAAGATGAATGATTTAGCAGCAACAACAAATGTCAAGAATGACTAGCATCTGAGTTTAGTAACTGGGTGGGTGGTTGTTCCAGGTAATAGGAGAAGGAAGGTTTGGATGAGACTTTTTTATAAGACTGTAGGTAGAAGCAGGGTGTATTGATGTATGGTTTTAATCCCAAAGGCAGAGGAATGCGGATCTCTGAGAGTTCCAGGACAGCCAGTGCTATGCAGAGAAACCCTGCCTACAAAAATAAATAATAATAATAATAATAATAATAATAATAATGTAGATGGGCTGGAGAGATGGCTCAGCAGTTAAGAACCCTGGCTGTTCTTCCAGAGGACTCAGGTTCAATTCCCAGCACCCACATGGCAGCTCACAGCTGTCTGTAACTCTTCTTCCGGAGGATCTGATCCGAGTCCCCCATACAGATATACTTGCTGGCAAAACATCTATGTATATAAATAAATAAATTATTTTTTTTTTAAAAAGAGTGTAGATAGGAGCAAGAGAGAGAGAGCTCGGTGGGTAAAAGTGCCCGCTACCGTGCATAACGATCTCAGTTTGACCCTGGGACCCACATGGTGGAAGGGGAGCACCAACTCCTGCCAAGTCTTCCTGACTCCATGTGCCCACTGTGGCCTGTGTAGCACCCTCCTCTCCCTCACAAGTAAATAAATATAATACAATATTAAAACAAGGGAGCTAAGTACAGGTAGGAAAGGATGTTACTCAGAACCCAAAGTACAAATTCAGGAAAATATTGTAAAGCACAAGACCAGATAGATAACTTACTTGGGGACAAAGGGAAGGGGGAGGCCCAACTTCAGATAAAGAAAAAGCTATAACAAGGAGATAGAGTGTTTGGGGGCCAACAAGATGGCTCAGCAGCTGAAGGCATTTGCTGGCAAGCCTGGCAAGCCTGGCAACCAGAACCCACATTAGGCAGGGGGAGAAGTAATTCCTGAAGGTTGTCCTCTGACCTCCCCTACACACCGTGACAACACCCTCCCCCCAACACACAGATGTTGAGAGAGAGAGAAAAGAGAGTGTTGGGGGAGTCATTGAGATAGATCAACAGATGAAGGCTTTCGTTGCCACCTGACACCTGAATTGGATTCTCAAAACCCACATGTTGGAAGTAGAGAACAGATTCCTACAAGTTGTCCTCTGATCTCTAAACGTGGGCTGTGGCACATATGTACTCAGATACACACACACACACACACACACACACACACACACACACACACACACTAACTAAATAAAGCATTTGGAAAAAGAATGGTCTGCTGTGCAAAACTAATATGGTGATAGGGCAGGAAAGATGGCTCAGCAGGTAAGAGCACTGGCTACTCCCAGAGGACCCAGGTTCTGTTCCCAGCACCCACATGTGGGCTCACAACTGTCTGTAACTCCAGCTCCAGAGGATCTGACACCTTCTGGCCTTTCTAATGTGCAAGCACTCACATAACATAAAAATACGTCTGAAAAGAATAAATATAGTGTTTTAAAGGGCTGATACAGTGGTTATGTCTTATAAGGAGAGTACTAGTTACATAAGGGACAGATGGGAGCAAGATTTTTTAATACGTGGAAGCGTTTATGTATTCAGAATGTCTTTAAGAAGTGGTCAGCTTTGTCATTTTCATTCCATGAACCACTTCACTCGAAGTTCTTCGGAAACCTCTAGGTATTTAGATGTGTAGGTTACAAAAGACACTGATGGAGAGAGAATATTCAAGGTTCCATGACCTGGTAGATTTTTAAGATCATTTAAACATTGTGGTACAGTCATCCTTTGCATCCATATGGATTGGTTTCAGGACCCCTCTCACTTACCAAAATGTGTGCATACATAGAACTCCAGCACTCAGAAGGGAGGCCGAGGCAGGATGATTGTTACCAGTTTGAGGCCAGTCTAGTCTAATAGCAAGCAGTTCCCCAAGACTTAAGAAATTAAGTTCAAAAGCATTCAAGGGATTTCACATGCATTCCCCTTCAAATCATGTATTTTCAGAAAACATATTCTTTAACTGTTATCATCATTTGACAGTTTGTGTTATCTACTCAGTCTGGTGGTCTGATAATCTCTTTGATAGTGTGCATTGAGTCAGGGTACATTACTCACTTAGATTGTTTATTTAATTTCTAACACTCAGTTTTTCAGGTCCTTAATCTTTATAGCTTTAGGGAATCTGCAGCTGTTGTGGCATGGCCTAGAACTAGATATGCTTAAGCATTCCACCAGGGTAGATACTTCTAAAGGCGAGGAAAGTTACTGAAAGCTGATGCCTAAGTTGACATCTTTGTATGGCTTGCATGTTTCATTAAGAAACATGACTCAGGAGGATGTTAATTTCATTGTGGAATAATGTTGCCAAAAAAATGAGAATCCGTGGGTTTAGTGCTCTTACTTTCTTTTCTTTCTCTTAATTTTTCCAGCAACCTTTACCCAAGGAAATTTCTATTACTGCGTCACCACACAATTGTTTTAAAAATTAATACTTATTTGTACGTGGGTCTGTACATGCATGCCAAAGCATGTGGCAGTCAGGAGACAACTTGCAAGAGTCAGTTCTTTGCTTTTACATGTGGGACCTGGGATTGAACTCAGGTTGTTAGCCTTGGTGGCAGGTGACTTTACCCATGACGCAATCTTGCTTTAGTTTTGGGGAAGAGAAGTATCATGTCAACATGTCAGCATATTCCTTACTGTTATTTGAGGCCATGCTGTATCTGAATACTGCTTTTAGGTTTGTTACTAACTTGGTGGGTCTCCCCCACCCCTCTTGGAGGACTATATAATTTTGTTCTGTATTGTTTTTGTATTCTAAATGGGGCTAATGTTGAAAGTGAATGGAGTATTGTAGTCTCAGCACTGAACGTACAGCCTACAGAGAACCTTTGTGAGCTGCCTAGCAATGCTTTCTAAGCATTTCTGTCAGACACAAACAAAAACAGCACTTATTTTAATACCAACCTTTTATTTCAAACATGGCCTTTTAAGGTATTTCTCATGTCTGAAATGTTGTTTGATGTTCTGGGTTATGCTTCTGTTCTATTTTTGTCTTCTGACCTGATCCACAAATTGCATTATTGTAAGGAATATAAGGTTTATTTTAGCAGCCTACTCTTATAAGCAAAACTGACTTATACTGTATACCCTCACTGCAAAGTAGACTCCACTGAAGGTCAAGAATTTATGCTAGATTCTTGTTTGAGGACATTTCAGTCTTTTAAACAGAACAAGAATACTTTGGATTTGCTTCCATATTCTTGAACTTGACAGTATTTCATAGTATGTGGCCAAAATTGATCCTACTACATTGAACGTGAAAAGGGACTTATTATTTCATCTTATGCTACCTAAGTAGGCTTCTTTTAGATTTTTTGTTTGTTGTTTTTGTTTTTCGAGACAAAGTTTCTCTGTGTAGCCCTGGCTGTCCTAGAACTCACTCTGTAGACCTGGCTGGCCTCAAATTTGGAGATCTGCCTGCCTCTGCCTCCTGAGTACTGGGATTAAAGGTGTGTGCCACCACCACTTAGCTTATATTTGTTTATTTTTTTATCTGTATGGGTGTTTGCCTGCATGTATGTTTGTGAACCATGTGTGCTTAGTGCCCGTGGAGCCCAGAACAGGGCATTGGATCCCCTAGAACTGAAGTTACAGGCAGTTGTGAACTGTTGTATAGGTGCTGGGAACTGAACCCTAAATCCTTTGGAAGAGCAGCCATTGCTCTTAAATACTGGGCCATCTCTCCTGCCCCCCATTTTAGACTTTTACCCTCGAATAACTTTTTTGGGGCTGGGTGTGAGGGCTTCAAGACAGGGTTTCTTCTTGTATAATATTAGATGACCAGCCTTAATATTATACATCCCAGGGGCTCAGGAGAGAGAACTACTAACGGCGAGGACTATTTTCGGGAAATAGAATCTCAGCACACCGAGCTCTATAGTCCACTTGCTTTAATTCCTCTGGCATAACATCCTTTATACCCAGCTTCAGTTCTGTTCTCATGTCTAGCTCCTTTCTTGCCTGATTTCTCTCTGTACTTATCTATTGCTCCCTCTAAGTTCTATCTTAATTCTCTTGTCTTAATTCTGCCTCATCTAGGTCCTTTTCAGCTTGTTCTTACCCAGCTGGTACTTTCCCATCTGGCTCTTCCTCATCTTCCAGCTCATTCCTCTAATCCTCTCTTCTAGCCCTTTAATCTAGTTCTTCCCCATCTCAGTTTGTTCCTCTCAAGTTCTTACCCGTCTAGTTCTTCCATTCTCTTTTCTCTTCTCCGTCTTCATGCCCTTGAAGTCCTGGTATATAAAGCCAGGCTTCCAGGGACAAACGGGAGGGGTGATAAGAATCACATTGAGAGGCAATAACTGTTAATTATCATTTGCAACCCCAAAGGGAAGTGACCAATGGGAAAATGAATTAACTAAAGGCTAAATTTGGGTAATATCTAAGAAGGGAGATCTTATGTGCTCAACTATAGTCTTAAACGTGATTAGTAGAAAATGTTAAGAATCTATAAGTTGCTAGGTCAATGGGAGAAAATAAAACTGTCTTTTTTCCTGTGGTTCCTATCTGTCCAAGCTATCTGCCGTTTTTTCTGCAGGGTAGGGGAAAGTGTGCTCAGTCGCTAGGCAACCTGTGTACAGTTAGATGCCTCTGGTGATAGTTAAAGGGAGATCTGGAAGTGGAGGTTAAGGTTTGGGAAAGGAGGAAGTAAGGCTTAATTGGCACATCTGCCAGGCCTTCTCAAACAGGTAGCCTGGATGCTTAAGTCTGTTAAGTCTGTTCTTTTTTTTGGGGGGGGGGGGGTTTCGAGACAGGGTTTCTCTGTGTAGCTTTGCACCTTTCTTGGATCTCGCTCTGTAGATCAGGCTGGCCTCGAACTCACAAAGATCCGCCTGCCTCTGCCTCCTGAGTGCTGGGATTAAGGCGTGCGCCACCACCGCCCGGCTTAAGTCTGTTCTTAGAGAGTACAGAGGTATCTCTGATAAGGTACTCTCCTCCATCTGGGGATAGACCTGGCCAAAAGCTGCCAATGATGATAATTACAGGGAGGCTTGGACTGGGGTTCTGGCTGAGCATAGCTGTCAGCACAGAAAGTTATCTAAATATTCCTAGAAGTGGTTAGGTAAGGAGTTAAAGGTCTATAAAATTAGTAAGGATGTCAGAAAGGAGGGTCCGAGCTAAATTGTGTAAAGCTATTACTTAACGTCCACCTGACCTAGGCGGTGTCTCCTTGTGGAATTTATCTTAAATCAGGAGACTTGCATGTGGACTATTGTTACTGCTAGTCCTTGAAAGTGGCCAAGGGAGATATCTGATTCCAGAGGAAGCCTTTCCTGAGGCTGTTCTCCAAATACCTGGAATGTTTATGTCCAGAGAGTGATCAGTCCACACTGTTAGCCCTTCTTAGGGAAAAGTCAATTGGGAAAACTATGAAGGCACACATGATTTTCATAACAGAATACAGCTGATATATAACAAGCCAAGTAACACCAAAAACTCCTTGGAATTTGGCTTCCTCTGGAGGAAATCCTTGATCCCTCCAGGTAGTGACTTTTCCATAACCAGCTGAGTTCTTATGATATATTCCTGCGGTCCGCAGCAGTTTCTCTGTGTAGTCCTGGCTGTCCTGGAATTCTCTGAAGACCAGGCCGGCCTTGAACTCATCTGCCTGCCTCTGCCTCCCAAGTGCTAGGATTAAAGGCATATGCCACCTTGGCAACATGAAATTAAAAGAAAACAAAACAAAAAACTTTGAAAAGAAAGGGGCATGGAGAAATAGTGCCTCTACCTGCCAGTCACTATGTAATCTCCCTGTATGGTTTGATTTTATTTGTTTGTTTTTTCGGTTTTGGTTTTTGTGTGTGTGACAGGTTCTGGCGCTGGCTCTGGCCCTGGCGAACCTGATACTTAAGAGGATCCCCCAGGCTTTGCCTCCTGTGTGCTAGGATTACAAGTTTGTGTCATCATGTGTTTTGTCTTGTTTTGTTGAGACAGAGTCTTACACTGTGGCACATACTGGCCTAGAATTCACTGTGTATCTCATGGCAATACCACTGCCTCAGCTTTTCGAATGCTGGGATTACAGGTGTAAGTCAGGATGCCTACATCTATATGCTTCCTCTTGAAATAGAAAACATAACTACCGACAGTCTCCCAAGGCCAAAGAAAAATATTTAAGAATGAAATGAAAATTAAGATGGGGGGTGTTATATAAATTGCTCAAATGCAAAAGCTTAAATTACCCAAAGAAACATTGAAAGAAAGAAACCAAGAGCTAGAGATGAGTCAGCAGTTGAGAGCACCAGCTGCTCTTGCAGAGGACCCAAGTTTAATTCCCAGCACCAACACAGTGGCTCACAACCATCTGTAACTCCAGTACCAGGGGATGGAACCCCCTTCTGGCCTCCATAGGCTCTCCACACATGGGAAGCACAGACATACATTCTGGGAAACATCCATACACACATAATCTTTTAATGAAAGAAAAATTTTGATGAGAGAGACTTAACTGGAGATGGTAAGATTCTTTTTTTTTCTTTTATAGCTATAAAAAATTTAAACAGTCTTGAGCTGAGAAGGAAAGCAGAATTGGGATGGGGTATAAATAAGTTCTATCTTGGGGAGTAGGCATGGAATATATAATCCAAATGGTCCTTCTCCTAATGGACTCAACTCAATCAGGACATGTTGGTAACTTCCAGAAACAAGTCGTTTCCCTCTGACTCCAAAAAGTAAGATGATAATAGTGAGATTAACAGGGTGCATTGATGCTGGATTGGGTAACCATCTGCAGCTAGAAGACACAGGCAGCAAAGACAGTGTATTTCTCAAATAAAAGGTACTTATGTCCTCTCAGGGCATCTGGAACTCGATATGATGCCATGGTTCGGGGGCTAAGCCTCAGCTTTGTAGTTTAGAAGTTTGAGTAAACATACAGCCTAATGAGCTCTAGGGATTAGAATTATTCCAGCCATCTTTACAACTCACAATACCAATTGTGTGTGTGTGTGTGTGTGTGTGTGTGTGTGTGTGTGTGTGTACACACAGGGCTTCTCTGTGTAGCCTTGGCAGTCTGGAACTTGCTCTGTAGATCAGGCTGCCCTTAAACTCACAAAGACGGATTGAAGGCGTGTGCCACCACGCCTGGCTTTGGCCCAATTTTCTAATAGTACAAAGAAAAAGATGTAGATTGAGACTGTTTCTTTCAAAATCCTTCAAGAAATAATCTATATTTAGTTTGGGGGAAGAAAAGTGTCTTGCCAACAGGTCAGCACACCTATACTGTTATTTAAGACCAGTTGTGTTTGGGGTACTGCTTTTTATGTTTGTTGTAACTTGTTCTGTGACATTATCTGAATCAATTTACTTCTGCTTGCCTGTGTGTGCATTATAGGAGTGGGTTGGGCTTGAATACTTGGCAAGATCCTTCTGTGATCTGATTATTCTTACAGAATATTCATAAGGCACTGTCATGTGGAACATTCTGCTTTTGAGAGAAGGAGAATTGTCACTATGTAGAGGGTATTTAAGGCTGAGTGACTAGATGACATCATTAGGGAGAGTGTGAAGAGAACACAAAAAGAACCCAGGACCAGGCTTTGAATAACTCCAAGAAGTAGAAGCAGAAGGAGCTGTCAAGGGAAGAGGGAGTGATTGCCTCACCCAGCGAGGTAAGGTGTGAGTGTTTTAGCATTTGCCAGCGTGGAGGTCATTAGTGTTCTCCAGGAAAGCTATTTCCTGGTTCCCCATCAGTGGGGTCAGAAGGCTCACTGCATTGCTGATGAGGAAGTGTAGACTGTCTGTATGCAGCTCTCTGGAGAACTATATCAGTGAAGGACAGAAACGGGAAGTACTAGATGGTGTTTATTTGCCAGAGAGAATAAAGAAGCCAAGACTGATGACACAGAGAGAACCAAAGGAGCTAAGTGAGCTAAGTCCCTGAAAGGTGAAGAGGGTTAGTGCAGGATGTGTGTTCCCAACACGGCCTTTGATGACAGAAGTCTGCTCAAGTAGGTGGTTGATTCAAGGATACTTTGTTGTCCAGTGGCTAATTTTTGCCACAATGAAAGTTAACTCCATATGCAGTTTCTTCAATGCCCATATTTTCTCTGAAGTAGATTGGTACTGCCAGGAGCTGACATGTCTCATAGTCATAACAAAAAGAAAAATTTTCTAAGTTATTAAAACATTTTAAATGCCGTATTCTTTAGCTCTCTAAAGGGTTTGAAGATGACCTGTCTATCTAAAATATATCTGCTCAATCTTGAAAACATACCTAATATGACTACAAGTTCTATTGTAATGTATAACTACTGACTTTCATTTCTTTTTATCCTAATAGTTAGTAATAATAACATTCAAGAATCAGCAATTTGCATTACATTGTTAAATGAATGGTATAAGTACAATATCTTGAACAAGATTAAAAATATTAAATATTAAATATTAATATTAAAAATACCAGGTGTTTCTGGTACATGGACTGCTCTCACCCAATGTGAGGTCGAACTATTGACCTTGTATACATCCTACTTCACAAATGAGTCTGTCAGATACACTAAGCCTATAGGCTGAAGATGATGCCCCAACACTGCAGAGAAATCTCAGGTGACTCTCCAGGCAGCTGGCTGTTTCTGTCAACTCACATTTTTTTTTTTTTGTAAGTTGCTTGCATGCACATCCTATTTTTATTTTTGTTAGGTAATATTATTTCCTTCTTGGGTCTTTGAGGGAATTGAAGATTAGTTAGTTATAGTTGAAGATTAGTTACGATAGAAAGTGAATTAGGTACATTTTGGACTTACCAAAATAGGATAGATAATGAAATTATTTTCTCTGAATTTGTCAAATACAAATGGACTAGACATTGTTTAGGTATTTATTACTTGTATATATGGTATATAGTTATTGTACTTTTGTATATAGTTTTTCTTATGTTATAACCTTTTTCCTTTTTTCTTTTTATTAAAATAGAAAAGGAGAAATATGGTGATATTTTAATTGTACTGAAATATGATTTTATTTGTATGTTAATAAATAAAGTTGCCTGGGGGTCAGAGCCGGGCGTGGTGGCGCACGCCTTTAATCCCAGCTCTTGGGAGGCAGAGCTAGGCAGATCTCTGTGTGTTCAAGGATACAGCCAGCATGGAGACACACGCCTTTAATCTCAATACCAACCGTAGAAGACCTGGAGGTCTGTACAGACAGACAAAATAGAGCAACTGATACTCTCAACACTTAGGAAGCTGAAGTAATGTTATGGAGTTCAAGACCAACTTGTGCTCCTTAGTGAGTTATAGGCCACCTTGGTCTCAAAACAGCAATAAAAGTGAACTTGTTTGTAGAGATTTATAGATTTGTTCACATCCCTAGAGTAGTTGCTTGTAAAGGTTATGTTTAAATCCCATTCTGTTAAATTCTAATCCCTGTTTAATTATACACTGTCTTTTTTTCATCTAATCTCGTTAATCCCCAGTTTCATTCTGTTCAGTTGTAATTGATCTCTTGTGTTCATTTGTTTTCTGCCAGACTCTCCTGAAGACTTATCTTACTTATTGTAACCTCACCTCAGGGGCCTGTTGCGGACTAGTAGAGTGAGCCACGGTGACATCACTGGGAAGGTAGCATGATGTTGGTTTTCTGGTCTAGGTGGCTTCCAAGTTCATTGTTTCACCTACTTCCTACCCTTTAGATGTCTTAGCATTTAGGGTTAGTTCCACACAAGAACACATGCACATACATACATGGTCTTTTATGTAAATATCCTATCCCTGGCCAGTGGTCACTTTCTTTTTGCTGTGTGTGTGTGTGTGTGTGTGTGTGTGTAGACAGACTCAGCGTCCCAAGTTCTGAGATTGCAGGCATGAGGCACCATGCCTGGCTCTTCCTTGTGGAGAACTTGTCTGGAGGTTCTAGCAGGGGAGTACACCTGCTTCAACACCCTTGGCTGACGAATGGCCGTCCTCTTCAACCTGTGAAGCATGCGTCTTTGGAAGGGACATACATGGAACAGTGGGAGGAAAAGGACACCAATTTAGGCAACTGAATCAGCTGACTCAACCTGGCAGTCAGTGGGATGGTAGATGGTGTAAACAGGTCACACTCAAATCTGCTTTATCTCTTTTGTGGGTGAATAAGTTATATTATTTGAATATACCCGCCCTTGAGATAGGCATTCACATAGCCCAGACTGACCTTAAACTTCTAATATATTTTAAACATGAAAATTTTATCTTCTGTGCCCATTACCATTTGAATCAGTGTTTTCTACATAAAGCTCTCCTGTGTTCTTGGATCTATGATATTTGTGTTAATACAATGAATCTATTTATTTATTTACTTTTTGTTTTTTGAGACAGAATTTCTCTGTGTCATCCTATCTGCCCTGGAACTTACTCTGTAGACCAGGTTGTCCTTGAACTCACAGAGATCCACCTGCCTCTGCATCCCCAGTGCCGGGATTAAGTTGTGTGCCACCACCGCCTGGCTCATAAATGTTTTGTGTTTTGTTTTGTTTCGTGAATTTATTTTCTAATAATGTTAACATAACTATAAAAGATAAAATGATAACAAGAAATGGCAAATTTCAAATAGTGTCTTTATTAATTTATGAATTAGATGGGTATTAGATCTATAGTTTATCAGTATTGGGATGTACTAGTACTTAATACCTTTATTCTGTGAATAAAGTGTTCCCAAATTTTAATCTGGAAAACAAATCACTAGAATAACTATTTAGAAAGGGTTTATAATCACAAACTTTTATATGGAATTATATAAGCTATCTATAAAACTCTTGGTTATAAAAAGAAAAAATAGTGTGAACACATCATATAGTTCGCATGTAGGGTGTATGCCGTGTTGCTCCTGTATTCAGTTTTAGTCTCAGCTGCATAGCAGAAGATCTAATGTGTTGCTGGGCTTTATTTTCTGTGTTAGCTCCTCCAGAGTTACTGATCTATGAAATGGCAGAAAATGGAAAAAATTGTGACCAGAGACGTGTAGCAATGAGTAAGGAGCAGCATAATGGGAGTTTTCCAGGTAAGGAATATAGGCAGCAGTAATAACAAACTGCCTGGGGACTCTTCTGTGGCTTTACATGTATTTCCTCACTTAATCCTTTCACTGTCCAAGTAGTTTGCCTTTACATCTTGAGATGCTGCACACCTTTAATTTCAGCACTCAGGAGGCAGAGATAGGCATGCGTCTGTGAGTCTGAGGCCAGCCTGATCTACTTAGTGACTTCTAGGACAACCAGGGATGTGTAGTGAGATTCTGTCTCAAAACAAACAAGCATATTGCAGCAGAAATAACTATCCTACATACATGTATTATTCCAAATTTGTAGTTTTAGTCCAAATTCAACTGCTGGATCCTTTTTTTTTTTTCTTGAGGCAAGGCTTCAGGGTTTCTATGTGTACCCATGACTGTCCTAGAACTCACTTTGTTTGTAGGCTGGCCTCGAACTCACAGAGCTTCACCTGCCTCTGCCGCCCAAGTGTTGGGATTTAAAGGCGTGTGCCACCACCCACCCAGCTAAGGATTGTATGGTTTTCTGTTTGCTTTTTGTTTTTGTTTGTTTGTTGTTGTTGCCTCAGAAACACTGATGAGAAAATAACAGCCCTGGAGATGCTGGTGTAGTTCAGTGGTAGAGGACATGCACAGCATGTGTGAAGTCCTGGATTTGGTCATCAGCACCAAAAATGAGTGGCAACCATGGCAATTCATTTCCTTTCTGAGCCAATAAAGATTGCTGAATTTGGACTAGTTGCCATTTCTCAGGATTATAGGACTTGTGTGAATGGTTACCTGGGACATGGATGAAACTTTTTTTCATCCACTACATTTTTAAGCAGTTATACATTGTACTGTCCCTCTCCATGATAACTAAAAAGAATACTTTGCAAAGTTGCCACTGATGGAAAGAGGTAGATGTACAGACACATAAGAAGCCATTGAGGCTTCAGTACGGGGACTTACCACAGTCCTTGGCTTTCTGTTAGGGAGTTCTGATACTTGTTAGAATTTTGTTCCTCTCAGTTTAGTACTTTGTACCCCATAAATTTGCAGGGTCTGGATGTTAAATCTCATTCTACTTTTGAGTTTTGTTTTTTTTTTGTGCAGTCTAAGAGATATAACATAGGTAGGTGTGTTGATTTTTATTCTTTGAAAAAGGTGGCATAGCTGGGCAGTGGTGGCGCACGCCTTTAATCCCAGCACTTAGGATGCAGAGCCAGGTGGATCTCTGTGAGTTCGAGGCCAGCCTGGTCTACAGAGCGAGATCCAGGACAGACACCAAAACTACACAGAGAAACCCTGTCTCCAAAAAACCAAAAAAAAAAGAAAAGAAAGGTGGCACAGATGTTAGGAATTCTATTTTAACTTCTCTGCTGTTGTTTTTCAGACCCCTCTTCAGCACATGAAAAGAAGAGAAGGGATCGGGAAGAAAGACAGAATATTGTCCTGTGGAGACAGCCGCTCATTACCTTGCAGTATTTTTCTCTGGAAACTCTTGTAGTTTTGAAGGAATGGACCTCAAAGTAAAGAGTTTTCTGTTACTTTTCATATAAATCGTATTTACTAATTTTAGAAGTCCTCAGCCATCTCCTACTCCCTGCCATCTGTTCCACCAAAATGGATTAATTAAATTTAGAACATTATCATAGGAACATTTGTTTTCCTTCCTATAGTTTAAAAAGAGTTAGACTTGGGGAAGGGGGATGTAGCTTATTCAGAGTACTTGTCTCCCACTCACAAAGCCAACACCAGACACCAACCAGGTTTTCAAGGTCATCCTTTGTTATATAGTTCAAGATCAGCTGGGATACATAAAGACTGCCTTCTCACCATCACCCTGCCCCAAAAGGAAGAGCAGTAGATGGGGATGTTTGGTTTGAAGAAAAATGACCTCATTTACTTGACAGGTTATTACAGTTGACTACTCTTTCATGTTGGGTCTTGCAAGGGAAAACATTAAAAAGATACTGGTTTTTTCTTCTGGTTTTATATTGAAAATAAATCAGGCCTGTGTGCAGTAGATACACCAAGATGGACCTGCAGCAGGTTCAAGATGCATGTGGTGCTTAACTGATAGCCAGTGAAAAAGAACGCTGCTGTAAAGTGTGTCCTGTCTGTGTTTTAGCTGTTTGAGAGATCCAAGAGAGCAAGTTGAACTTTCTTACCCTATTATTTTCTTGTTCTTCTAAATTATCTGTACTGTTATCTTACATTTTGTTGTACTTAAAAATTATAAAACATGTTGGGCAGTGGTGGTGCTTGCCTTTAATCCTGGCACTTGGGAGGTAGAGGCAGGTGAATCTCTGTGAGTTTGAGGCCAGCCTGGTCTACAGAGCGAGTTCCAGGACAGCCAGGGCTGTTACACAGACAAACCCTGTCTTGAAAGAAAAAAAAAATATATATATATATATATATAAAACATTTGTAACAATTTTTAGCTCATTTGATCCTGTAGGAGGTCTACGAAGAAGAAAAAACAAATATATAATTATTATGATTTTAAAAGCAAAAACCAGCCGGGCGGTTGTGGCGCACGCCTTTAATCCCAGCACTCGGGAGGCAGAGCCAGGCGGATCTCTGTGAGTTCGAGGCCAGCCTGGGCTACCAAGTGAGTCCCAGGAAAGGCGCAAAGCTACACAGAGAAACCCTGTCTCGAAAAAACAAAACAAAACAAACAAAAAAAAAAAGCAAAAACCAAAATCAGAAAGGTTACGTGTCCTGCTCACAGAGCAGCAGTGAGTGGCCTACTCAGGAAGGGGCTTTGAAGCCTGTGCTCTTGGATTGCACTGTAATACCTCTCCAGATTAAAAGGTGGGGTGTGGACAAGGTCAGGCTTTGGACTCAGAGATGGCTGTGGTAAGGCTACTTGATAATTCAGGTTCGTGACTGACTCCTTTTTACATCCCAAAGGCTGTTTCTGAAAATTGCAGCATAAATGGGAGATTGTTTTTGTTTTTAAGATTGTGGCATCGTCAGAGCATTGTGGTGTCGTCTTTCCTGCTGCTTGCTGTGCTTATCGCTACGTATTATGTGGAAGGAGCACACCAACAGGTAAGATACAGAGTAACTCTGCTCCTCGGCACTCGGTACTCACGTGACATTTCAGCATGGACGCAGGTAAGTCTCAGAGTTTATACCCTCTACACTTGTAAGCATGCTTTTCTGATTTCAATTTTATCTGATAACTGGGTATCTTAATGTCTTATTCCATACACTAAAAATACCCGAACACTGTTCAGTAGTTACTCAACATTATTTTAGTAGTTAGGATTCCTCTTTACTATAAAAGATCAGTCTCTCTCTGCCTCCCAAGTACTGGGATTAAAGGTGTGTGCTACCACCCCTAGCTCGTTGGCCCCTTCCTTTACTACTGTGTTTTGTGTGCTCCTAAAGTTTTCTCTTCACAGCTATTGCAACAGTCCCTTTAACACTGTCTCGTGTTTTCTTAAAGTTTGTAATTTTTAACTGATTTTAAAATGTTGATTCTTAGCATCACTATATTAGACTGGGCATGGTAGCACACTTGTATAATCACACCATCTAGCAAGTAGAAGAAGGAGGATCAACTGAAGTTCAAGGCTAACCTGGTCTACATAGAAAGTACCAGCAGGCTGGACTACAGTATGCTATCCTGCCTCAAGAAATGAAAAAGAAAAAAATAATGATTACCATAATAGTAGTTTGTTTTTTGTTTTTCTCCAGTGCCAACTTATTCTGCTTGAATGAGTTGTGTTTTTGTTTTGTTTGGGGTTTTTGTTTTTTGGGGGGAAGCGGTTTGATTTGTGTCCTCTCTGCTATAGTACACTAACAGTGTGAGACCTCTTTGAGGAATTTTTTTGTCTTCATGTTTCTTAGCTCCTCAGCTTGCTGAGCTGGCTGGTCAGTGGGTGGTAGTTACTAAGGTACGTTCCTGGGCAGAGTGTTCCGGTTTATACCTTGTCCCTTTTCTTTTCAGTATGTGCAGCGGATAGAGAAGCAGTTTCTTTTGTATGCCTACTGGATAGGCTTGGGGATTTTGTCCTCTGTTGGACTTGGAACAGGATTGCACACCTTCCTGCTTTATCTGGTAAGAAAGACTTCTTTCAACTTGCAAGAACAGAGGAGATTCTTCTGTCTTTATTGGTGCTTTTCCTTCAGAAGCTGCAATCCTAAAATCTGTAGTTAATTGCTTCAGTGCCTTCTAAGTGTTGGGATCCTAAAACCAGGGCCTGAAGTTCAGCTTCTTGTTAAGCTCTGCGTTTCCTTTGGAGCTGAAGAACTAAAAGGAGAAAAGGGAAAAACAGTTAAGCAAATATGGTTGCTTACTTCATTAGTTCAACCAGGAAATTTTTTTCAGTTTTAGATTTTGAAGTAATGATTCTGACATTGTCCTCTGATCTCCACACGGCACCATAGCACTCATGCACACCCACAACCCCCAAAGACATAGCCATTTGTTGGTTTTTCCAGACAGGGTCTCTCTGTGTAGCCCTGGCTGTCCTGGAACTCACTCTGTAGACCATGCTGGCCTCAAACTGAGAGATCTGCCTTCCTCTGCCTCTGCTAGGATTAAAGGTGTGTGCCACCGTGCCCAGCTCCCTGGATTTTTTTTTAAAAGCAAATTTGGGCCGGGTGGTGGCAGCACATGCTTTTAATCCCAGAACTCGGGAGGCAGAGGCAGGCGGAACTCTGTGAGTTCGAGGCCAACCTGGTCTACAGATCGACTTCCAGGATAGGCTCCAAAGCTACAGAGAAACCCTGTCTCAGAAAAAGAAAACAAAAAAAGCAAATTTGAAGCAAGGAAATTTTCTTATTGTATATGCATTACAAACATTAATAAACTGTGAAATGTCTTCATGTGAAGGCATTACTATTCCATTTCCTCTGATCCAGGTATTCAGTAAAAGATTTAGAAGCGTACAAGCAAACAGAGCCACCCAGATGGCCCAGTTCAAGCCTGAGAACCTGAGTCTATCCCTGGGACCCAGATGGTTGAAGGAGAAAACTGACTTTTCCCACAGGTTATTCTCTGACATTCACACATGTGCCATAGTGCACACATACTAATCCACACAGACCCACATTATAATAATAAAAAAGTCGCAAAGTTTATTATAGAATCAATGTAAGTGAAAAGTAAAATCTTTGTTTCCATGAGGGAGCACTTCTACCCTTGATCAGTGTGCCAGTTTCATGGAATGTGGTTAGAATTTTCTCAGCTTTAGTTTCTAATGTATCTTAGTGTTTTGGCTGTGTGCATATCTGCATCGTGTGTTTGTCTGGTGCCTGTGGAGGAAGTGTAGTAACCCATGGTGGTGAACTCATATGTGAGTGCTAAGAACTGAGCCGGGTCCTCTTCAAGAATAGCAGTTGCAACAGCTGCTGGTGGCGCACGCCTTTAATCCCAGCACTAGGGAGGCAGAGGCAGGTGGATCTCTGTGTGTTCATGGCCAACCTGGTCTACATATCAAGTTCCAGGACAGGCTCCAAAGCTACCCAGAGAAACCCTTTGGGGCGGGGGAGGGGGGGGGACAACGACGATGACAAAACAGTACTTGCTCTTAATCGATGAGCCATCTCTCTAGTCCCCCATTTTCTCAAGTTTGGTTGGTTGGTTGGTTGGTTTGTTTAGTTGGGTGGTTGGTTTTTCAAGACAGGGTTTCTTTGTGTAGCCTTGGCTGTCTTGGAACTTATCACCACTAGGCAAATTTTTTAAAATTTACCCTCTCTTTCATGATTTGGAACAAATGATTACCATAATTGCAGGTGGTCTCTGTGACCACCATGGCCAACAAAGTGTCGATCCACATGAGTTAAACTTCCGTTTAACACAAATTAGTAGGCAGTGTTGGTTCAAACTTCAGGAATCTGACCCCAAGTAGAGTAGTTTCTTTTAGGCATATTTAAGCACAGCATAGTTTGGTGAAAAAATTTCCTGATGATAATTAACTCAGTCCCATGTGGAAACTTTGTAAAGTACATGTGACATCTTCCATAAAGATAGGTTCTATGGATTGATCTAGGAAAACGGTCTTAATGAGGGTCTGGGGAGGATCTGGTGTGGTCTGGGCCCTGCAGTACAAAGGTCACCAGGCTGTTTACCACCTCTGCTCTGAAAACAGGTGTAATCTTTGCCTTTGAAGAGACAACCCTGCATGTTTAACATTCTTTGGTTCTCACAGATGTGAGGGCAAGGACCTCTGAGCCTTCTACACATAGAATCTCTATTTGTTGTTGGTTGGTTGGTTGGTTGTTTGTTTTGTTTTGTTTTGGAGACAAGGTCTCACTATGTAGCCCTGGCTGTCCTGGAACTTACTATGTAGACCAGGCTGGCCTTGAACCCACAAGAAATCATCCTGCCTCTGCCTCCTGAGTGCTGAGATTAAAGGCAGTCACCACCATGCTGTGCCCAGTTAGTTTGTTTTTATCTGGGGATATAATTGTGTTTGGGAAGTCCTGCTTACCTATCTTTCTTGTATGAGCCTTTATGTAGCCCTCACTTAGATGTGATGACATTGACACTCTGTCTTTTTTGTGAGGGTGAAGTAGACTGCTCCACCTTACACTCGTACAACCCTCAGGCTAGAGGCCAAGGAACCATGTTAGGAAACTAGTCTTGTCAGAAACACAGCCTTTGGGGCAGGCTTTGTAGTGAAATAGTGGTTAAGAATCCAGTTTTAAAGACTAAAATTTGCCGGTTGGTGCACGCCTTTAATCCCAGCACTCAGGAGGCAGAGCCAGGCAGATCTCTGAGTTCAAGGCCAGCCTGGGCTACAGAGTGAGTTCCAGGAAAGGCACAAAGCTACACAGAGAAACCCTGTCTCGAAAAACCAAAAAATTAAAAATAAAAATAAAAACAAAAAATAAAAAAATAAAAACTAAAGATTAAATTCATTATTTATCATTGTCCTGTCTACTAAAAATCATGGCTTAAAAGTAATATGAAAGTGCTTTGTACTTCATATCCACTGTTTTCCACAGTGGAAGTTGCCTTTTTGGAGTTATACTTTGTTAATTGTGATTGAATGTATACTAAATGGTCACTTAAAAGACTAAAAAGATTAGATCTTAAAATGAAGTCATATGTTTCAGTTAATGAATGATTTCCTTATTTTTTAAATTTAATTGAAAGATTATAACTTGAAATTGGGGTGGATTGGAACCCTCATCATTCTTTGAGCACAGATAGTTGCTGTTCGTGTAAGAGTAGTGGTTAAGGGAAAGCAAATACATGTCCTCCCTGTGGCTCGGTGCTTAGTAGGATGGACGGTTAGTAGGGACACCAGATTTGGTCACTTGTTCTCTTCATTGAATTGCCAGTGAATTGGCTTCAGAAGGCTTATTATAAATTTCCTAAGTACTGTGCTTGTGTGTCTGGGAGAATAAGCTTGTTTTTCTTTTTCTTGGTGAGAAAAGCCTACAGTCTTCACATTCTCCAAAGACTGTCATCCATAAGTGGTTTGAAATCATTCTTCTAGGAGCCTGGAGAAATGAAGCAGTTAAGAACACTTATAACTAGGGGATATAATGCCCTCTGCTGGCTTCCACAGGCATTAGGCTCTCACATCTCACACATCTATACACACATGAAAAGCATCCATACATGTAAAATACAGTAACTCTTAAGATCCTTTTAAAAAGAGAAGAGTGGAAGCCACCAGAGGGCATTATATCCCCTGGCCCTAAGTGTTCTTCACTAACACAGTCATACCCTTATGTGTTTGCCAATAGAGCAAACCTTACCCAAAGCCCAAACCATCAAGTGACTCTCTTAGTTTGGAGACATGATTTATTATTTATCTATATTCATGTGTATACATTTTACTTACATAGAACTAGTGAATGGGGCTGTGTGTAACTCTAGTTCTAGGGGATCCAATGCCTTCTTCTGACCTGAGTACCAGGCAAGCACATGGTGTTGTAGCTATGTATGCAAGCAAGACACGAATACACACAAAATAAATCTAAACAGTTTTTAAAGGATCAGTGATTGCATAAGGGTTAAAATATCACTTTTTCCTATAGTTTTCCACAGTCCTCAACACAGCACTTTTGAGCTAGCCTTTTTCCCCATTGACTTACCATTTATATATAGGAATTAATTCCCACGGCTATATATCCTGGGCTGATCTTGAACTCATAGCATCCTTCCTATCACAGCTTCCGGAATACTGAGATTACAGGTGTTCACTACCTCATGTGGTTTTCCATCCATTAATAGTCAGGAATATGCAGAAGTTCTGATTACGACAAACAATCCAGTAGCTTGGTCTGACTGTCTACTCCAGTATTAGCTATGTGATTGTTGGCAGATTGCTTAACTTTTAAACCCCAGCTTACTCAACTGCAAATGAAGGTGATAATGATATATGATTGTTTTGAGGATTAAATGGCAAATGTTTTTCAAGCATGATGTCTAGTACATAAAACTATTCAGGAAATTATTGCAGCTATTATTGTTAATATTACTATAATGCTTCAGGGTATTTGTTTTCGTTTTTGAAAGTATAAGAAAAAGAGAAACACCAAAGACCACTAGGATTTGCATGTCACAGTGCATATGTGAAGGTCAGAGGACAATTTTCTAGGAGTCTCTTCTCTCATTTTACATGATTTTTTGAGGCAGGTTTTTTTGCTTTTATTGTTGTTGTTTGTTTTGTAGCTGTTCTGTTTTGTTTTAGTTTGGTTTTTTTTTTTCTTTTTTTTAAGAGAAGGTTTTTCTGTGTAGCCCTGGCTGTCTTAGAACTCGCTCTGTAGACCAGACTGGCCTTGAACTCACAGAGATCCTCCTGCCTCCCAAGTGCTGGGATTAAAGACATGTACCACCACCGCCCGGCTATGAGGCAGGGTTTTGTTGTTTCTGTGGCTGTACTGCATATTTGAGCTTCCAGCAAATTCTTCCTCCACCTCCACCTCCCATTCACCATGAGAGTGCTGGGATTATAAATGCACACCGTTGTGTCGGCTTTTTACATGAGTTCAGTGAATCAAACTCAAGGCTTGTGCATCAGCTGTTTTTTTGCCAACACTGAGTGATGGCTGGCTTCTCGATTTGTTTTTTAAAGCAAGCAGTCATTTTCAGTTTATGTGCTTTAGCTAGTTTTTTCCCTTTGAAGTGCTAGGGATCAAACCAATGGCCTTGACCATGCTTGCCAGATGATCTACTACTGACTGCATCCATAGTCCACCCTTAGCTCTTCTTTTTTTAATACCGGCTTTATTTTATGTGCACTGGTGTTTTGCCTTCATGTTTGTCCGCATGAGGGCATCGGATCCTGGAGCCGGAGTTACAGACAGTTGTGAGCTACCATATGGGTAGGGTACCAGGAATTGAACCTGGGTCCTCTGGAAGAGCAGCCAGTGCTCTTAACCACCAAGCCATCTCTCCAGCCCCCAACCCTTAGCTATTCTTAGCAACCTTGTCTGCTTAATGAATCTTTGTCTCAAAAATAAAAAGAGAAAATGCATGCTGGGTGGTGGTGCGCAACTTTAATCCCAGCACTCTGGAGGCAGAGGTCACTTTAATCCCAGCACTCTGAGTTTGAGGCCAGCCTGGTCTATAGAGTGAGTTCCAGGACAGCCAGGGCTACACAGAAACCTTGTCTTGGTGGGGAGTGGGGGTGGGAGAGGGGGATGCACAGAGAAGTGACCAACCAAGGACAGACCCCTGTGAACTTTTAAATTCTAAAGGATCACATGTGAAAAGAAGCTTGGGTTCCGGTAATCTGATTTACCTCCTTAGAATTTCTAATGGCCAATACAGCCACTCATTTAAGCAAATGTATCTCAGTCACACTCTTTTATATATAGGTATGTATGAATTAAATTATGGGGCAAGAAAATGATTATAGAGTCCATTGTTTGCCGTTAATGATTTTTAAAGTCTTACATTTAAATAAACTGAGTGTGGTGGCACACACCTATTAATCTCAGCACATTGAAGGCAAGATAAGGAGTTGAAGGCCATCCTCAGCTACATAGGAAGTTCTGGAGTCGACTAACCTACATGAGCCCCTATCTCTCAACTAGCAAAAACTGTAATTATAGCAAAAACCATAATAATTCCGTTGGCTAAAATTTAGTCCTGTGTTATGTGCTGTATGGACAGTTTATGACACCAGGTGGAGCAGTTTCCTGCGGAAAGACTTTACAAAGCCCCATTTCACACCCACTGTGCCTGTAAGAAGCAGTACTTTACCTGAAGGGATGTTAGCTTTACAGACAAATGTTCTTTAACATAAGTCACTTGTTGGCTTTTTTTAACATTTGGGTATCAAAGTAGGAAAATACTATGTGCTTAAAGTATTAGCATTCTCCCTTCTAAAAGCAGTGTGAAAGAAAAATTTGGAACAATTGGATTATATTATAAAATTGACCAAGTTTTATTAGAAATAACCATAAGGTACTGTCCTTTGAAAATGTCTACTTAAGAGACATTTTCTTTCTTTTTTTTTTTTAAGATTTATTTATTCATTATGTATATACAGTGATGTGCCTGTATGTATGTCTGCAGGCCAGAAGAAGGCATCAGATCTCATTATAGATGGTTGTGAGCCACCATGTGGTTGCTGGGAATTGAACTCAGGACCTCTGAAAGAACAGCCAGTGTTCTTAACCTCTGAGCCATCTCTCCAGCCCTGAGACATTTTCTTTTTTTTTTTTTGGTTTTTTGAGGCAGGGTTTCTCTGTAGCTTTGCGCCTTTCCTGGGACTCACTTGGTAGCCCAGGCTGGCCTCGAACTCACAGAGATCCGCCTGCCTCTGCCTCCCGAGTGCTGGGATTAAAGGCGTGCGCCACCACCGCCCGGCTGAGACATTTTCTTAATATTAGCATTTCAACAAAACCTCTGGTAGAAATTAAATGCAAGAAAGATGTGAAATATTTGCTGTCCAGATGCCTGTTTTATTTTTATGTTTGGGCTGTTTTAAATTGCGGCAGAAATTGTACCTTTGAGAAGTCTGGCATGTTGTTTTCTCATGTGCAGACATTGCTGTGGATGACACTGTGTTTCCTTCCGTGCACAGTGTCTAATAGCAGTCTGCTGCCTTAAGACTGTTTCCTTAGGTACAGATGTTTCTGGTACCCTTTGACTCTTGATTCCTTATTGCTAAAAATAAGTATTTGGGGAACATCACTGATATGGAGCAAAAGGATGTGGGGAGGTAGTTTCAGTTAGTGAAATGCTGTATTGTTTAATGCCATGACAGGATGATTCAAAGCCAAACCGGTAGCCGTCTTCTTCACTATCATTTCTACTTCCGGTGACTACCTTCAACACAGAGAAGGAAGAAATCCCCCCACATTGGATTCTGGTGTCACTCAATACCGACTTCTATAAGTACAGTGACTGTGGTCCTGAACACTCTGAGTCAGAGCTCTTCCTGGAAGATTAGCAGCCCTTTTCAGAAAAAAAATGCCTGTTTGCTTTTGTTTGATGGGGAAGGGCACGATAGCTCTCCTCCCTGTCTTTCCCCAAGGAGTGACTCATGTGCTAACTCTCACGAGCGTCACCACATCAAAAGCAGAAACCTAGGTCTCCAGGACAGAGGGGTTTATTCAGACTGGATAGCTTCCTGCCCTTAAGTCACTGTTTGTATGCGTGCTTCAAAGAGTGGGTTAAACAACTTGCACTAACTTTTTCTTTTAACAGCTCTACATAAATATGTAGTCCATTTAGTCTGAATCCTTAAGTCAACTTATGATCAAAATTTGCTTAGAAGAGGTTAGGGATGAAGCTCAGTGGAAGAATGTGTAGCAGCATATAGTTAGCATGCTCAAGGGCCCAAATTCAAACCCCAGTACCTCACCAAAAGAAAGAAAAAAGTCAGTTAAATTTTTGTTGTTGTTTTCTTTTATTTTTGGTTTTTGTTTCTTTATTTTTTTGGTGGTTCTGAGGAATGGTCTCACTATTTAGCATTGGCTGTCCAGGGGTTCACTAGGCTGGTATCTAATTCGCAGAGATTGCCTACCTCAGTCAACTGAGTGCTGAGATTAAAAGCATGTGCCACCATGCCTGCCTCTCAGTTAGGTTTAGTGATAAATATTTGAGGTGATGGATCCACTAAAAATCTTGAGTTTATCAGTATACAGTGTGTAAATGTTGTATATAAAACATCACACTGTACTTAATGCTAGACAATTATTTGTAAACTTTAAACCAGTTTGAAGTTTCTTGGATTATGAGACTGACCTGCTGCCTGCTGCACTAAGGAGGTGCCTCGCCCATGAGTTACCTGGTTTTACAGGAGAGACATGAAGTCTTCCTGTATGTGTACTAATCTGTTATAATCAATAGCTTTCAAAAGGTTCGTGAGCTAATATTATAATAAACACTTCTTTTGTTGTAGGTAGCAACTATGTACTTAGACTTTTAAAATATAATTATATATTTTTGCCCTCGGTAGCACAGCCATTGTTATATTTTTTAAACATTTTGTTATATTAGGAAGATAAAACAGAATTCTAATTATAACTTGTTAAATTACAAACAGATATAAAGACCTGCCACTCACATTAGGTAATGCCCAGGTTATTGTGTTTAGAGATACCATATGTATTTTATAGAGAAGAACTGGGGCCTGGCTTGAGACTTGACCAAAAGAATCTAAGAATAGGTCTAGGGGCTGGAGAGATGGCTCGGTGGTTAAAAAGATGCTCTTCCAGAGGCTCAGCACCCACATGGCAGCTAGCTCTCAATCCCCTGTAATTCCAGTCCCAGGAGATCTGATACCCTCTTCTGGCCTCTTTGGGCACAGACGTACATGCAGACAAAATGCCCAAACACATAAAATCAAAATTAAAAAAGAGAAAAAAAAAGAGCAGGTCAGCTTTTTGGCATCTACTTGAAGTTAGTTCTATATTCTACCTTGAATTACTTGCTGTAGATCATAACTTTAAGTAAGTTGTTTCTGACTGATGAGAAAAGCAATGGGTTTTAACTTTGGGGGAGTAGAATTCCTGTGTAGAAAGGGCTTCTAAAGTTCCCTAAAAGTCAAACTTTAAAAAAAGAAAGAAAAGGTTGCAAGTCATGCGAAAGACCATTTGTCATCTCCTTGCATTTATTAATCTCCCAGATATCCCTAATGAATCACATTCCAGGCCGGCCACGGTCTTCTTCTTCTTTAGTGAACAAGTGAGGCAAATACATGTTTTCCCAGTGAATCAGCACAGGACTCAATTTTATTACCTTTGCCCTGAGTTTTCCAGACAAAACTGACTGGAAATTTTGCCTTTGGGATCTCCTTGACTTCTGTATGTAGATGATAGATTCAGCTATGAATTGACTTTACAGATGTTAGGGAGCGACGCCACTCTTTAGGAATGTATTATCTGTTCTAAGACAGCTACCTCGAGTGTCTGAGTGTTAACTTGTCTTCTTAGGAATACTTACCCACACACACTTCATCATACAAAGAGGCTTGACTAAATCAGCTCCTAATTAATGTAACCATTTTAAATTTCATTTTTTAAAAGATAGACAGCCCTAAAAGTAAACGCAAAGATATCTCCAGCTCTCTGGTTTCCAGGGTTACATATTCTGTTTAATGAAACCTTAGTAAGAATATGGCCTTCTCAGTTCCTTCCATGCCAAAGGGATAAGTTTAATTGTAATAAGTTATGACCTGCTGTAGTGTACTTACAAAGAACTTGAAATTTTCAAAACCCAGAAAATGGTTTGTTTGTTTGTTTGTTTGAAATAAAGTAGAAATACACATACTATTTCATCATTTTACAATTAGAACATTTTTACTGATTGAAGTTAAAATATATTCATACCTCCTTATAAAGACCCTAATTTGTGTTTGTGACATCAAGAGGTCTTTCTCTGGACTTACATAGATACTTCATAATTAGCAGGCACAATTTAAAATTTCTCTTTACCACCAGATTGGGGTTGTTTTGTTTGACATAATCTCAAAAATAATCACGTCTAGAAAAATGTTTTTGAGCCATCTCGGTGGCTCAGCAGGGAAAGGTGTCCACCAAGCCTGACCATCTGAGCTCCAGCCTCAAGACCACATGGAGGAAGCAAAGCACCGCCCACCAGTTGGCCTCTGCCTCCACACATGCACTCCTCACCCATCCATTAAATGAATGTAAGCTTTTAAAAATTAAAGCCTCATGTTTTTAATTCTGTATTCTTTGGGATGTGGTGGCACCCATCCTAATCTCACTAGTGAATACCAGGCTGGGCTACACAGTGAAAACTTGTCTCTAAATAACAAAAATGAAGGCTTAAGATTTTTTTCTGATTTTAATTTAGAACTAACAGTACATAACCATTACTAAAGTTAGAGTAAAAAGAGATCCCACAGAATTGTCTGATTTGGAAGGTTTTTATTGTACGTTACTCTGGAAAGAATATAAATTATAAGAATGTAACTTTAAAATTTGTATAAAAAGAATTGAGTCTGAAATGGTGGCATATGCCTGTAATCTTAGAAGTTGAGAGGCTGAGGCAGGAGAATCTGCCATTTGAGGTCAGCCTGAGCTGTAGCTGCAAAAATAACAAAATCCCTAGGAAACTTAAAATAGCTTTTTTCACAGACAAATATTTATGTCCACTCCTGTTAGAAATCCTACCTTCTGATCTAACTTTGTATTCTCACCCCAACAGACTTTCCTAAACAAGTTCTATGTGTATTATCCTGAACAAAGCAGAATTATTCCATTAGTCAAACCTCAGGAAATATTGTGTAATAAATACAATTTATGAGACTAGATATGGAATTTCAAAATGAAACAAAACCAGATGTCCAGTGTCCCACATAGCTAAACTTTTTTGTTGGATTAGAAAGATTATACTGAATTTGGAAAAACAAAAAAACCAACAACTTAAACTCTTCATTTGTCACTTTCCCCTGTACTGACCTTGTTCTGTCATCTTTGTTGCTCAAATCTCCTGTGTCCATTGACTTTTTATTTTACTTACCCTATCAATGAATGAAATGTGAGTGTCTTAGTTAGGGCTTCTCTTGCTGTGATAAAACACCATGGGGAGGGAAGGGTTTAGTTCAGCTTACAATTCTTAGATGATGCTCCATTGCAGGAGGGAGCCTGGAGGCAGGAACTGATGCAGCAGCCGGAGAGGAGCGCTTGCTGGCTGGCTCCTCCTGGCTTGCTCAGCCTGCTTTCTTACAGCACCCAGGACCACAGCCAAGGAGTGACACCATGGAGAGCCGGGTCCTCCCGTGTCAATCATCAATCAAGAAAATATACCACAGGCTTGCCCAAAGGCCAGTCTTGCAGAAGCATTTTTTCAGTTGAGGTGCCCTCTTCCACAATGACACTAGCTTGTGTCAAGTTGACATAAAACTAGCCAGCACATTGGTGTTGAAATTTTCACTGATAGCCTAAGTGTAGTGATGGACACCTGTAATAATAGCGTTTGCAAGGGAGAATAGGAAGCTCAGGAGTTCAGGGGCGGCCTGGGCTATGGTGACATTGTCAAAGCCAAGTCTGTTAATCCCAACCCCCAAAAAAGAAAAGAAAGAAAATTCCACTGTAGTCAGGAAGCTGTTTATTTTTCTGTTCAGTTGTCAAGTGTTCCTTTTTGTGTTTGCCACTGTTATGAATATATACATGTTAAAATTTCTTTAGCTTCCTAAAAATTAACTCTTACCATTATGAAATGTTCCTTATTCTGTTCGTAAGTCTGTCTGATATTAATATAGCCACTTCATCTTTTATGATTGTGTTTAGGTATTTTGTCTATGCTGACCCTTTCGTTTTACTTGACTCAGCTCCCATTTATAACTGTATAGTTTTTTAAAGATTTTTTAAAATTTTATTTTATGTGTATGAGCGTTTCACTGCACGTATGTGTCTGCACCATGTGTGTGCATCTGCTTCCTTAGGAGGTAAGATGATGTCAGATCTCCTGGAACTGGAATTGTGGACAGTCACGAGCTGCCGTGGGGTGCTGGGAGTCAAGCCTCGGTCCTCTGGAAGAGCCTCCATTGTTGTTAATTCTGAGCCATCCCTCCAGCCCTCAAATGTCTGTAACTGCTTGTATTACTAATCAAGGCTCACAGCTCTGCCTTTTCACTTGTGTGTTTGGTCTATCTCTAGCTAACGTAGTTCTCACGCTGGTTGAATGAACTGGTGCAGGACCCTGAGTTCAGTCTGTCTTCCTCCCCACTTGCTCCCTTGACCTTGGTTAGTATCCTCCTTATTGGCTTACTTGCCGTGTTTTTAAAGGAACTTGTGGTGGTTGCTGTGAGGTTTGTAGCAGGAGATGTACCTTAAACTTCAGAAGGTGAATCGTCAGGTGTGTGTGATGTGACAGCCTGAGCGGTGCTCTCCATTTCCTTCTCTTATGCTTTTCTTGTCTTCATTTTACCTCTACAGAGGTCACGGCCCCCACCCCGAGTAGGATGCTGTAAGTGTACATTTTATTTTCTCCTTGGTGTTAGACATTCAGCCTGGGAGTTCAAACATGAGAGCAAGTGCTGTAAGCTGAGCTGTGCTCCCAGCCCGGGCTTCACTTTAAACAACTGCTTATCTCCTGAAAGAGGAACATCTGTATTGCCGATGGTCTTCAGATTTCATATTATTTTTGAAGTGTATTTTTACATCTATTTTCCTTCATTCTTTTAGCATTTTACAAAAGTAAATTCTCTTGTCTTTTGTCCCCGTTATTTTGATTGTTGGTCTGACTCTGTCTTCTCTCTGGATGGTGGTGTTTTTGGTCCCTCTTGATCGTGAAGGTTTTTCCTGTGGTTAAGCCTTGCCACTCTGACTATAATGCTTTTCTTTCCAGCGGTTTGTTTTGTTTTCTAATGGATTCTCACTAACGTTTGTTTTTTCCCTAGATCTTTGCTTTCACAGGTTGATTTTTTTTTCATAAAATCTGTAAACTATTTGGACACTATTTCTTTGAGTGTTTTTCTGAAACCCATTATCTCCCAGATGTGTATTATACTGATGGGTTATCCCCTCGGCCACTGAGCTGTCTCTCCTCTCTGCTTTCCTTCCCCACCCTTCAGTGTGGGGACTCTCTGTTGACCTGTGTGGTGGTTTATCCTGGCAATAGCCATTAATCCTCTTCTGTGCTTCAGTTTCTAGCCTGGCTCACTTCTTTCTTTGATACAGCTAAAGTACGACTTTCATATATTACATTGGTGAGACCTCCACTTGTTTTTCCTTTATTTTATTTAAATAACATTTTTTTCATTTATTTTACATGCCAACTGCAGTTTCCTCTCTCTCGAGGCCTGCACATTTTAGAAATTATGCTTAAAAGATGGTTTGGCCTTCTAGGGGGTTCTAGATAGATGAGTTCCAGAGCACCTGCATCTCGTGTGCGGCCACGGGTTCAGTCCCAGCACTAGAAAGAGAACATAAGTGACTTGAATGTATGTGATTTTCTAAATGACTGTATTCCAAACACAGTTGTTGTTGTTTGTTTGCTGTAAACTTCAGTTTGTTACATTAGGAACAATTCAGCTATAAAGCTGAAAAGAACTATAAGGTTTTCTATCAGTAAATACAGTCCAACCTAAAATTTCAAGGTGTAGGCTACACATAGACTTGTGAAAATGAACAAAAGGTAGAATTGAGTTGTTAGCCAAGCCTGTTAGCTTTCATTTTGTCTAGAAACCACCACATCTGCCTTCAAGCTGAGTAATCATGACTTAATGGTGTGGCTATGGGAAGTATGTACCACTTTTGAATGAATGAACAAAAAGGCTCTCACTGTATGACCCTAGCTGGTCTGAAACTCCATATGTAGACTGGGCCTGGCTAGGTTGTTGCAGATCTTGCTTGTAGCTGGGGAAACAAACCTCCTGTCTGCTTGCCTGCACCTCTGAGTGCTGGGTTGCAGTCGTGGGAGTCACCGCCCCACTGTGCTCTGAGATGGAGCTTGGGCCTTGGGCATGCTAGGCAGGCCTCAAGCAACTTTGCCACACCCTAGGCTGGAACCGTCATCCTAAGGAAAATTATGAAATTGGTGAGAATTCACTCTTTTAGAATTACTGAAATTAAAACTATATCAGAAAGTTTATTTTATAAAATAATATATTTAATTTGTATTTTAATCTATATTTTGGAATAAAAGAGTAGTTTTTGTTGCTCTTATATCACAGAAGTCTGTCACACTCACATAGACACCCCAGGGATTGGAATTCAAAGGAATTTAGACTTGCCAGGCAAGGTTCCACCGACCAACTGGACCACTTCCAAACCATTGTTACCTTATTTTCAGATTTACACTAGCACACCCATCTCCTTTTTTCAAAAAGAGTCCAGCTGTATTTGTAGCCAGAGGAAAAAGAACAATCAACTCTTGCATTTTCTTTCTTTTAATTACTGCCATCATATATCTCTGTTTTCTCATGTTAAGAGCGTTGTTTTTGGCCAGGCAGTGTTGACACATGCCTTTAATCCCAGCACTTGCACTCAAGAGGCAGAGGCTGTCAGATCTCTGAGTTTGAGGCCAGCCTGGCCTACAGAGCAAGTTCCAGAACAACCAGAATTGCACAGAGAAATCCTGTCTTGAAAAAACAAAAAAAGAAAGAAAAAAGTGTGGTTTTTGTTTCTGAAACTAGATCTCGCTATGTATTCTGGGAGTTCTGGCCTAGAACTCCGGGTGCAAACTCAGAGGTCTGCCTCCCTCTGCTTCCCACCCACTATGCCTGATTGTAGTTATTGTTTGTACATTGGATTTGCTAGATGTCATTGTATTGTTACTCTGGAGTTATTAAGACTATCTAAACTTGTAATTCAAGATTTTTTTTATATTTGTTTTCTTTTTGGTAGAATCAGAAAATAATTTTTTTCCCAACTGTGAAATCTATTTTCTACATATAATATTTAAAAAAAAAAACAAGTTTTAGTTGTCATGGTTAAACATAATTTTTTTAAAACCTGATTGAGGGTACCTGAAAGGACTTTAGCGGTATTAATATAATCTAAATATTGTATTCATAAGAATAAATAAATTTTTAAAAGAAAGGGGCAAAATAAAAATATTCTTTTTTAGCCAGGGGTGATGGTGCACGCCTTTAATCCTAGCACCTGGAAGGCTGAGGCAAGTGAATATCTGTGAGTTTGAGGCCAGCCTGGTCTACATAATGAGTTCCCGGACAGCCAGGGCTACATAATAAGATACTGTCTTCAAAAAACAAGACAAACAAATAATATATTCTTTTTAAACCATCAATATTTTAAATTTTGAATATTGTTATATAAGAATTCCCAAGAATTAAAATCCAAGGAAAAAAAGAAGGAAAGACTAAAAAGTAAGAAGGTCAAATAAATTTTAAACATCTTAAAAACAAATGTATGAAAAACTAGCAAGTAAGTAAACAAACATGGAGAGGAGTGGTTGGAGAGAGGCTGAGTTGAGAGTGCTGACCGTTCTTGCAGAGTTGGGCTCCCAGCATCCACATCAGGTGGCAGGCACACAGCGGTCTGCAACTGCATGCAGCTCCAGGCACTCCCATCCTCTGGCCTCCCTGGGCACCTGCATTCCTGTGCTGATACCCACACACAAGTACGAATATTAAAAGTAATGAAAAGAAATCGTTGGGGCTGGAGAAATGGCTCAGTGGCCTCACAGTTGGCAGCACTTGGTGCGTTTGCAGAGGACTCAGATTTGTTTCCCAGCACCCATATGGTGCCTCATGACCATCCTTCACCTCAGGCCCAGGGGATCCATCTCCTTCTTCTGGCCTCCTCATGTACCAAGCATGTACAGATGCATGCAGGCAAAACACTCATGTACATAAAATAAAAATAATTCTTAAATAAATAATTTGCTATCTTTGTAATAAACAGGACTTCTCTACTAGTTCATTTTCTTTTTAAAAACTTTAATTTGTTTCCAAGCACAGGAATCAGTGTGCACTGGATGTGTCAGGACAACTAGTGATGTCACTTCTTTCTGTCTAGCATGTCGTTTCTGGGACTCAAGTCATCAGGCCTGATGACAAATGCCTTTTCCCTCTGAACCATCTGTCATCCCCTGAAATACTTCAGTTTCATCACTACATCTTATATAGCTGGCTTTTTAAATCACAAATTCATTTATTCTCTGACCTTAAAAAGCTTTGATACACAATGACCACTTTTTTTTAGGTCTGACTCATTTATGAAAAGTCAGTGGGAAAATCTTCACTAAAAATCTTCACATTCAGAAATATTCACACAGTATGGTCAGTAACAGAATTTCATGTGTGTATAAACCTGTTCTACTATAAATCTGTTCTTTTAACAGATAATGGCTACTACATATTATATACTAGCAGACAACCACCAATCTATGCTTAGGAAACTTGGAAATTTACAGTTTTGCCAACTCTTGTATTTATTTTATTTATTATTAGCGTGGTGGGGGGCAGGTCAGAGGACAACGTGAAGCCAATTCTCTTCTTAACTCTTTTATGTCAGTTCTGGAAATTGAACTCATGTAGTTGGGTCTGCACAGCAAGCATGTTCACTGAGCTATCTCAGCCCCTATTTTTTTTTTTTTTTTTTTGGTTTTTCGAGACAGGGTTTCTCTGTGTAGCTTTGCGCCTTTCCTGGATCTCGCGCTGTAGACCAGGCTGGCCTCGAACTCACAGAGATCCGCCTGCCTCTGCCTCCCGAGTGCTGGGATTAAAGGCGTGCGCCACCACCGCCCGGCCTCAGCCCCTATTTTTACCAATCCTACAGTTGATTTTCTAACTTATTTTGTTTGTAATTGTATGTATGTACATGTGTGTGCTCGTGTGCGTGCACATATTGTGTGCATGCACATATGCATGCAGGTACCTACGGAGGACTGGAGAGGGCCTCACATCCCCTGTAGCTGGAGTTAGAAGGCATTTGTAAGCAATCCAAAGTGGGTTCTAGGAACTGAAGTCGGGTCCTCTGCAAGAGTGGTTGGTACCCACCCTCAACTGATGAGCCATCTCTCCAACCCTCTGTAGATGATTTTCATGCAGATGACTCATCATGTACAATTAGGAATCCATGTATATATATAAGACTTCATTGCATTCTAAATATTAATATAGTTTAATTTATGTTTAATAATTTGTACTATTTCAAAATAAAAGAGCAAAGTATCACAAAAGTTGCTGTAGGAAAAAACTTCTAAAAGTAAAACTCATTGATAAGTGGTTACACGGTTTCATCTTTTTTTAGGAACTGACTGGAAAGGGTAGGTAATGTTCTCAAACTGTACCTAAAAGAAAAGTTTTTTTACAGGGATAACATTTGACAAGTAATTTTGGGTAAATAATTTATAAATCAAGCCCAAAATTAGATAGGCTGCCTAGAACTGGATTGGGGAAAATTGTTTTATCTAGTTGCTAACTGCATCTTAGAATGTGTGTTTATGCAGAGTCTTGTTTCCTGAAAACAGTGTTTTCCTTGTATTACATAGTAATTAACGTGATGTTGAAATAACATGCATCAAATTTCCTTTTTCATTAGTATTTCTCATCAGGGGTTTCTTACATTTTGTTTTCTAGGGCCCACATATAGCTTCAGTTACATTAGCTGCTTATGAATGCAATTCGGTTAATTTCCCTGAGCCACCCTATCCTGACCAGATTATCTGTCCACATGAAGAAGGCATTGAAGGAGCCGTTTCTTTGTGGAGTATCATCTCAAAAGTTAGAATTGAGGCCTGCATGTGGGTAAGATCTGCATTTTCATATTTACCTATAACTAATCTTGGCATCTTGACACTGTGTCATACCTTTCAGAGTGTGACCTACCCTTGCCTAGGCAGTGAAGAATTGGTGAAGCCACCTGCTGCAGACTTCCAAGGCACAAGGCTCCTTAAGTAGTTACAGAGCTGCGCGTGGTGGCCCATGCCGCTAATCTTGGTACTTTGGAGGCGTAGGCAGAAGGACTGCAAGTTCCCTGTCAGACTAGACTGTAGAAACAAAAAAAGAAAAAAGAAAAGTAGTCATGTATTTCACTAATAGATTAAATGAACACGGTGTTTGTGCTTAGAGAATTTATCTCACTTTCAGCATTGTTAGTGAAAAGGTCCAGCATTTCTCTGTGTAAGCTAAGCTTCCTTGCAGTGCTGATTTCAGACTGTGGAGTTATGTGATGATCCTGTTTTCATCTGTCCTAATCACTCTCTTGGTGTTTTCCTTAAAGTTCCTCTTAAGGCATACATCATTTAACTCTTTAGTTCATTAATTTTCTGTTCCCCTTAAGTTTGCTTTTCCTCAAAGTTTCTTAGGAAATAAAAGCACATAGAAAAGATCATATACAGATCTTATCTCAGGAGCCAGTGGTTCACTGGATAAAGGTGTCTGCTGCCCAGCCTAACATCTTGAGTTTAGTCCCTGGAACCTGTATGGTAGAAGGAGAGAACCAATTCCTATACATTGTCCTCTGACCTCCATACCTGTACCATGGCATCCAAATGCACAGACACACAAGCATGTACGCATGAGTATGCATACATGAGCACACACACATTTTTAGAAATTTTTAATTCCGCTTTTAATCCCAGCACTTGGGAGACACAGGCAGGTGAATCTCTGAGTTTGAGGCCAGCCTGGTCTATAGAGTGAGTTCTAGGACAGCCAGGGCTATACAGAGAAACCCTGTCTCAAAAAAAAAAACAAATGAAAAAATTAAATTAAAATTAAAATCTAATTAATTAAAGCAGTAATTGGTAACATGACTTAGAAGAAGCAAGTTTTTTGGTTCTGGGGTATATGTTTTTGTGTATGAGTATTTTTCCTGCTTGTACGATGTATATCACTTGTGTACTTGGTACCTGCAAAGTTTAAAAGAGAGCATCAGAGCTCCAGAACTGGGTTGTGAGCCACTGTGTAGGTTCTGGGAATTGAACCCAGATTCTCTGGGAGAGAAGTACATGCTCTTGACCACTAACCCTTCTATCCAGCTGTAGAAGAGACAGTTTAAAGTTATGTATTAGGCCTTTTCCCCTGGTGGTTGTGCAGATCAAACCCTGAGCCTGGCACTGCTAAAAACAAGTGCTCTTCCACCAAACTACATCCTCAGCCAGCAATTATGTTTGCTTTGAAGGAGTGCTAAAGGAAATGCCATATGTTAAGTTTGTTAATTATGAAAGGCAGGAAGAGTTGTCATGTTTCCCGTTGCTCTTTATAAACACTGGAAACAGATTCATTATACTAGTATGTTTTATAGATTTGAGGAGATTATTATTAAAAATTATTATTAGAAAAAAAGAAGGCATTTGGCACATGCTAGAAAAGAGGCTACCTATACATTTTCTTTCTTTCTTTTTTTTGAGACAGGGTTTCTCTGTGTAACAGCCTTGGCTGTCCTGGAACTCACTTTGTAGACCAGGCTGGCCTCGAACTCACAGAGATCTGCCTGCCTCTGTTTCCCGAGTGCTGGGATTAAAGGCGTGCGCCGCCGCCGCCGCCGCCGCCGCCGCCGCCGCCGCCGCCACCACCACCACCACCTGGCTCCTATTTAATTTTTTTCTTTTAAAAGTTAATTATGTGGCAGGGGCTGGAAAGATGGCTCAGAGGTTGAGAGCACTGACTGTCCTTCCAGAGGTTCTGAGTTCAATTCCCAGCAACCACATGATGGCTCCGAACCATCTGTAATGAGATCTGGTGCCCTCTTCTGGCCTGCAGAGATACGTGCTGTATACATAATAAATAAATCTTTAAAAAAAAAAAAAAGTTATTTCTGTGGCTAGATTAATACTAATTCCAAAAAGAAAGCTCCTGTCGAGGCTGGTGGCGATAGTGGCCTTCCTCAGCTTCTTCTGGTGTGTGCTGTCCGAAGTGCTTCTTCAGCCAGGCTTCGTGCTCTAAATTGACCTAGGTGATAACTTACTTGCCAAATACTGATTGGCTCCTGAAAAATACAGACTTTACCTTGAATGTGTGTTCTCACAGCACCATGTCAGCACCATGCTTTACCCAAGGTTCAGGGTTTTGTCTAATGGGTATTTTCTTCTTTCTCTCATTAGAACTGTCTTTTGTCTTATAAAAATTTAAATACATATCAAGTGTGGCTTTGTTTTTCCTTTTGGTGGGTTTTGTGGGGGTTGTTGTTGTTGTTGTTGACACAAGGTTTCACTATGTAGCCCTTGGCTGGCCTAGAACTCACAGAGAACGGCCTGTTTCTGCCTGCTGAGTACTAGGTTTAAAGGCATGCGCCACAATGCCCCAGCTAGCATCGAGGTTTTTGTTTTGTTTTGTTTAATTGGTGCCTGTTGTCCTCGGTATTTACAAGAGAGCCTTTTCATTAAGTGCTGTTGCATACCTGGACGCCCGAATTTGAAAGGATGAAGTTAAACCTTTACTTTATATCTTATGTAGGGATTAACTTAAAAACATCAAAAACCTAAAGCTGAGCCGAGACAATCCAACTTCTAGAAGAAAATATAAATAAAAATCTGCATGCTGCTGGATTTGGCAGTGATTTCTTAAATTCATAACAAAAGCACAGGGGAAAAAAGACTTAAAAACATGTCGTTTGTGCCACAGGGCACCACGCAGAGACTGGGAGATAACGTGTAGAGCAGGGCAAGCATCTGCTGATTACACAGTGATGAGTTCTGAAACACATCCAAGTGTTTGAAGAGTTCCTATCACCAACAGTCGAAGGAAAATTGAATTTAAAAAGGTCAACAATCGCCGGGCGGTGGTGGCGCACGCCTTTAATCCCAGCACTCGGGAGGCAGAGCCAGGCGGATCTCTGTGAGTTCGAGGCCAGCCTGGGCTACCAAGTGAGTTCCAGGAAAAGGCGCAAAGCTACACAGAGAAACCCTGTCTCGAAAAACCAAAAAAAAATAAAAAATAAAAATAAAATAAAATAAAAATAAAAATAAATAAAAAGGTCAACAAAAGCCAGGCAACAGTGGTGCAGGTCTTTGATCCCAGCACTTGGGAGGCAGAAGCAGGTGAATCTCTCTAGCCTGGTCTACAGAGTGAGTTCCAGGACACCCAGGGCTACAGAGAAACCCTGTCTTGAAACCACCTCCCCCAACCCCCCCAAAAAAGGTCAACGAGAGACTGGGAGTTTCACTCAGTAATAGAGCACTTGCCTGGCATGTGCAATGGGTTCAAAAACATGAGAGTGTGTTGTGCAGGAGTACCTGAGTAAACGTTTATCCAAAGAAGATACATAAATGGTCAATAAGTATATGAGAAGGTGAGCAGCAGCATCAGTTACTAGGGGAATGCAAATCCAAACCACAAAGAGGTATCCCTTCTTATGGACACTAGGGTGGTTGTTATTAAGACGATGATAGGTCAGGCATGGTGGCACACAAGAGGCTGAGGCAGGAATATTGGCATGAGTTTGAGGCTGTCTGAGCTACAGAGTGAGACCTTGTCTCAGAAAACCAATAATACTATTACCAATATTAATGATGATGATGATAACAATGTAATGGAGAATAAGTGACTTCCAGGATGTAAAGAAATTGGTAGCACAGATGTAAAGTTGTTAGCTGCTATGTGCACCAGATTGGCAGAGAAATAATTAAACTGAGAATGATCATAATGACTCTCTTCTAATTCGATACCTACATAAATACAAAAAAGAAATGAGAATAGCTAGACACTTACATGTCACTGTTAACAGCATTCTCACAATAGTGAAAAGCCCAACAGCCCATTATTCTTCAGTAGATGAATGAATGACTAAACAAAATGTGATGTATATACACAATAGAATATGACCAGGGCATGGCATTCAATACAGTTTGTTCTAGTAAATGCTAGATATAGATGACCATTGAGAATACTGTGTTAGGGACTGGAGAGGTGGGCTCAGTAGTTAAGAGCCCTTACTGCTTACAATCATCCTTCACTTCAGTTCTGGAGGGTCCAGTGCCCTCTTTGGACTTCTGTGGGCACCACCATGCATGGGATGCACAGCCATGCATGTAGGCAAGCCACTTGTACCCATAACGAAAATAAATAAATACTAAAAATATAATAAAAAGAGAGAGGACACCAGAGGGAAAAAGTATGTGTGAAAATGCTATAGTGAAACCCATTACTTTGTATGCTAACTTAATTTTTTTTAATTAATGCTTAATGAGGACAAAATTTCTCCTTTTTTTTTTTTTAGGTGTATGTGGGGACGTCTGGGTCTGGGTCTGGATGTGTTTGTGGGCACTGGAGGGTGTGGAGGGAACCAGAAGAGGGTGTAGAGCTGGAGTTCTATGTGGTTGTAAGCCACCCACCATGGGTGTTGGGAACAGAACTCTGGCAGCAGGCACTTTTAGCCACTGAGCCATCTCTCCAGCCCCCAAGTACAGAGTCTCTATTTGATGAAAAATATTAAAAGCATTGACATTTATTTAACACTAATGAATACAATGAATGTCAGTGAATTTTACATTATTAGTGACATACACTCTTAAAATGTCAACAGTTCCTAGGTATGGAAACCTGAAACCTGATTTAGAATGTACAGTGGCTGGGAGTTTACCTAATTTTAAAGTTTGGTTTTGTGTTTACTTTTTTTTTTTTTTTTTTTTTTTTTTTGAGGAATGTCTTGGTTGACTTAATGATATCTTGCTGAAAAGTTTTTTTTAATTTTCAAATTAAAATATCCTTATAGACTTCACTATCATGAATATGTTGTATCAATAAAGGCGTTATTATTTTAGATGCCCTTCTAGACTTCACTATCATGAGTATGTTAAATCAACAAAGCCATTATCATTTATGTCACTTCTAGTTAGTGACCTCACTTCCATGTTCTTCATATGTCCTTTGGAGCACAAAGAAGGAATTGTTTGATAGATTTGATCAGTCGAGTATCTTTCAGTTTGCATCTGTGTGAGTATTTTATTAGTGCAACAAATACCTGAGATAAAGGTTACTTTGGCTTTCAGTTTGGGGAGTTCTAATCCATAACCACTGGGCTCCGTGTGGAGCCTGGGGTGGACAGTGAGTTGGCAGAGCATGCTGCCCACTTCATAGCATATGAGGAACAGGAATCGAAAACCTTCCAACAGGCCGCACTTCATCAAGGTTCCGACTCCTCCTCATAGTCCCAATGTAGGGACACACCCTTACCTTACAGGCCTGTAGAAGCCATTCCAGGTCCAAAGTAGAGAGGGAGCACTGGGGTGCTGAATACAGGGCCCTTAAGCATGTTAAATAAGTGCTTTACCACTGAGCTGCAGCCCTGCCACACCAGCCTTCTGCTTTTAATGAATTTATTAGTGTATAGACATAATAGGTCTCATCATGACATTTTCATACATGTCTATAATGTATTTTGATTACATCTTTCCCCCTCCACAGTACCTCTCCCATTGATTTTTTTTTTCTTTTCCCAACTAGGCCCTCTTCTTTCCCATCCCTGTTTGGGGAGGGAGGGAGTTTCATTAGTGTTACACACAGGAGCGTCGGGGAGAGGTCACTTATGGAAGCACGGGCAGGAAGCATGGGCACTGCCGTCAGCATCTTTTTGAACTCCTATAGTTAGTCTGTTTCACCAGTTCAAGCCTTCTCAAATTTGTTTTTTATTCATGAATTCCACAGGTAGTTACAAAGCATTTAAGGCCTGGAGGGTTTATTTTTATATATATAATTTAATTTTACATATCAGCCACGGATTCCCTTGTTCTCCCCCCCTCCCCCCCCCCAGGGAACCCCTAATTCCCACCTCCTCCAGGGCAAAGACTCCCCTAAGGATTGAGTTCAACCTGGTAGATTCAGTCCAGGCAGGTCCAGTCCCCTCCTCCCAGGCCGAGCCAAGCGATCCTGCATAGGCCCCAGGTTTCAAACAGCCAACTCATTCACTGAGCACAGGACCCAGTCCCACAGCCTGGATGCCTCCCAAACAGATGAAGCCAATCAACTGTCTCACTTATCCAGAGAGGCCTGGAGGTTTTAATGTAAGCAAAAACTGTCATCAGTTCTATGCAGAAGAATTTTATGGTGTAGTACTGGAACTTGCCCTCATCTGAGTTAAGAGATTTCTAGTAGGAGCCAGTGTTCAGTTGAGATCCGAGGATAATGCAGAGAAAGGAGGTGGCAGTGACGTTGGCATGTTACCAGAGCAGGAGAGTCCAAAGTGCACGCAGTCTCTCTGGAAGCTTCATGTTTGGGGATAAAATATACATGACAAAGTTTCCTATTCTAACCATATCATTCAGTGGCATTAAAGCACATTTACAATTTTTATCTAACCATCTCCATTTCTAAAACATTTTTTGTGATCTGAAAGAAATTCTGAACCAATTAAAAAAAAATTCCTCACTCCGTCTTCTTTTCTGACACTGGGAGTCTCTGCTCTGTTTTGTACCTCTGGGTCCGCCGCCTGCTGTGCTTGTCTTAATAGGGAGTCAGAGGTGTGCCTCCTTTGTTCTTCCTTTGTGACGGTTCAAGTTTAACCCTTTCAACAGTGGTGTCAGAATTCCGTTCTTAAGGCTCTTGCAAACTACCATCCATCTTTGTATACATACTAACTTTCAAAAAGTAGTTTAAAAAACCTGAGCGTGGTGGTAAGCCTTAAACCCTAACACTGGAGAGGCAGAAGCCAGTTCATCTCTGTGAGTTCCAGGTCAGCCAGAGCTACACAATGAGACCCTTGAAAAGAAAAAGGGAAAAAAATTAGTTTGGGGAAAAAAAAAAATATGATCCCATGGAAGCTGCAAGCACATTTTATTTCAGAACAATGGTGATGTCATTAGGGTGGTATAGCTGTTTTCTAAACATTGGTGTAGGAGCTTTGACTGCCTTGGGGATTTCAAGGTAACTTTCCAAGCCTTTGCTTATTTAACCTCTCACGTTTGTAGTTGGAATGGTTCCTGAAAATGGCTTTGTGATTAAAGGATGTTAGCATTCTGGTAGTACAAAACCATAGCTGCCAGGAGGTCTGCTGTCCAGACGCTCACCACGAAACCTAACATTTCTTGATTATAAGACCACAATTCTGCTTATGAATCTACTTGGCAGAACATTTCCAGTGCATGAAATGGTAGTTCAAAAATTAAAATGAACACACCAAGGAGATCCTGTGCTTGTTATCACTTTGTTCTCATGGTTTCTGTACATTAGACTTCACCGACCCCAGAGCAAGAACTTGGTGGGAATGATTACAGGGATTGCTTGTCTGTCTCTTCTGCTTTGTTACTTTCAATACTGGGCAATCATTTTTCTTTTGCAATAAAAGAAAACTTCCTTCTCTCCTTTGAAATAATTCTGGACTAACATGTTTTTATTTATAAATAAACAATTACAGAGTTTTTAGGGCCAGTAGATGGCTCAATTACCATCAAGTTCAGTGGCCTGATTTGATCACTTAAATAAAAATAAATAAATCTTTCAAAAAGGAATTAGAACATTATCATCACCATCATCATCATTATTATTGTGACAAGGTCTCGTGTGTCCCACACTGGCCTTGAACCCATAATGTAGCCAAGGATGACTTTGATGTCTGATCCTCCTGTGTCTATGTATCTCTCAAGTGCTGAGATTGTAGGCATTTACCAATTTATGCTATGCTGGGGGTCAAACCCAGGGCTTCATGTATGCTAGGCAGCACTTCACCAAGTAAGCTACAGCCTCAGCCTTAGTGAGTCCTCAGTGCCTGATTTGAGGTAACTAACTTTGTGTCTAATGTAATATGTTTTGGAGAACCTGCCTGGATGAGTATATTCCTTTTATTTATTTGTACAGTAGTTGACTACTGACATGACTACCATTCTTTTTCTATTATGAAAAATAAGAAGCATTAAAATATAAAAATCAGTGTGATCAGCTAAGAGCAGACACCGCTCTTGATTTATTTTTCACTCCATTGTGCTACTTCCTGAGTAGCTTTGAGGAAACTGGTCACAAGTCTGAATCAGATGATTGCTTCAGGATGGTCGACGTTTGACTTCACGTTGGAACTTAGAGAAGTTACATTGAAACTAAAATGCTGTAATGGACTTTTCTTCTACTTTCTATTATGGAAAGAAAAGTTCAGCTTTGCACATTGGTAATTTTGTAGCCAATGAGGTTTATCTGAGACGTCATTGTTGCTAATTTAAGTTTCCCAAAAGTATAGAAAGTAATAAAATGAACTTAATGTACTTTTAACAAACTTCAACTAATGTTTCATGTTCACCTGTCTTAGAGCTAATATATTCCCTTAGGGCTTGCATGAATAGATCATTGGAATTTACTATAAATATTAAAAGGAATTAGGGGTCATTTTTTAAAGTCATTGTCTACTTAATGGTTAAAAGGTTAAATTTCCTCTTTTTTTTTTTTTTTCAAGACAGGGTTTCTCTGCAAATTCCTGGTTGTCTAGGAACTTGGCTATATAGACCATGCTGGCCTCGAACTCACAGAGATCCGACTGCCTCTGCCTCCCAAGTACTGGGAGTAAAGGCATTTGCCACCATGCCTGGCTGGGTAAATTTTCTTTTTTTTTTTTCTTTTTTTTTTTTTTTTTCAGAGCTGAGGACCCAACCCAGGGCCTTGCGCTTGCTAGGCAAGTGCTCTACCACTGAGCTAAATCCCCAGCCCCTAAATTTTCTCAACTGTTATTTTTCTTTTCAATCTTTTTCTCTGAGTAAAAGAGCTTGTCAAATAGTTTCCCAAGTGCTGATTTTACTGGCTGCCTCTGTTTCCTGTGTTTCCTGTGAGTTGATACATTGAGATCCTTGAAGTTTATGGGAGTCTTTGGTTTTTGTTTTGGCTTTTTGAGCCAATCTGTTTAGCCTTGGCTGTCCTGAAATTTGCTCTGTAGTCCAGGCTGGTCTAGAACTCCAGAGATCTACCTGCCTCTGCCTCCCGAGTACTGGGATTAAAGGCATGGGCTACCACCGCCTGGCTGAGTTTTTTTGTTTTAGTTTTAGGTGAGTTTTGTTTTTTGTTGTTTTTTTTTGTTGTTGTTGTTGTTGTTGTTGTTGTTTTTTAATTGAGACAGGCTCTCTCTGTGTAGCTGTGGTTGTCAGAACTCACTATATAGACCAGGCTGGCTTGGGATCCGCCTGCCTGGTGTGCCCCAACATTCCCAGACATAGTTGATGTTTTTAACAGGAATAGCTTTGTGTATTTCTGTCACAAGGTGCAATAATGAATCCTTTGTGACATTAGCACTGGTGCTAGGAGGTGGTGGCGCATACCTTTACTCCCATCACTGGGGAGGCAGAGGCAGGTGGATCTCTGTACGTTCGAGGCCAGCCTGGTCTACAAAGTGAGTTCCAGAACTGTAATACAGAGAATCCCTGCCTTGAAAAACCAAAAAAGAAAAAAAGATTCCTAAAAATAGTAGTGTTCTGGGGCTGGAGAGATGGCTCATAGGTTAAGAGCACTGGCTGTTCTTCCTGACGTCCTGAGTTCAATGCCCAGCAGCAACCACATGGTGTCTCACAGCCATCTGCAATGAGATCTGGTGCCCTCTTCTGGCCTGCAGGCATACATGCAAGCAGAACACTATGTAATAAATAAATAAATCTTTTAAAAAATAGTAATGTTCCAAGTATATTTTTGGGTTATTAATTAAAATACCTTTTTCTCCTCTAAGACTGTGCCTTACTCTGCTGCCCAGATTGTCTTCAAATCTCTGTCCAACCTCTTATCCTCAGAGGCTTACAGGCATGTGCTTCCATACCCAGCTTTGAGGATTTCATAGAAAAGATTTCCTCATCACCAATTTGGTTGCCCTGAGATTAAGTTCATATATGAAAATAAGAATAAATATTTAATCCTTTGCATTTTAAAAATGAATGTCTTGTTTCTCTATTGTGTCCTCCAAAGCTAATCAACATTAACTTCTCTTGTTTCTTTTTCCCTCCATGCACCTGGCCCTTTCACCTCTCTCTCTTCCTCTCTTCTTCAACACAGACTTACTTTGGGGACCTTAAACATGTCTTTTTCAAATTTATTTCACATGTAGATAATGGATTTATGCTTGGAGACTGCTGGTTTTACACACTAAAGACACAAAATGTTTAAATTTGATAATTTCCTTCAAGGATTCTTTTTAGACAAGACCTCAACCCCACAGACATCTGCCTGCCTCTGCCTGATGAGTACTGGGATTAAAGGGGTACATCGCCACACCTGGTGCTTTTTAAAAATGTATTTTTAATCATAATGTAACCATATGTATATATGTGAATGTGTGTACACGTGAGTGCAGCTGCCTGCAAAGACCAAAACAAAGTGTCCGATTCCCTGGAGCTGGAGTTCCAGGCAGGTGTGAGCTGCCTGATGTGGGTGCTGGGAACCAAACTTGGGGCCTCTACAAGAGCCGTTTGTACCTTTAACCACTGAACCGTCTTCTCTCCAGTCCCCTCAAGGGCTCTTTCAGTGAGTTTAGAGAAGAGCCAACTGAAGGAGTTAAGTTTGTTTTGTGACCTAGCAAACCCTTTATTCACTGTGACTCAGAGCAGAGGACCAGGTCTGTCTGGCTCGGGGTGAAGGTTTCTCCGGAGACTGTCTCTGTCGTATTATGGTCTGTCTGGTATTTAAGCTGCTTAAGTCTAAACTTTGTTTTTGTCTTTATGTCCTGAACTGATTAAGGAAAAACAACAGCAACGAAAACCTTCTCGTCAAAAACATAAATCTACAAAGTGACTGAAATGTGAATCACTGAGGAAATGGGATATTTTTAAATCCTGTAGTAACAATCACCCATCCTGATGCTAAGTTTTCAGGGCTTTCTTGGCTGCAATTTGTTTCAAGGTTTTTTGTTTTGTTTGTTTTTTAAGGAAAGAAAGAAAAGAAAAGGCTATATTGAGATTATCTGAAATGTCCTGGAGAATTTTAATCTAATGGCTGTCCTGGTGATTTTTGTTTCATGTTTGGAGGGTTTGGTTTTGGTTTTGAGATAGATTTTACTTTGTAGCTTCAAACTTCTGATATTCTTGCTTGTGCCTTCCAAGTGATAGCGACTTTCTTCTCATCACATCATTTGGATTGAAAACGTGAAGGAAGTACTGAAAGCCCCAGAACCTAAAGAGAGATGCTATATTGAGTCTGTCATGTGCCTAGGAGTGTCTCAGAATCTCTTTCTTTCTCACCTGGCTTACAAGTCAGAAGTAGGGCTAGGATTCAGACTCCCAAACTTTGAATTATGAGCAGATGTATATAATATATTTCAAAATGCTTTTGGAAATATAGAAAAATATAATTTGATTTTTTCGTGTTACTGTGCTGAAAACTAACCCTCACAGTGAGTTTTTTATTTTTGTTTTTGTTTTTCTTTCTCACGCAGGGTGTTGGTACAGCCATTGGAGAGCTACCTCCATATTTCATGGCCAGGGCGGCTCGCCTCTCAGGTACTGAACCAGATGATGAAGAGTATCAGGAATTTGAAGAGATGCTGGAACATGCAGAGGGTTCACAAGTAAGAACAATGGGATGGAACTCCAGTCCCTGACTCAGCGCTGACTAAGGTGGAATGGCTAGTGGTTGCCAGAGTGGAAACAGGATGGTGTATGACCTGGGACAGAATACGCAGAAATACTGAAAGTAACAATGATGACAGGGCCTGAGAATATAGGTTCCTGCGGGGACCCTGGGTCCTCTCCTAGTACTTGGAGGAGGGAAAGTAGTCTAAACATACCCTTTGTCAGTGGGCTTTTTCCTAACAGACCAGTAGTAAGAAGATAAAAAACCACTTGTCTCCCCTAGGAACAGAAAAATGTCACCTATTTGCTTCAAAAAGTTTGTGTGTCTGTGTATGTGTGTGCATCTGTGTGTGAGTGTGTGTGTGTGTGTGTGTGTGTGTGTGTGTGTGTGTGTGTGTTCTTTTTGTAAGTTACTATTGGGTTTTGTTTATTTCTTGAGATAAATACAGTTTTGAGATAAAGTATAGTTTTGTAGCCTAAGATGACCTTGAACTCAGAAGGATTACAGGTGTGTAGTAAGTACAACCAACTCTGGCTAGCTCTATAGTGGCCATTTCCTCCTTGAAAACAGCCTTGTGACTTCATCCTGATGTGAAAACACTCGATGCTTAAAGCTACTAAGATGGTTGCTGAGAGAATGTGAACATCATGTAATGTTCTTAAACAGTTATGAAAGCATCAAATGAGTAAGCAGCTTGTGTCATTCTACTTTAGCACTTCAAATTCGTCCTCTACCTCTCAATGTTCTAGAGAGTATCCTTAGTATTGACAGGGTAAGCCAGATTGGTAAAAACCCAAATTCCAGGCATAGGTAAGCCTGATAATTGACTGAGGGGTTTTTGCCTTTTTTTTTTTTTTTTTTTTTTGCCTGATACAACCTGTGTGCCAACCTTTTTCTCGGTGTTATGGAGTGGTGGTTTTAGTCGTAGGAAAATGCCTCAGAACATTGGTAGACGTTGAGTCTTTAAGGATGGCCTTAGAAAACACTACAGAGAAAAAGAAAATGAAGGCAGTGACCTGTGCAAAGTGACCTCTTTTGCTCCCTCCCTCTACGGTTGTGTCTGACAAACCTTGTATGGCTGAGATTGAGAACTTTGCTAATTTCAAAATAAAGGAAACAGGAACTTAAGACAATAATCTTGTCTCCAAAAGAAAACATCAAACAGAAGGAACATGGGAGAAAAAAAGAATCGTTTCCTATACTTGATCATGGAAGGCATTTTCAAGCTCTGGCGTTGGTATTGTGAGGGGTGATACTGTTCTAAGTCTTTATTTATTTAATTCAGGGGTGAGGATAATGCCTGTCATTGTGCCTATGTGGAGATCAAAGGACAACTTTATTACCTTCTACTGTGTGGGTCCAAGAGCTCAAACTCAGTTGTCAGGCTTGGTAGCAAGCACCTTTACCTACTAAGCCATATCACTGGCCCAAGAGAGGGTCTCTAGTCCTGGAACTCACCAGCTAGGGTGGATTGGCTGGCCAGTGAGCTCCAGGATCCATCTGTCTCCAACTCCCCAACACTGGGATTACAAATATGTGCCGCCGCCGCTGCCCTGAGCTTTCACAGGCATGCTGGGGATCCCCGTGATGGTAGCAAGTGCTTGGCCACCTTTGCCAGCTGCGCTATCTCCCCATCTCGGGGTTGTTTTTAAGTAGGAATTGTTTCTTTGTCAGTTATCTGATTAGCTGAATAACACAATCACCCTATTAATAGTTAATGGTTCTAAACAAGAACACGCATCCATCCTGTTCACAGGTGTGTAATGAGTGCCTCATCTTCAAAGATCTTGTCCACACCACTCCCTACATTGGCTAGAACAGCAGACTTTATGACTCATTCTTGGCGATTTTTTTATTTGGAGATAATGCATTCCATAAGCTTATTGCCATTGGAAAGCTCAATTTCAAAACCTCAGACTTGGAATATGATGAAGAAAGACAGCAGTCATGCTTTATCTTGTGTCTATAATTGGAGTTCTTGAAGACTCGGATCAGTCAGTCTTTATGTACCCACTGTGAGAGTGCTCATTTTTTCATGTTTCTCCTATGGCCCTGATTATTTTTGTTACTTTTGATTGAATCTTTTCTAATTTGACTTCATTTGTTTTGAGCCTTGAAAATTAGGTGAGATGGCACACAATACTTATGATGATTATGAGGTTTGGGCAGTAATTGCAAACATGATTTTGCTCCCTCCCTCTACGGTTGTGTCTGACAAACCTTGTATGGCTGAGATTGAGAACTTGGTTAATTTCAGAATAAAGGAAACAGAAACTTAAGACAATAATCTTGTCTCCAAAAGAAAACATCAAACAGAAGGAACATGGGAGAAAAAAGAATCATTTCCTATGCTTGATCCTGGAAGGCATGTAACCCTGTTCCACTGCACCTATGCATTTCTTACTCCCTAACTTCATATTTGCTTATCTTGAAAGTGAGGAAAGCAAGCTATATGCATTTCATGTCCTTTAAATCAGAAATTGTACACCTACAGGGTTTGCTTCTTGCTGTGCTGAAGATTGATCCGGGCCTTGTTCATTGCTGTATCACTGAGCTACACCCCCAGCCTTGTGTTCTTTAAGAACGTTGTATTTAGCCGGGCAGTGGTAGCAACGCCTTTAATCCCAGCACTTGGGAGGCAGAGACAAGTGGATCTCTGTGAGTTGGAGGCCAGCCTGATCTACAGAGTGAGTTCCAGGACAGGCTCCAAAGCTACAGAGAAACCCTATCTCGAAGAAAAACAAACAAACAAAAAAAGAACATTGTATTTGAGATGTTTACTCAGAATCTCAGTTACAGCTAACCTCAGTTGCCATAAAACTAGAAAATAATTTAGTAAAATAATAAGAAAAATATTAACCCATACATGATAACTGTGCTTTTACTAATTTTCTAAGGTCAATAAAAACTTGTGTAATAAACAGTTGAATGAATTACCTTGCCATATTGTGAAGTAAAGGACATTATCCCTGGTTCTTTATTGGTGTGTTGTTGTTGTTGGCAGTTGTGAGACTTTAGTTGAGATTCAACAGGTTGGTTCTCATCCACATTGACTGTAGATTTTTGACCGTGGTAACAGGCATGTAAGTTGCCAGTGTGTAGGTCCTTGTCCTCATTATGTTTTCTGGACAAATGTACGTGGATATGATAGGGAACATTCCTTACTCCTTTGGCCCAAATGGCTTTCGTGAGCCTGGTATCAGTGTGCACATCTGGAGTTCCCATCTCCTTCATGGCAGATTTCCAGATTCTTTGAGCATGCAAGGAGGAGACTTCATGAAGCCCACTCCACGTTTTGTGAACTTTGATTGTGTGTTCTTGGGTCACTGCCTCATTGGTGGCAGAATGGCTCTTCGTCTTCTTGCTGCCCTTCTTTGTGGGGCCATTCTGCCGGGCCAAGTTGGAAAAGACAGGCATGAGAGATTTGTTTTATTTTTTTCAGTAGACACAAAATCTGAGTGTATTACCCAAATTGGACCCAAATTCCGGGCTTCAGTGAGCCTTCTGCTTTCTCTCTCTAGTAGCTTGGATTATTCCACTGCACCTGGCCTATCCGTGATTTGAGTAAAGAAACACACACAAGATCACAGGGCCAGTGGATCATCTAGCCAAAGTCCAAGCCCGTTCTCTGGCTCTAGGGTTTAGCATTGTGTTTACCATACCACAAGAGATGAAGAGCTGGGGGCTAGAGAGGCAGCTCAGTAGTTACTGGCAGTTCCTGTTCCTCCAGAGGCCCCAGATCCGTTCCCAACACCTTACATTGATCATTTCCCAGCTGCCTGTAACTCCAGCTCCAGGGGAGCCAATCAAGACCAACCTGAGCTGAATACCAAGACCCTGTCTCAAAAAACACAATGTGAAATGAAAGCTTTAAGCATTAAAATAGTTCTACATATGATGAGCTGTAGGGACCTGATTTCTCTCCATAACTAGTTATTTTTCTGACACTTCTTCCAGATGAATTTGCTATTGTTATCTTATTTTTTCTGTAATACAGTCCGTCCTAGGGCCTTGCACATGCTGGTTGATTGCTCCATCACTGAGCTGTACCCTCGGCCCTCTTCTTTGCTTTTTATTTTGAGGTAGTGTCAAACTGGGTTGTCCACACTGGCCTTTAGCTTCCTGGGTAGCCCTGGCAGTCCTTGAACTTGCTGTCTTCCTGCCTCATTTTACTGAGTAGCTGGGATTTACAACCATGTTCCACCAGCCTGCCTTCCAGGTGATCTAATTTTGTCTCATTTTGGCTAAGTCAATAGAAATGGTATATTCAAGACATGCTACCTTCCATAGTGCCTTCTTGTCAGTGGTTTAGAAGTTCTTTAGTAATCACACCAGAGTGATTATACAACCTCTGACATTGGATTGGAATTTGCTCCTATAGACAGATGTACAACCTCTAGTTTGATAGGAGCAGTAAACAGGGGAACGTGGATCAACGATAATTAAAGCAATAAAGTAAAATGAGTAACTGTAAAACTTTATTTAAAGATGGTTTGAATTGTTTTTAAATTGTTTTTAATTCTTGAAGGTAAAGTACTTCAGTGGCATAACATTATCAGCAGGAAGTCTAAATAAATCAGACACACACACACACACACACATACACACACACTCACACGCACACACACGCACACGCACACACAACCTTGGCACTGGTTGCTTTGCCAGGTGCTCTCCAAGTGGGTTAAAGGGAACTTGGAGATTTTACTGAAATTGTTGCTCAGTAACAGTGTTCAAGCGATGTATGTACTTAAATTCTACCTCTGAATAATGTTTGGATTGCATGCAATAGCTGTTTTGAGAGAAAGAATAATGATGTGTTGATTTATGTTTCGATTTCTTATAATTATCTCATTTATTTTGTGAGTGCTCTGTTGAGATTAGACAGTATTTTTCCACTAAACTGACTTCCGCTTGCTCTTGGCTTTCTATCCTGTTCTTTCTTACTCTGTATCTGTGGGAGATAGGCATGAATAAGTGTAGCTTCCTGTAGCCTTGAACATCCAGTATTTTCAAAAGTTAAATTCTAAACTAGGCTGGTAGTGTAGGTCTGTAACCCTGCTAGTACTGGGGAGGTTGAGGCTAACGAATCACAAGTTTAAGGTCAACCTGAGCATCTTAGTGAGACCTCATCTCAAAATAAAAAGTCTAGGGGGGGGATGCTACTGTGGCACCAAGATCTATGTTCAGTGCCACCTTCCCCCCAGTTATATTCTAGATGGCTCTTCATATGCTTTGTGAACAATTTCATGCACGATTTTATTGTTCTCTTTATGAACATCTTTTTAGCCTTTGTTCCTGGCATCTATAATTTGTTTTGTAATTATTTATTTTTATTATATAGGTATTTTGCCTCCTCCGTATATGTCTATGTCCCACATGGATGACAGGTCCCCAAAGAAACCAGAAAAGGGCTAAGATCCCTGGAACTAAAGTCACAAAACATTGTGAGCTGCCACGTGGGAGCTGGGAATTGAACTCGGGTCCTCTGGAAGAGTAACCAGTGTTTTAACCATTGAGCCATCTCTCCAGCCCCTATCTGTAACCTTATTGTCATCCTCATAGTTGCCCCAAGTTAAAGTTTGATTTATCTTTGGGTTCATTCTCCAGTACTAAGAAAATACAAATAAACTAAGTGGGGCCGGAGAGATGGCTCAGCAGTTAAGAGTACTGGCCTCTTGCAGAGGATCTGAGCTCAATTCCCAATACCCACATGGTGGCTCACAACCATCTGTAACTCCAGTTCCTGAGGATCCAACACCCTCTTCTGGCCTCCTCAATTACCAGACACACAGATGTTGCACATACATACATGTAGGCAAAACGCACATACACATGACATAAATAAGTTTTTAAAAAGAGAAATACATGCAGGCAAAACTCATACAATTAAAAAAATAAAATTTGAAAACTAATAACAAAATAATATCTCAAGCACTTGAATGAATGTTCACCTGCCTCCCTCTCTAGTCATCCTATGAGGCTGAGTTTACTTCCACAGCATGTCACCATCTCCATGCTCCTTCGCTGTTTGTTGAATGACTCATTCAAGCATGCCTCAATACCTAGTTAACACTTTAGTGGATTCTTGTGCGCGCGCGTGTGTGTGTGTGTGTGTGTGTGTGTGTGTGTGTGTGTGTGTGTGTTTTGTTTTGTTGTTTTTCGAGACGAGTTTCTCTGTAAAGTCTTGGCTGTCCTGGAACTCGCAGAGATCCACCTGCCTCTGCACTGGGATTAAAGGCATGCACCACCACTGCCCGGCTCTAGTGGCTTCTTAATTGGCTTTTGCTCTTTACTAATTTTCACCCTAAATTTTCCCACACCATCCACAGAACAATAGTTTTCTGAACAATAACCTGCTGATGAACTTTTGCTACTCAGGCATAGAAACGGAAATCAGTTGGTAGCATACTTGCTCACTTAGTATTATCCCCCTGCTGGTCACACCTGCGTCTCCTCACAACAGGAGGAAGCAGGAACTCAGAAATTCAAGGTCATCCACCACTACTTAAAGCTTGAGGCAACCTGGGCAATGGGAGTCCCATTTTCAAAAGAAAAAAGAACTTGACTATTCAGAAATATTTGGCTTTTGCTCAAATTGTATACAGTGTAAAATCAGACTGTATAACATTTTACTTGACCCAAACCCACAAAAGCATTCCAATGTCTCTTCAGCAGTTTTTTAGATGCACATTGATTTGGTTTTGTTGTTTTATCTGTTTGATGCTTAGATGGAACCTGGGTCCCCACACATGCTAGAATGCCCTTCTACCATTGAGCTACACTTCCCACCCCAGAGCAGTGGTTGTTGGTTTGCTAGAATACCTGCTTAAGCTGTGTTAAATTCCTTTGAAAAGAAAGAACTCTGGAGTTTGTAATTAGATAGTTCTATCCCGCCTCTGGACTGACTGCTAGGGTTAAAGGTGTACACCACTGTGCCTGGCTTTGCATCTTTGAGTCTTACAGCCCAAGGGTTGAGGGTTAAAAACCACATATAAGGGAACAAGCTAAAATGTAAGGCTTTCTTGTTTGATTGGTTTTAGTTTTTTGATACAAGGTCTTTGATCCCTTGTGAGATCTGCCTCCCTCCACCTTTGCCAGAATTAAAGATATGTTCCACCATACCCAGCCTGTAAGGGCTTTTTTTTTTTTTTTTAATGTATGTATAAGTGTTTTCCTGCATGTATGTCTGTCCACCATATGTATGCCTGGTGCCCAAAGAGGTGTTTAGCCTCCATGTGGATGCTGGGAATCAAACTAGGGTCCTTTGTAACAAGTGCTCTTAAGCCGTAACCACTGAGCCAGCTCTCCAGCCCCTATAAGAGTTTTCAAATTTTTTTTATAGTTTTCTTTTTATTTTTAAGTGTGTGTGTGTGTGTGTGTGTGTGTGTGTGTGTGTGTGTGTGTGTGTGTGTGTTCGTGCATGCACATGCACATACACACATATATATGGCAGGGTGTCTGTACATAAGTTGGTACCACTAGAGGCCAGAAAAGGACATCTAATCCACTGAAGCTGGAGAGCTCCAGGTGGTTGTGAACCATCTGACGTGGGTGCTGAGAATCAAACTTGGTCCTCTGGAAGAGCAGCAAGTGCTCTTTACCACTCTAGCTCCTGGACGTTTTAGTTCATATTGAATAAAACAACTTTTGTAGCTGTGCTTAAGCATGCTCCAGGGCGCTAGTTAAAATCACCATCACTAAAATTGAAGAAACATGAAAACTCCTACAGTAATTTGTTGATTCTATAAGCTCCATAACCAAAGACAAGGAGATTGACACATACTAGAGGATAAAGGCTGTACTCAGTGATAGAGCAGTTGCCTAGCCTGTGCAAGGCAGGGTTTGAAACAGAGGTAACTCATTTCTTGATGTGTTCAAAGATGATCTTGTTGGATACTGCAGAGGCAACAGAAAGCGAGTCTAAGCTGGCTGTTATTCTTGTGTGTATAGCTGACAAAAGAGAATTGGAATGTTGTACATATTTACTTGGAAGAATATGTTTTGGATAAGATCTGTCATATTGCCTAATACCATCTGTCCAAATGACCTGCCATTTTTGGGTTTTCTTGTTTTGTTTTGTTTTGGGGTGCGGGGGAGAAACACAGTGTTAGTACTGAATTGCTGACTTTGTAAAAGTTTGCTGTTTCGTGTATTTGTTTTAATATTCTGCTTTGTTTTGTATTCTTACAATCAGAATCAGAAATTTAAAAGTCTAACTTCACCTTTCAGTAAAATGCTATTTTTTTTCCTCCATGTTCCTTCTAGTTAGCTGTCTTCCTATTGAGTATCGCCTGAGGCTAGGCACATGTCTCCCCACTAAATTCCATTCCCAGTCCTCTTGTTTCCTTGGGTTGGGTTTCTCAGTTGTCCAGGCTGTCACTCACTCTTCCTACCTCAGGCTGCCCAGCAGCTGGGACTAGATGCCTTTGCCACTAGCCCAGCCTCGCTAACTGCTTATATTGGGCGTCTCTTTAAAGACTAGTTTATAGTTTCTAGATTTGTCTTATTTCAAGAGAATGTTCTCTTTAAGCTTGCAATGTTTGACTAATATTTGCACTTATTCTATGTATTAAAACTAACTAAATGCTATATTAAGTATAAATTGTAGTATCTTTTCCCTTACTAGTTTGTATTAAAGTTAAGACTAAAAGAACTTTTTTACCCAGTAAGATCATTATTCTTTCAGAAATTTCAAGTTACTTGCGTTAGTTTATTAGTGTGTGTGGCGCTGGGGGGTGGGGGGCGCAACCTTAAACCTGGAACTTACCCCTTGTTTTGACAAACACTCGTGACTAGTGCCTTTTCATTTTAGACAGGGAAAGACATTTTCCCTTTCAAAGAACAAGGTGTAAATGAAGGGTTCTTTGGACTTTCTGTTGGTAATGACAGAATATTTGTCTCATCATTTGAGTTGGAGATTGTGGGAAAGCATTTGATAATGGTTACTTAGACACCCAGAGTGCTTCAGCATTCCATTATGTTCTGTTCTGTTGAGCACATTTTCCTGTGAAGTGTTTGCAGTTGCCTCCGCCTGCTGGTTTTCCCCCTGTGAAGTATCTGTTCCTTTTCATAGGAAGATTTATGAAAGAGCTCATGGTATAGATGATCTGAAACTAAACAAGGGTTATTTTCATATGCGTTTAGTGTCATTTGAACACTGAGTGCCAGTTGTTGCTGGGACGTGTTTTTGACTCTGTTGAACCCTTTTGCTGGTTGTGGTTTGTCTGGCCATCACATGACTTCTCTGAAAATTCCCCCTCCCCTTCATTTCCAGTAAACTGTTTGAGCAGGCGTGAGTCAGAGTGAAACCAGCTTCCCTGTAACCACAGGGCTTGTTAAAGAATTTGTCAACGTGGGACTCTAGAGGGTTTGCATTAAGCTTTGCAGCAACTACTATGGTTGTGTTGTGTTGGGAGCTCCTAGGAAAAGCTTCCTCCTCTCAGGCTCCCCTGCTCATTTGTATTGAGTTAAACTGATGAAGTATTTTAGAAATGCTCATTTGGGCCTCCTTGTCATTAGAGACTTGTGAAAACTACCAAGCACACCCAGTAACACTTAAGGGTTTACTGTTGTTGTTTAAGATTTATTTTTTAAATTTAAGCCTGTGTATGCACCTCATTCGAGTAGAGGTTAGAATAGAGTGTTAGATCCCTGGAACTAGTCGTGGATGGTTGTGAGCCACCATGTGGGTGCTGGAAATTGAACCCAGATCTTCTGCCAGAGGAACAGCAGCCAGTATTCTTAACTGCTGGGCCATCTCTCCCTTAAGTGGTCTCTTAAAGAGATTCTGTTATAGAATATTTCAACTATTGGAACTGTTAATTTTGAGTACCAAAGCGTACTGCATTTTATTCAGCAAAAAAGGTAACACTTAAAATGTCTAGTGGGGGCCTATGAAGATGACTCAGTGATTAAGAGCACTTGCTGCTCTTCCAGAGGGACTGAGTTCAATTCTCAGCACCCACATGGCAGCTCACAGCTGTCTGTAACTTCAGTTCTAGGCGATCCAACAGAGACACCTGGCACATCATGCATGCAGGCAAAACACCCATACACGCACAATTAAACTTTAAAAATTAATGTTCAGTAATTGTCATTTGACCACACAGCATGATTGATTAGAATTTTTCATGGCTTCTTTTTATTTGTTGTCTCAAGAAACTTTTTTTTTTTTTTTTGGTTTTTCGAGACAGGGTTTCTCTGTGTAGCTTTGCGCCTTTCCTGGGACTCACTTGGTAGTCCAGGCTGGCCTCGAACTCACAGAGATCCGCCTGGCTCTGCCTCCCGAGTGCTGGGATTAAAGGCGTGCGCCACCACCGCCCGGCCTCAAGAAACTTTTGTTTAATGCTCAATTGTTCTTTAGCCACTCTCATTACCATATTGGACTCTTTCTTGGTTTTCTGACTCTTCTTACATTCGTTGGCACAGGAAAGATAGCTGTGACTTGCTGCAAGCTGCAGAATGATTAGCCACTGGGAAGGCTGGCTGCCCCTGGTGTATTCCTGAGTCTGTTTCTTCTCTGTGTGCTAGTTTTATGGGTTTTGTTTGGTTTTGGGTGCATATTTTTTTTATTATTATTATTTAGTGTGTTTTTTGGTTTAGTTTCCTTTTGTTTACTCATGGAGGTTGGGGCAACATGTGTGTGGCAGTGAGAAGACAGCTCTCCTTCCACAGGGGGATTCTGGGATTGAGCTCGAGTTATCAGGTTCATGCAACAACACCTCTCCCCACGGAGCCACCTCACCAGCCCTGGCCTTGTTCCTGAGACTTGGTTTCTTTGGCCCTCTGCCAGGATTATAGGCATTTACCACCATGCGTGACTTCCATGTTCATTTCTGAATTTAATCTTGTTATCTTCAATCAGACTTATGACTTCCTTATGTATATATGTGTGCACACACGTGTTCAGATGCTAGAGAAGGCCAGAAGAGTGTTGGAGCCTCTGGAATTGGAGTTACAGGCAGTTGTGGATCTCATGCTCAACATGGGTTCTGGGAACTGAACCCTGGTCCTCTGGAAGAGCAGCAAGTGCTTTTAACCACTGAGCCACCCCTCTACCACCCCACTATCACCTCCCACACACATACTTCCTTATTTAAGAAATAGAATAAAAACTAAATCTAAATCCAATCTCCTAATTTTTTTTCCTGCTTGCTCTTCTATAGCATTGTATACGTAGGAGAGAATGTTCTAGAAAATTTTGAAGTAGTTGTTCCTGACAAGAAAGAATAGAGAATAGTGGATGTTTAAAATTGTGTTCTAGCCATATCCTTAACTCTCAGGATAAGTTTAATTTTTTTAAGTTTTGTTTGTTTTAGTGGTGAAGCAATTCTAATTGAAACCATCTGATTTTCAAATGAAAATAAGAGGTTAATACAACCCAGTCAGTAAGAAATCACAGCAAGTAATATTGGAGCTTTTCTTCTTAGTTTGCTTTGGAGATTGGAGACGAACGGTTTTGTTTTGTGTTTGCTTTTTTCTTTTCATCTCCACACCTGCTTACAGATGTGAACAAATAAGTCGTAGGTAAGCATCAGGTTACCTTTGTTAACTGATTCACAGATGGCTTCTTTGCAGGTTTTGTATTTCAAAAACTGTTCGTAAAATGCCTCTAGAAAGTTCCCTTTGATTGAAATTTGGACTATCAGACTGTATGGCTCTGTGTTTTTACTGATGGGTTTTTACATCAGTACCACACTGCTAAAAATTCAAGCCCCCTCTATGCTTTAACTCCTGCACTCAAGGGAGGTGTGGCTCAAGATGGAATTCAGTGGAGGGAGGGACAGTGGAATAGCCATCAGTGCCCATTTCTTATGGCAAAGCTGTGTTGATTTTCAGTCAGCCAGAGCATTTGATTTGTCAGGAGAGAGCTGGAAGTTTTTCTTGCTAGGCATGTTAGGAATTTCTTTTATTAGTTTTCTTTCCATTTTTCCTATTTTGCATCTTGGAATGTAAAAACACAACTGTCCTGATTTTAAACTGAAACACTGTGTGCAGGCCCTACGTTTGATCTCCAGCACTACATACGAAACGTTCGGATACTGGACTGGAGAGTGTGCTTTAGTGGCAGAGCATGGTTAGTCAGCACCAGTGAAATTCTTCACACACACACACACACACACACACACACACACACACACACACACACCATACATCCAGCAATATACAGCCATGTACCACTTAATGGCATTTCCATCTGTGGCAGACCATGTATACAACAGGTTAAGATTATATCACCTGGTGATATCATATAAACCTACTTGGTGGTATTCATATTATATAATGATGGAATTGCCTAATTATGCATTTCTCAAGATATGCCTTCATCATTAGGGAGTATGTGACTATACTTCAAGTTTCTTTATCAAATCCTCATGTCTTTGATATTTTTTATATGTGTTTTGGTTAACATATTATTAATTGTCTAGAATAATGGGTTTCATTATCTTACCCTTTGGTTTTCTTGAGGCAAGGTCTTGCTGTATAAGCTCAAATGTGCTATATAGCCTAATCCAGCCTCACTTGATAGTCCTTGTACCTCAGTTTTCCATAGACCCACCTGTCTCTGCCTCATGTGTGCTGGGGTTAGAGATGTGTACTACTAGGATGGTAGGATCCTTACTCTGTCAGTCTAAATTTCCTGTCTCTGGCTGTTTCGTAACTTAGTTTTCATAGCTTTGAATACTTAATTTAAGCTCATCTGAACACATTGTGACCTTTTCCTTTTTCCCCACTGACTGGCTGTTGTTATTTATTGGCATAGGAGATTCATAGGTATGTGTTGCCTTGGTTGTTTTTGAGACAAGGTTTCTCTGTGTAGTCCAGTGTGTTCTGAACTTGCAATCCTCCTGACTCCATTCTATGGAAGGCCAAGATTACAGCTATATATCCTACCATACCCAACCACTTCGTGTGTATGTGTGCAGATCCTGTTTGGTTTTTTGAGACAGGGTTTCTCTGTGTAACAGCCTTGGCTGTCCTGGAACTCACTCTGTAGACTAGGCTAATCTTAAACTCACAGAGATCTGCCTGCCTCTGGGATTAAAGACATATGCCACCACTCCCTGCCCTGGATTCTTTTAAATTCCAATTTGAATATGAGAACTAATACTAATCTTATTCATAACAAATGCAACAACAACACAACTACTTTAGGGCTGGTGAACTGGATAATTTAAAAAAATGTATTTTAATTTCATTCCAAACCAAAATAAAATTCTTAGGTACAAATCTTTAAAAAAATGAAATGCAGCAAGTACAATTTGAGCCCTCTTTCTAGCCCCACTTATTTTTAAAGATTTATTCTATTTTTATTAATGTATGTTTGCATATGTATTTGCATATATGTATGCAGGTGTCATGGAAGTCAACAGAAGGTATTGGATCCCCTGGAGCTGAAGTTATGGGAGGTTGTGGGCTGTTTAACATAGGTTCAGAGAACTGAACTCTGGTCCTCTGAGAACAAGCTCTCCTAACATCTGAGCCATCTCTCCAGCCTCTCAGGCCCACATTCAAAACACCCAAATCTGGACCTGTGCCAGGCGTGGTGGCACACACCTGTAGTCAGGAGACAGAGGCCAGTGGATCTCTGTGAGTTTGAAGCCAGCCTGGGTCTACATTACATAGAGAGTTGTAGGACAGGGCTACATAGTGAGACCCTGTCTCAAAAAAACAATAAAACAAAACAAAAAGAGTATTAAGTTAGAGTAAGCCAGACATGGTAGCACATGCCTGTAATCCAGACAGTTGGGAAGATGATGCACAAGGGCCAAGAGTTCCAGACAAGCTTGCGTTATATAGTAAGACCCTGTCTAAAATAATAATAATGGTACTTATGGACTCACATTTGTTTAACATGTGTGCTATTCATAATTACCTCAAACTGACAAAAACCTAAGTATTATACTAAAAGTAGAATGAACTGTGGTCTATCCCTACAATAGAATAGCACATATCAATTTCAGCAAATTGGTTAATCCACATGGACAGCTTGGAAGAAACAAATAGATGTAATATTGAGCTAAAGAAGCCAGACCTGCAAGAGGACATACCTCAATAATCCTGTTTCTATAAAGCTCAATAAAAGGGAAAGCCACGTCTGTAGCACCAGATGGTGAGGAGGACGGTGAGTCTGGCAAAAGGAGTGACTTGTAGGAGCAATATTCTGCCCTCAGTGGAAGTTAACACGGGTGTGTTTTTATAAAATCCACCAAAATATGTGTTTTCAGTTTGGGTGGTGTGTGTTGTACCTCAGTTTTAAAAAGACATTTTGTGTGAGCCAGGCATGGTATCACACATGTTTAATCCTGGCACTCAGAAGGCAGAGGCAGGCAGATCTCTGTGATTTCGAGGCCAGCGTGGACTACATAGATTCCAGACAGCCAGAGCTACATAGAAGACCCTGTCTCAAAAAAAATTGCTTGTATGTATGTGATATATACATGTGTATGGATGGACAGGTGCATATACACACCCCTGTGTATGTGTTGGGGCCAGAGCAGGATGTCAGATGTCCTGGCTTTGTCGCTCTCAGCCCTATTCCTTTGGACAGAGTCTCTCCCTGAATCTGGAGCTAGGCTGGTAAACAGCAAGCCCCAGTGATCCGCCTTTTCCCATGGCACAGGGGTTATAAATGTGCATGGCTTCACCTGGCTTTTTAAATTTTTTAAATTTTTTTTAATTTTTTTTTTTTTTTTTTTGAGACAGGGTTTCTCTGTGTAGCTTTGTGCCTTTTCCTGGAACTCACTTGGTAGCCCAGGCTGGCCTCGAACTCACAGAGATCCACCTGGCTCTGCCTCCCGAGTGCTGGGATTAAAGGCGTGCGCCACCACCGCCCGGCCTTCACCTGGCTTTTTACAGCCTGGGATTTAAACTCTTGTCTTTGTGCTTGTTCAGCAAGTACTCTTACCCACCTAGCCTTCCCCCAACCCCCTGTACTTGAGTTTGGAAAGTATTTGAGCTATCCACTCTTGCACCAAAGTAAATTTGGTAACAGATTTTTTTCTTTTTTAAAACAGGGTCTCACTAAGTACCAGAATTACAGTGTGTACCACCACATTCGCCTTCACGTGTAGTTTTCCATATTTATTCATTTGTGTATTTATTGACAGGAAGGATGCATGCACGCCACAACTTGTATGTGGAAATCAGAAGACAATTTATATGACTTGGTTTTCTTCTTCCACCATTTGGGTTCTGGGGAATCAAATGTAGGTTGTCTCTTGGCCATAATTGCCTTTATCAACCGAGCTATCTCACAGGCCCCATATGTATTTTATTTTCAGGGAAAATAAAAAATTGATCAATTTCTATATAATCCTTGAAGATAATTTGAGTGAAGTGCAATGAAACACACTATAGACTAAGTTGAGGTTCGATCAATGATGGTTTAGGCACATTTTTTGCTATAGCCCACAATACGAAAATACATTGTACTTTTCATTCTGGAGCCTACATATGTGTAATTGAAATAAATGTCTGTAGAAATATTATTGTAGCCTGTTCTCTCCTGCTACAGCAGAATAACACAGACTGGATAAGTTATACACAAGACTTTATTTGGCTTATAATTCTGGAGGCTGGGATGTTCAAGACAGATGGGCCATAGCACATGAGGGTCTCCTTATTGGATGAGAATATGTTAGGGTATATAACATGGTAAAAGATTGGGAAGGACCAAGTGGTTAGCACTGCAGTTGTGTACATACAAGTAATACTATATGAACTGAGCAGGTTGTATTTGTATACTTAGGAATATATACAAGAGTGTATGTAAAACAGTTAATGAAAAAGAAGCCATGAATTCGAGAGAGAACAAGGGAAGGAACATTGGAAGGGTTGGAGGGGGAATGTGTAATTATATTTTAATTTCAAAAATTAAAATATATATATTAATAAGAAAAGAGGCGGGGCTGGAGAGATGGCTCAGAGTGTAAGAGCACTGGTTGATCTTCTAGAGGACCTGGGTTCAATTCCCAGCACCCATATGGCAGCTCACAACCTTCTATGGCTCCAGTTTCAGGGGATCTGGCACCCTCACACAGACATACATGTAGGTAAAACACCAATGCACATAAAATAAAAAAAATATTTTAATAAGAAAAGAGTGGCGAGGAAGTGCAGCTCCCCCTTTTATGATGATCACATTCACGGGGCAGTGGCTGCATGAGCTGATCACCTCTTAAAGATCCCTTCTCTCCACACTCTAGCATTGGGGATTAAGTTTTCAGCATATGGTCTGTGGCCAACCATAGCACACAGTATGTATTTGTGTCACTTGTAGTCTTATTTTTATTCTATTTTATTTTATTCTAAATTAAAACTAACAGTCTTATTTTATTCATTAAAGAGAGGCTCTCAAAAAAAAAAAAAAAAAAAAAAAAAAGAGAGGCTCTCAGAGTCTGGAGGGACTGTTCAATGATTATTTAAAAACACTGACTGTTTTTCCAGAGGACCTGGGTTCAGATTCCCAGCACCTACATGACGGCTCACAACTGTCAGTTAACTCTGATGCCAGGGAATGTGACATCCTGTTCTGACCTCTGGGGACATCAGGCATGAATGTGGCATACAAGTAAAACAACTATGTACAAAACCATTTTTTTTAATTAAAGTTTTTTAAAGATGCCATTGTGACCAAGTTTTTCAGAGTGAAATTTAGTTTAATGAAATCATACTAGATAATATAGATGAGTATGAATAAGGACAAAATCTTGATTTTCAGATTTCTAGTTGCAGTTTTTCATCCCTTAATATTTGTGTGTTTGTGTCTGCCTCTGTCTGCCGAGTGCTGGTACTAAAGGCATGCATCACTATGCCCAGCTTACTCTGGGGTTCTAATACTGACTTTGAAGCTATTACAGTACCAAATCCAAGAAGATCAGAAGATCTGTTAATTCAGAGTAAGTTTTAGCATATAATCTTAATATAGTTAAGAAGTGGGTAGGGCCGGGCGGTGGTGGCGCACACCTTTAATCCCAGCACTGGGAGGCAGAGGCAGGCAGAGTTCAGTGAGTTTGAGGCTAGCCTGGTCTATAAAGTGAGTTCCAGGACAGCCAGGACTGCTACACAGAGAAAACAACAACAACAAAAAACAACCACAGCAAAAGGAAGAAAGTAGGTAGGGGCTATAGAAATGGCTCTGATACCAGTTAAGATCACTTGTTCCCTTCCAGGGGACCCAAGTTCAGTCCCCAGCACCCTCATCAAGTGGCTCACAGCTGGCTGTAGCTCCAGCTCCAGGGATCTAATACCCTCTTCTGGACTGCCACTTGCACATATTCACATGCAGAAACACACACATACACATAATTAAAAATAATAAAATAAATCTTTAAAAAACAGAAAAGGCAGGTTAGAGGCTGGAAAGATGACTCAGCAGTTAAGAGTGTTTGCCGTTCTTGCAGAGGACCAGGTTCTTCAATTCCCAGTAACTCCTATCTAGAGGACCCAATGCTACCTTCTAGTGTCCATGGGCACCAGAAACACATGTGGGGCATTGACACATTTAAAAAAAAAAAAAAAAAAAGAATCAATTAAAAGAAAAGGCAGGTTACTTAAACTTCCGTAAGATTCTAAGACAATACAGTATTTTTCTCCAGGATCATTATATTCATTTAAATGCTGTTTTTGAAGAGTCTTTTCCAGCCAGGTATGCTGTCATACACTGTTAATTTATACTCATCTGAAGAGCAGAGGCAGAGACAGGTAGAGTTCTGTGGATTCAACGCCAGGCTGGTCTACAGAGCAAGTTCCATACAAACCGAAACAATAAAACAATAAAGAGGTCTTTCCTTGTGATAAAAAAAGATTTTCTGTTACTGTTTGAAGTTAAATATTATTTAATGGCTGGGCGGTGGTGGCACACCTTTAATCCCAGCATTCAGGAGGCAGAGCCAGGTGGATCTCTGTGAGTTCAAGGCCAACCTGGTCTACAGAGCGAGATCCAGGACAGGCACCAAAACTACACAGAGAAACCCTGTCTCGGAAAAAAATATATATATATTTAATATATTTATACTTAAAATGTTAGAGTCAAAGATTAGCATTTTGCAGGCTGGTTATAACTTCTCTCCTCTGAGAGTCCTAAATCCCATTCTTAGAAAGAAGAAATACAGAGCAGCAGTGATCTGGGGTATTGTGATTTAAAGCTTTGTTTTGTTTGCTCTATTCTTGACACCTCTGGTGGTAGAAATGGCAGTCTTTTTTTTTTTTCTCTTTGTTGCATCGTTGGAGAATTTGTGGCTCATATCTTTAGCTGTTTCAAAAGTGCAATTGGATAGATGCATAGTCACTATGGGTGGGGCTGGGAAATGGAACTTTCCTTGTACTTGGTTTATAACTGAGAAAACCAGAAAAGGGTACATAGTACTAATTGTAAATGTATGGTACTTGTTTAAGTGGAGCTGGAGAATGACCATGTCCTCTCAGGCACTTGAGTTGTGAAATAGATAAAGGTTGTGAAATGTGAATACAGAGAAATGAAACTATAAAAAGGAATTTGTTTTTTGTTGTACAGGTTTTTTTTTATAATATGACAACTAAAGAAGTAATCAAATTGAACTCTCCACATTGTTCCCATAAATACTACAAGATTATTAAAATGAAATGTTAATTTCCTTTTATATTTAACTGGACCATTGAATGCCTAATATACAAGTTTCTTTGGTAATCTTTTCCTTCTGTTTTTACTTAAAAATATTATTGGTACATATTTTCATTGGCTTATTTGTTGTACTTGATGGAAAAGACAGAAACTTTTGTTGAAAATGTTTAGGAACTGTTTTAAAGCTTCAGGAACTGAGGGGTTTTCTGGTAGTGTTAGATGGTGTTTCTGGGTTTTTACAGTGAATTAATTGCCAAATAATATACATAGAGTAAAATTCTCTCACTTAATGTTTTAAGAACAAGTTAAAATACATGGATAGTATTACTCTAAAACCAACATGAAAAGAACTGTCACATTATACAAATAATACTTACCAGCTAGGGGAGGCACCATGGTCCAGAAGGTGGTTTTCCCAGGGTGACTCGTCTCCATTGAACCCCAGGTGTGCTGACCCCTGTGAGTGCCCAAAATGGAGGGCACTCAACTGCACAATGCTTAGTAGTGGGGGAATATGTTTGTACTTTCATCTGAATGAAAATTTATTCTTAAAAAATTATATAAATGAGCTGGGCGTGGTGACTCACGCCTTTAACCCCAGCACTTGGAGGCAGAGGCAGGCAGAGCTCAGTGAGTTCAAGGCCAGCCTGGTCTACAAAACAAGTTTCAGGACAGCACGAGCTATTACACAGAGAAACCGTGTCTCAAAAAAACAGAAGGAAAAAAAAATTATATAAATGATGGGCTGGAGAAATGGCTCAGTGGTTAAGGATACTGACTGCTCTTCCAGAGGACCCAGGTTCAATTCCCAGCATCCACATGGCAGTTCACAACTGTAACTCCAAGATCTGACACCCTCACACATACATGCAGGTAAAACAGCCAATGAAAATAAAATTTTTAAAGAAGAATATAAGTGATAAAAGTACTAAGGGCTGGAGAGATGGCTCTGTGGTTAAGAGCACTGGCTGCTATTGTAGCGGACCCAGGTTTGATTCCTGGCACACACACGATGGACCACCTGTTATTCCAGTTCCAGGGAACCTGGAATTCTCTTCCATCCTCTACAGGCACCCTACATGCACATGATACAATTTCAGTGTACAGACAAGAACACTCATACACATAAAATAAAATAAATACATTTAAAAGATAAAAAGTAACTTACAACAACAATAAAAACAAAACAAAAAACACGTTAGGCTTGGTTGCACATGCCTTTAACCCTAGCACTGAGAAGACAGAGGCTGGGTGATCTCTTTGAGTTCCAAGCCAGCCAGGGTTATACAGTGAAATCCTGTCTCAAATAAATACATGATTTTTAACCTATATGGCAACCAGGAAAGCAAAATTACATTTATAATGCTGAACATGTGGGGAGATAAAAGAATGATGTTTCAATTAGATTTTTAGACCTGGGGTATTTCAATTGTAGAGCACTTGAAGGCCATGGGTTTGATCCTTAAGACTACTCAAAATTAAAAATAAATAAATCCTTTAAACCTTTATTGGTGTGGCTGGGGGGATGGCTCAGTGAGGAAGCATGAGAACCCAAGTACAGATAATCACTCAGTTAGAGAAAGGCATGGCAACACATGACTGTAATCCCAGCACTGGGGAGATCTCAGGAGGAACAATGAGCGACACTGTCTCCAGTGATATTAGCGGCAGTAATAGTCAGCATAATAGAGGGAGGTGCCTGCAGCAGGCAACCCCTGCCTTCCACACACACTTGCACAGGAAAGCACGCTTATATGTATGTGTACATACACATACTTAATCAGTAAGTTCTGTTTGTGTGACTTTAGATTAAAATAAATACAATAACATAACTATGTTTATGAAATATAACCATGAATTTCTTGACTAGTGTAAAATACTTTGGATTTGGTACAAGTACTAATACGTTGGCAAAGGGGATAGTTGAGTCCATGAAACTGCCAATTAATTCAGCTAATTGTTTCTTTTTGGGGGGGGGGTTAGTGGGTTTTTTTTGTTTGTTTGTTTTTGTTTTTGCTTTGTTTTTCAAGACAGGGTTTCTCTGTGTAGCTTTGTGCCTTTTCTGGAACTCGCTTTGTAGACCAGGCTGGCCTCGAACTCACAGAGATCCGCCTGGCTCTGCCTCCCGAGTGCTGGGATTAAAGGCGTGCGCCACCACCGCCCGGTGCTAATTATTTCTTGTAATGAAATATAGTGCAGATTTCACATTGACTCCAGTTAATGTTCATGAATTATTTGGCACATTATTATAACTTTAATTCTTAGAACAGAAAACCTGAGAACTGTTAGAAAAACTGAAAGGACTATGTTAAATACATAAAATTTATAAAATCTCCTTTTAATAAATTACTTTTACTATTTTTAAAAAATAAAACTTCCCATTAAAAAAATATTTTGTTTCTTTTCCTTGTAATACATTCAGCTTCAAATTAAAAAGCAAAAATATACCAACAGCAGGCGTGGTGGGGATGGGGAGCTGGGTTCCTGACACTGACAAACAGCTCAGGAAGGTCCCAATAAAGCTCTTGAAACTTCAAAAAAAAAAAAATAAATAAATAAATAAATAAAAAGCAAAAATACAGCCAGTGGAAGTTTCTGCCTTACTTGTTTGGATGGGTAAATTCTTCACTCAAATCCAGGTTGTAGAAGTGCTCCTAAGGATACCTGAGGTTGGACACGGCTCCTCAAAGAACCAAACTTGTTTTCTTTGTTTCTCTTAACTTCTCAAGAGGTCCTGCCCCCCGAGGGCAGAACGGCCTTCCCTAGTCTTCCTAGTTACAGGCCTGGGTTGAATTGACTTCTTTGTCAGAATTTGTTTTTAAACTAAAAAAAAAGGTGTTTCCTGCTTTGAGTCCACATCTGTAATCCTCAATGTTTGGGGAGCTGATGCAGGAGGATCAGGAGTTCCAGGCCAGCCTGGGCAACATAGCAGAACCCCAGGCCCTCCTCTGGGGGGTTGGAGGGGGGGAAGCTTCTTTGAGTTTCCGTAGTCTTAAATATACTTTTGTAGGGGGAAAGAGTTAGATATGATAGGACAGTGTGTTCGTATGAGGTATTTAGAATGTTTAACCTTTGTTTCTTTATATTAACTGTATTATGTCTCTACCAGTTTAAGTCTGTTTGGGTTTTTGCTTTGGTTTTTTTTTGTTGTTGTTGTTGTTGTTTTGTTTTTGTTTTTTGTTTTTTGAGACAGGGTTTCTCTGTGTAGCCCTGGCTGTCCTAGAATTCTCTGTAGATCAGGCTGGCCTCACAGAGATATGCCTGCCTCAGCCTCCCGAGTGCTGGGATTAAAGGCATGTGCCACTACTGCCTGGCTAGTTTAAATCTGTTGATCTTGTCTAAATCACAAGGTAAAAAATTAATTTTGAATAATTTTATGAATCAGGGATTATGTAAGTGCCATGATAGAACTGAATGTACCTAGGTTTTCATTGATATAAAAAGAACATTTGATGTGTGTGTGTGTGTGTGTGTGTGTGTGTGTGTGTGTGTGTGTGACAGAAAATTGCTCAGTCATAGAAAAGAACGTAATTTGGGCTTTTTGAGACAATATGAATGGAACTAGAGGATATTATATGTTAAGTGAAATAATTCAGGGACAGAAGCCAGGCAGTGGTGGTGCATGCCTTTAAACTCAGCACTGAGGAGGCAGTGGCAGACGGATCTCAAAGTTCCAGGACAGCCAGAGCTACACACAGAAACCTTGTCTCAAACAATAACAACAAAAATTCCAGAACAGAAAGATAAATACCCCTTATTTATATATAGAAGCTAAAATGTTGGTCTAAAAGAAGGTAGAAGAATAATGGTTACATTTTTCTCTTGGGCATGGGGAGCGATGGATGAAGGGATGATGGATAACAGATACAAGGGTAAAATAGGGTAAAAGGAATAGCTTCAGAATCTGTAGCATGGTAGGGTAAATGGTTGACAACAATGAAGTTTTTCAAAATGGCTAGTTTAGGCCTAGATGTCTTTATTGTCTTGGAAAATTGCGGCTTTCTACCATGCTGTTGGAGGTTAAGTCTGTCAAGTTATAAAGAGGAAAAGAAGAAGATAGGGTAAAGCCAGGGTTTCCAACAGAAGGATTTGACGCATGTGGTTTACAATATTCTGTCCATCTCTACAGAGAGAACCCCAGTGATACATCAGTTCCTTCTTAAATGTGGGGAGACATTTAAGTATGTGAAACTCTGTGAAGATTTGTTTGCATGTTTTCCCATGAAACTTGCTACTCCTTGAATGAATCAGTATGAGCCAGATGTGGTGGTACATACCTTTAGTCCTAGCACTCAGGAGAAGAGACAGGAGGGTCATGATTTCCAGGCCAGTCTGCACTACAGAGCAAGAATCTGTATACAAACAAGTAAGAATTGATGCTACCAGATTGTAAGACACTTAATACAGCCACCTATCAGAGAGAGTTGACTTTCAGGACAGCATACGCCTCTGGGGGTAAAGACACAGCCTGATGACCTAAGTTCAGTCCCCAGAACCTATGTGGCAGAAGTAAAGAACCATCCCCTCATGTACACACACACACACACACACACACACACACACACACACACACACACACACATACACAATCACAAATTAATAAATGAATGATATGTTTCAAAATCTTTGTTTTTACAGGACTTTGCATCACGGGCAAAACTGGCAGTTCAAAACCTAGTACAGAAAGTTGGATTTTTTGGAATTTTGGCCTGTGCTTCTGTAAGTAGATTATCTTTAGAGCTGTAAATTTCACTAAATGGTTTGACTATGTTTTGATCACTTTGTTTTTATGTGTATGAGTGTTTTGTAAGTATGTACATGTACCACATTCGTGCCTGCTGCCTGCCAAGGTCAGAAGAGGATCAGATCCTCTGGAACTGGAGTTAGGTGGTTGTGAGCCACCGTGTGGGTGCTGGGATCTGAACTGGGAATGCTGAGCAGTCCCTCCAGCACCTCAGTTTGTTTTTAAAAATACACTCCTGAATAAACAAAAATGTTGTTTGTGGGGTTTTGTTTTGCTTGTCTGTTGGTTGTTTTTGGTGGGGGGGAGGAGGGGTTTTTTTTTTTTTTTTTTGGTTTTTTGTTTTTGGTTTTTCGAGACAGGGTTTCTCTGTTTAGCTTTGCGCCTTTCCTGGATCTCACTCTGTAGCCCAGGCTGGCCTCAAACTCACAGAGATCCACCTGGCTCTGCCTCCTGAGTGATGGGATTAAAGGCATGCACCACCACCACACCACCACCACCACCACCACCACCACCACCACCCGGCTTGTTTTGTTTTTTTTGAGATAGGATCTTATAATGTAGCCCTGGCTGGAACTCGCAGAAATAATCCACCTGCCTCTACCTACTAATGCTATGATTAAAGGTGTACCCAGCTATACCCAGCGGCTATCACTTTTACTGAGTATAAATTTTGTGAATCACTCATGTTATTAATTGAGCTTATTTGCATTTAAGTATTTCATCACACAATAATGGCTCTAGATCTGAAAGACTTGATTCAGCAAGAACGATATAAATAAAATTCATTATTCCTACGAAGAATTAATAATGAAATGAATTAGATAAGTCTTTTTCCAGAGTTCCAAGTATTAACAGGAAGATTCATATAAAATCTGACTTGACATTTTAGCTCTTATTTAGGTTATGACAGTTGCCTTGGAAGCATGAGGAATTCAGTTGGGATTCTCAGAATCATAAAAAGCCAAGGTAGTGGAGTGGCAAGATGGGAGATGGAAACAGACAGATCCCTGATACACATACACACGCACACTTAAACCAAAATGTCCATACGCCTAAATTACTGTTTTTGATCCTGGAAACATTAGAGGTCTTCATAGTGTACTCCTCTTTTTTTGTTTTTGTTTTTGTTTTTCAAGACAGGGTTTCTCTGTGAAACAGTCTTTACTGTCCTGGAACTCGCTCTGTAGACCTAGTTGGCCTCAAACTCACAGAGAGATGGGATTAAAGGCATGCGCCATCACCACCTGGCATGTACTCCTTTCTAATCCAGTCCTCTATCACAATAATATAACAAATATAAAAAGGTGCAATGAGGCTTTCCTCACAAAGACTGATAAGCTTTAGGATGAGATTTGTGATCAATAAACAGATGTGGAGTACAGCTGTAGCCCAGCACTGATTGGACACAGGAGGATCAGGAGGATGAGAAGTTCAGGGTCTTCTGTCTTGGTGACACGGCAGCCTTGAGGTTTGAGGCCAGCCTAGGACACATGAAGCCTTGTCTCCAAAAGCAGCTTGTGAGTTGGTGAGATGATTGAGGGAGTAAGTAAAGGCACTTGTGGCCTGAGCTCAACCCCCAGAACCCAAGTAAAGATGAAGACGATAGTTGGTGTCCTGAAGTTTTCCTGACACTCACATGCATGTGTGCGTGCAAACACACACACAAGCATAAAACATTTTTGCAGTAACAAATATAGTGCCTCGAACATAAATGCTCATTTACTTTTATTGTGATTTTTATCAGCTTTTATCAATTACTGCATCCTAGGAATAAATAAATAAAAGGAGGTGATAGCATGTACCTGTAATCTCAGTATTTGGGAGTCTGAGGCAGGAGGATAGCTGTAAGTTAAAGACCACTCTGAGTGAGTTTGAGGCTAGCCTGGTCTACATAGTGAGTTCCAGAACAGCCAGGGCTACATAGAAAGACTCTGTTCATCAAAAACAAAACAGTAGGAACAAAAACCAAAGAAGTAAGTGTCACCCTTGGGTGTGTGCTTAGATGGTAGAGTGTTCACGCAGCACAGGCCAAAAATTAAAGGGTGAAATGAAGGAGCTGGAGAGTGAACGTGAAAGATCCAAAAGAATGAGTAGAGACATTTGAAATACAAGGTTAAAAGCCAGGTGTAAGCCGGGCGGTGGTGGCGCACGCCTTTAATCCCAGCACTCGGGAGGCAGAGGCAGGCGGATCTCTGTGAGTTCGAGGCCAGCCTGGGCTACCAAGTGAGTTCCAGGAAAGGCGCAAAGCTACACAGAGAAACCCTGTCTCGAAAAACCAAAAAAAAAAAAAAAAAAAAAAAAAAGCCAGGTGTAGTGGCCTCGCCTTTAGTCCCCGAATTTGGTAGGCAGAGGAAGGCAAATCTCTGTGACTTTAAGGCCAGCCTAGTCTATACAGTGAGTTGCAGGACAGCCAGAGCTACATAAAGACCCTGTCTCAGAAAAATTAATAAAATAAATCTTCAAAAGTTAAGCCTGATGTGATGGTACACACTCTTAGCCCAGGCTCTCAAGCCTGACACAGGTGGATCTCCGAGTTCGAGGCTGGTTTGATCTACAGAGTGAGTTCCAGGGCTACACAGAGAAACTCCCTCTCAAGAAAGGGGGGCGGGGAGAAAGAAATACAGCATTAAGTGAAAAGTGCTATGGGTAAGCTGAGGAGCCTATTGGATAATAATGTTCTTAATTTGAGGCCAAGAGAACAGGCTGAGCCATGTTGCCTAGGTTCAGATCTTTCATAGAGGAAATGCTTTAATCTGTCTAACCATTTTTCTCTGCAAAATGTGTTTGATAGCCGGGCGGTGGTGGCGCACGCCTTTAATCCCAGCACTCGGGAGGCAGAGCCAGGCGGATCTCTGTGAGTTCGAGGCCAGCCTGGTCTACAGCGCGAGATCCAGGAAAGGCGCAAAGCTACACAGAGAAACCCTGTCTCAAAAAACCAAAAAAAAAAAAAAAAAAAGTGTTTGATAGATTCGTGTAGCATGTGGGATTAGGTGTGTTGGTGAGGCAAACCCCTTAGAACAACCTAACTAGCCAGAGCACAATTTAAAAATTGTCTCAGTATTCCTGAGAAAAATGAACTACCTTTCATTTCCTGAAGTAGAACGCTTGTATTCACTGTCACTCATTCGCACCTGTGTGGTGGAAATTCACTCCTCCATTCCAGGCATTATGTCCAATTAAGAGTTAACATACATTTAAAGATGAGTGGGCTGTCTAGGAATTTTATCTAAGATGTTTTTAATTAAGATTAAAAGGGCACTTATTAGTTATTTTGATGTCAACATTTAAACTTAAGATAAAACCCCTTGGTGAAAGCAAATTTTAAAGCAATCTGTAGGACCTTTTTGTTTGTTTGTTTCTGTTGCATTAATATACATGGGTGTTTTGCCTGCATGCAGGTCAGTAACGGGTGCCTGCAGGAGCAAGAAGAGGACACTGGATCCACTGGGACTAGTGTGACAGATGGTTGTTAGCTCCCACGTGGGTGGCAGTCTGGGAGAGCAGTCTCTGAGCCACCTCTCTAGCCCTGAAGTCAAGTAGTTTAATTCTGTTTGTCCTCTTGATTTATTTAATTATAACTTCAGAAAACAACAACAATATCATGCATGATATTGTTTGATTACCCTTTTCTGAAAGTATCCAACTAGAGTGAAATATTCAGCAAGTTAAAAGTGAAATGTGGCCTCTGAGCTCTGTCCACACTAGAGAGGAGGTGAGCCTTGCACAAGAAATCTGAGTGTAAGCCGGGCGGTGGTGGCGCACGCCTTTAATCCCAGCACTCGGGAGGCAGAGCCAGGCGGATCTCTGTGAGTTCGAGGCCAGCCTGGGCTACCAAGTGAGTCCCAGGAAAGGCGCAAAGCTACACAGAGAAACCCTGTCTCGAAAAACCAAAAAAAAAAAAAAAAAGGAAATCTGAGTGTAGAGTCAAAGCACCTCTAAAGGAGGAGCACTTGAACCCTCAGTCGCCATGGCAGTGTTCTTAGAAGACCATATGTGGCAAATATTTTTTTAAACCGGACTTTGCTTTTGGAGTTCAAAAATAAAATTATATAAATTAATTGACTTATAAACGGCCCAGCCAACAGTCAGTACTTCTGTGGGAGAAAAATAAATGAAATCCCCAAAAACAGTTATGATTTCTTTACATTTTACATGAAATTGTTTAATGTGGAAATGTTTAGAAAGGTGTGTATTGTCAATCACTTATTTGTCTAGGACAGAGTATTCAAGACATCTGAATCAGTGTGCTTTCAGAGCTCCACCCTTGACCTTCTTTTGAAAATATGTCATGTAGCCCCAAAGCCTTAGGCTTTCTTTTTTTTTTTTTTTTGGTTTTTCGAGACAGGGTTTCTCTGTGTAGCTTTGCGCCTTTCCTGGAACTCGCTTTGGAGACCAGGCTGGCCTCGAACTCACAGAGATCCGCCTGGCTCTGCCTCCCGAGTGCTGGGATTAAAGGCGTGCGCCACCACCGCCCGGCCCGCCTTAGGCTTTCTTAAAATTAAGTACAAATATTGAATTATTTTTTGAGACAGGATCTTACTTATTTATCCTAAATGCTACAATTACAGACATGTAGTGCCAACAGCTAATAATGAGTTTTTAAACGTGAAAAAAGTCCATCAATAAATGTAATTATGGATTTAACATAATGTTTACTGAAGATATGAGCTCTTCTAGCTCATTGTGTTTGGGGTAAGAATTTATTTGTAACGTCTTCAATAATCTTAAGACTGCATTCATACCTTACCATAGAAAAGAGCCACCAAATGAGCAGAAAGTCTACTAAAAGGAATTAAATTTCTGCAGATCCATGGGTTTATCTATTTCTTATGTGTTAAAAACTGTGTATGGGTGCAGTTTAGTTTGCTGTGATCTCATAGAAGGACAGTCTACAGTGAATATGAGACCCAGCTTAGGGACTCAAGTTAGAATTCCTACCTAGTCAGGTGGGAGATGGCTCACCAGTTAAGAGCACAGGCTGCTCTTCTAGAGGTCTTGAGTTCAATTCCCAGCATCCACATGGTGCTTCACGGCCATCTTAATAGGACCTGATACCCTCTTCTGGCGTGCAGTTATATATACAAGCACTCATATATAAAATATAAATAAGTAAAATTTAAAAAAAAAAAAAAAAAAAGAATTTCTACCTCTTCTTTTGAACATTGTCATACACTGACCAGGGAACCTAAATTAAAGTTTTCTTTGAATTACATATGCAAGTCTTTTTTTTTTTTTTTTCTTTTTCTCTATCTCAACAGATTCCAAATCCTCTGTTTGACCTGGCTGGAATAACATGTGGACACTTCCTTGTACCGTTTTGGACCTTCTTTGGTGCAACCCTGATTGGAAAAGCAATCATTAAAATGCATATCCAGGTAATTATAGCAGAGTCACTGCTTAATGACCTGATGGAACCAAGGCACTGGTTGGTTCCTGCTTCCATCAGTCAGTTGCTACTTAGATGATAAAGCATGCAATTTTAGAAATATGTGAATTCCCTTGAATCCTCTTCTTTTCCTTCTTCCTTCTTGCTTCATTTTTTGTTCCATGAAACTATCCAAAACTTATAAAAGTAGTGTTCTGATGTGAGAAGATGCATATCATTTTCATATACACAGTCACAAAAATGTATCTCCTTCATGACCACACATGAAGGAGTGCTGCCTGTCATTGGTCCTTCCTTTCCTTCCCATGCTTTGCATAGCACTTCTCAGCACCAATATTCTGTACTGAAAACCAGGCCGTTGTTAGTGCGGGGAAGAGACAGGTGCCTGAGGAGGTGAGGAAATGCTGGCTGCGGGTTAGAGAAGTGAGACTCTGCTAGCCCCCGAGCCACTCTTCGCATCCCCTTTAAGATCCCCACAAATAGAAAAAGGCTAAGAACCTAAGTGAGAGAGAAATGCTTGTGTCCTGGACTGTAAACTCTCCCATCTAAGGACAAGTCTCACTGATAAAAATTAACCTGGAAAGAATGTGTTTTTAATCAGTGTGGCTTGCAGCAAGTAAGAATTTACTAAAAGAAAGTTAAGAACCGTGGAATCATATCTCTGAAAATAAAAATCTATCCCCAGTGATTCTTCCTAACACCTCCCTGGCTCTGGCAATTAAAGAGGAGAATGAGGGACTGAAGAGATGCCCAGCAGTTAAGAGCACTGGCTGCTCTTCCAGAGAACCCTGGTTCATTTTACAGCACCCACATGGCTGCTAATAACCATGTGTAGCTTTAATCCCAAGGAATCTGACATCTTCTGGCTTCTGTGGGCACTGCATGCACATGGTACACATATATACATGCAGGCGAAACACCCATTGACAAAGAAATCAATCTTTTAAAAGGAGGGGGGATGCCAGGTGTGTTGGTTCATGCCTTTAATCCCAGCACTCACTGAGAGATCAAAGCCAGCCCTGTCTACATAACTAGTTCTAGGCCAGCCAGAGATACATAGACCCTGTCTCCAAAAGGGGGTGGGGGGAAGATGACAGGAGCCTGCCTTTGAGAACTGTCTTCTGCTGTCAAAATGGTCACTCAACAGTCAGTGATATCTTTTTCCTCCTTCAAGGAGTTTATTTCTTCCCACTTGTATTCAGTATTTAGTTTAATGTCAAGTGTGGTGGTGCACACCTTTAGTCCCAGCACTCGGGAGGTAGAAGCAGTTGGATCTCTGAGTTTGAGGCCAGCCTGGTCTACATAGTGAGTTCCAGGATACACAGGGCTACAGGGGTTGTAAAACCCTCCCAAAAAGTATTTGGTTCTGTGAACACAAGTTTTTTAATACTGCAATGCTACTTACGTGCTTAATATATAAACACTTCATGAAAATTTTAAAAATAAATATTTTATTGAATAATAATATTTTGTAATATTTCTCAAGATAGTTTTTCTCTCCTTTGTTTTTTTTTTTTAGGGGCTAAAAAATGCTAACATAGCTTTTTGAGTTGTAAATACTTAAGTACCCAGTCATTTCAATTCTTACAACAGTTTGTCTTGTAATCTGTGTTGTTTTATGTGTTTGAATGTTTTACCTACATGTAATGTATGTGCACTATATGTATGCCTGGTGCACAAGGAGGCCGAGAGAGGATGTCTCGTGGGTGCTGGGAACCAAACCCTAGTTCTCTTCAAGAGCAGCAAGTGCTCTTAACTACTGAGCCATCTCTCCAGCCCCATATTCTGTAAATTTATATCTGTCTTATTTTATTCTTCCTTAATAAATTGACTTTATATTATCATAAATTTTTGTTGCAAGTTTCTTTTTTATTAGGTCTTTGGAAATTTTGTGCAGTGTATTTTCATCCCATTCATCCCCTCTCCACCACCTTCCATACACACCAAACTTTATATTATCTTTTTTTTTAATTTTTAATTCATCAAGTCCAATTTGTGCTGCCCATGTATGTATTCATAGATATATGGCCCTTCCCTGGAGCGTGGTAAACCTACCAGGGGCCACAGGCTTAAAAGAAAATTTTAATGCTAAGCACCTTTCTATAGCTGTATGTGCATAGCTTATCAGACCTTTCGTTTCAGAAAAGGAGTCAAAACTGGTAGATTTTTAAACATCCCAAGAAGATTTTCTTCTAAGATACACTAATTCATGTTTTTTAATGTTGTACTTCATACTTTAAACTCAGTGGAATTCTGGGATAAAGGAAGTACTCTGAGTACAATTGTCACACTTGGAGTGGCTAATGAGTAAAAACTGTCCCTAAGAATGCTAGTGGCTGAATTTGAACCGGCTCAAGCTGGGTATCCTTTCCGGGGCTCCTTCTTTTGCCTTGTCTTCACAACGTTGTCGATATGATGACGGCAAGTGAATGGTTTACTGTCTGCTGTTAATCAAGACCAATGACAGGTATGAGGTAGTTTTGCAGATTTCAAAGAGAGCAAACGTATGTTTAAAAGTAAAAAGGCTTGCCTTCAGACCTGGAATTCAAAACAAGCTCCAGAAGTTGAAGTTTGTTCTCTACTTACTATGTAAAGACAGAAGGAGGACAGTCCATTTGTGTTTCTGAAAGGCAAGAGTCTGGGTTCCTTTACTGACTGTGGGAAATGTGTATCGTGTTCCATTGTGCATAGTAACATGTTTATAAAGGCATGTCACTTGATGTGCATCCAGATGTAGCTTAGGAGAACAAGCCTTTCTCATTCCTTGAGTAGGCAGTATTAATGAGTAATATAAACATTCTGGCCAGTTCCAAAGTCCAGGGAAACACCCACACACAAATTTTTCTGTGCGCTACTAAAACCTATCTTCTCATTTGCTTTTCTTTCATCCTTTTTTATTCTCAGCTTGACGTTAGACAGCCTTCCAATAACTTATTTTTATTAGTGTCTTTCTGTCTGTTTCTTCCTGGAAAAAGTTGCCATCAGCACATCCACTATGTTAGGTCAGAATTTTCCTATTCACTACGTAGATGCAACTTCTCTGCTTGGAGCGGGATACTTACAGACATTGTCTTGCTACCAAATGATGAAGAAAATTAACATGATTGTCTTTGTTCATCTTACTTACTTACTATGACTATTGTTTGTTTTTTGTTTGTTTGTTTTTTGCCTGTCTGCATCCCCATGAAAGGAAACACACACAAATGTGGATTCTGAGTCCCAGAAATGTTTCTTCCTTGGATCACTGAGGTTTTTTTGTTTTGTTTTATTGGTTTTCCAAGACAGGGTTTCTCTGTGTAGCCTTGGCTGTCTTGGAACTCACTCTGTAGACCAGGCTGGTCTCAAACTCAGAAATCTGCCTACTTCTGCCTCTTGAGTGCTGGGATTAAAGGCGTGTGCCACCACGACCTGGCTTTCACTGAGGTTTTCTAACACTGATAATAGCCTCTGGCATGTAGTAGGCACACACTAACAATTTGATAACTGGTCAGTTTAACCTTTTGGCCACCAAGGGCACCTTCGCACATGCTCTCTTCTTGGTTGGCTCTGGCACCATTAGTTTCCTCTGCTCACATCCTTTACCCCTCACAGCCCTTTCCCTGTTTCTTGTATGCACATGAGTGGGAAAGACATCCAGTGGTCTGTGCCTTGCGTCTATCTCCTAGAATCCCCACTCAGACCACCAGCCTTAAAGACTGAGACATGTGTTCTTAAATGGCTGACACATTTTATGCCCTACCCAGCACAGTGAATTTTTAAGCTGTTGCATATAAAAAGGAAATTTTGTTTTGTTTCTCAAGCAATGAAGTTGTGCAATTATTGGCCACTGGCTGATTTTGCATTGTTAGGCAATGATGGTAGGGAAAGCTTATGGTGTTGAAATCACTGAAAGTCACACCATTATTTCTGTTGATTAGTGAAAGACTTACGGCCCCAAATAGCTGGTTTGTGGTGTAGACTCCTATACCAGTGCTCTTCCCTCTAAATTACTCTGAGAGTTGTCTTGTTAGGCTGTAATACCCTTCTGCCAGTTCTGTAACCTTGATGTGTTGCTCTTCTTGCTGAGTTCTGCCTCAGGGCAGCCCTGCTTGCTACCTGCCTCACATCCATAGGGAGCAGATAAAAGGAAGGCTGCTGGTATTCACTTTATTCCCACCCCTCCCCTTGGGTTACATTGGCTGGAATAATCATTTAACAAACAACAACAGAGCACTAAAGAGTTCTTCTCAGGAATTTGGAGACACTCCAGGAATCCAGCTTTATTCATATTTAGTTAGAGAATTATGGTGCATCCTTATAAGCTAAAGTTAAATAGAAACTGTTGAATCCCTAATCAATCATACACTTACATGTGACCTTTCCTTTCCCTGTACTTCTGTGTCACATTGTTGGCTGCTGCTGCTGCTTCTTCTTCTTCTTCTTCTTCTTCTTCTTCTTCTTCTTCTTCTTCTTCTTCTGCTTCTTCTTCTTCTTCTTCTTCCTTTTTCTTCTTCTTCTTCTTCTTCTTCTTCTTCTTCTTCTTCTTCTTCTTCCTTTTTCTTCTTCTTCTTCTTCTTCTTCTTCTTCTTCTTCTTCTTCTTCTTCTTCTTCTTCTTCTTCCTCTTCCTTTTTCTTCCCTTTTAACTACTAGTGGCATTTCCGAGAGAGAAAGAGAGATCTACCATTTCTAGAAAAATCAGGAAAGTTCTTCAAGATTTTGAAGAAATGGTCTTAGCTTTGTGTTTCCTAAAATCCCTTAATATTGCCTAATGTTATCCATAATATGTACTTTATGCTCATATGTGTTGAATCAAGCTACCTGTTAGTACTAGAAGTATTTTGTTATTCTTTTTTTTCCCTTTTTTTCGAGACAGGGTTTCTCTGTGTTGTTTTGGCGCCTGTCCTGGATCTAGCTCTGTAGACCAGGCTGGCCTCGAACTCACAGAGATCCGCCTGCCTCTGCCTCCCAAGTGCTGGGATTAAAGGCGTGCGCCACCACCGCCCGGCTTGTTATTGTCTTAATGTCAGATATCAATATTTTTTAATTAATAGAGTACTTCATATTCACCAGACGAAAAACTTGAAAAGTCTGATGAGGACTCTGTAATCCTAAGCCTGGAAGGTCGGGCTTGTTCAGGTTCTGGGAACTTTGATCTTGTTGCTGTAAAACCTTCCTAAAGCAAGAGGCAGTCTTCCTCAAATCTCTGATGTAGATTTAGGCCAGACACCTATTGTTAGAGTAATCAGCTTTGAGTCCATGGTGGGAGCTGTATGGGAACCCATGGCAGGATTCTGAGATGCGCAGAGTGGCTTCATCTCCACTCTTTCCTCCCAGTCTCGGGTTTCATGACTCACGTTTTCTCTGAGACACAGTCCTGTATCCTTGTGAAAGACCACAGCTGTGCTTAAGGAAAAGCATCTTTAAAATGCCAACTACGGTTTAAGTTCAATGGTCTCTTATTTTAAAAGAAATATTAAAATTACTGTTAGGGGCTGCACATCACATCTTTTTTCTTTTTAGACAATTATACTTTAGAATTACAGGTAGTTCTTTTAAATGACTTTATTTTAACTGGTGTTTTCTTTACAGAAAATCTTTGTTATAATAACTTTCAGCAAGCACATCGTGGAACAGATGGTGGCTTTCATTGGGTGAGTAATTCCTTAAAGACTAATATTAATATTGTGCTTTGAGTAGAGTGAATGTGTGTGGAAGAGAAAGTTAGGATGAAAAATTAAAACGGCTCTGTTTGTGAGAAACAAAAAGTATTTGCCCTATTGTTAGTTATTGAAAAGACGTTCTTACCCAACTGCAGGGAAGAATGAAGCTCACTTTTTCCATTTCTTTGGAAACTAAATACGTATCAGTTCACATAATTTTTGATTTTAAAGAGCTTTGGAGTTAGTGTCTGTGGCCTCTCTTTGTAGAAAAGGCATGCATGTGTCGTTAGAGTTTAATGGGGCTTTAGGCCAACTACACAGTTGCAAGTTCTGTTAAATATAAATCTTACATAAAGTTTGAGTATTTCATTAAAGGAGGTGCAGTGGTATGTTATAATATTCTCAAAATTTATCAAGTTGGAAGCTGTTACTTCACTAGAGAAAAATTAGGCCAATAAAAGGGCCAAACTATCCAATGCTTTTGTTTGTTTATTTACTTATTACAATTTTAACATACAGTTCAAATGATAATGTCACAAAATCATCAGCTACAAGTCAACAAATTATTAATACAATATATAAATTGTTAATACAACATTTTAACATACAGTTTGAATATTAATGTCACAAAGTTGTCGGCTACAGGTCTATAAAACAGCACAGAAATGCCGATTTTGATTAATTTTCAGCTGGAATCTGAACAGAATCAGGATGTTGCATCATCCGTCATGTGTTCTTTGTATTTATTTTTTTGCAGGAGAGAATTTTCTTTCCTTTAGTAGTAGAGTGTGCCATGATGTAAGGTGTTAGCTTAAAGTGCACTCTGCTTATCCTTCATGTCAGTCTGCATCTTAAAAGTCACTGGCACCACCAAACATTTGTGAAAATCTTTACTATTTAAAATGAGTTGCTACTTGGTGATGAGTTTGTGTTGGTTTATTTTTCTTTAAACCATGTACTATATAGCATAATTACTCTTATGTATTGTGTTTTATAGTAAAAATCATTTTTATAATATTTTCTATCTCATTGCTAATGAAATAAGGAAAAAATACATTCTTGAGACTATACTAAATAGAACCAAGTATTGCTTTATTAATTCCTAAATTTCTGATTATTAATGTGGAGTATAATGTATACATGAAACTGTAACCTCTCTGGTTTTTGTGCTGCCTGAATCTGTGTAAACAAAATGCTTCATATGTCACTATATATCACTTTCAAAGCAAAGGAAGGGGGAGGTGGGTCCTCTGGTACAGGCCTGTCTTCCCAGCACTGGGGAGGCTAAGGGTGGGTCAAAGTTTGAGACCCTCCTGAGGTACATCTTTCTTGGGGTGGTGGGTGGGGATGGATATTCTTGTCTCCCATTTTTGAAATGTGAGGGAAGTATTCACCCATCTTAAAGATTACTCCACCTTCCTTGAGAAAATTCTGAAAGAACAGACATGTAAGCTGTCATACATGCGTATACATGTAGAATGACAGTGCTGTGTGGTACCCACTTTCCTCATTTCTCCTCTCCTCAGACTAAACATTGTAGCAGTAACAGTTTCGGCTACTTTTCTCCTCCACCACCATCACCTCCAGCCTGTGGGGTTTCTGTGGGGGAGGGGCATTACAGAGCCGCCTGTCTCATCTGCTGAAATGTTCCAGACCTCCCCAATGATCGTTACACCCTGCCACCATCAGTGACCTTACAATTTTAACTGGGCATGTTACCAACAGTACCCTCAGTCCTCTGCTCCTTTTTGCTGAACACCCTCACTTGGTTTCCTTTTGTTCTTAAAAGAAAACGAAAACTCCTCAAGAAGGTGTATAGAGCTCTGAGTGCCTGTCTCCTGCTCAAACAGTGGCACAGATGCCTGGATCCCCACTGTTCATCTTTGAGCCTGCTGTTCCCTTTGCCTGCCTTAGGATGCCTTACCCTTTGCACCCTTGTGTTCTTCGTTATGAGGGACCATCCCATGCATTGGTAATAAGACGGTCCTCTACACGGTGTATGCCCCTAGCAGTACACTCCCAGTCTAACAAGTCATTCCAGGGGCTAAAACAGTTACTCAGCAGAATACCATTTGGGCAGCATGTGGAGGCCCTCGGTTCAATCTCTGGAAGTGTAAATACAATTATCACCTCATAGGCATACACTCAGTTGTAGAGTATAGTCCTGACATGTAGAATGTTCCAGGTGTGTTCCCCACCACCACAAAAAATGTGTGTGTGTGTTCCACATTGGTGCCAAGTGTTGTATGGAGGATAAATCCATCCATCATCCACAGTCAGAATGTCTATTAGATTTCAGCTTTTATTCTCAGAAAACCTTCTATGATTTGGTCAAATATTCCTGAGCTAGGGATCTCTCTGCACAGCACGTGTACTACATACACTTACAGTTTTATTTTTGTGCTTACAAATATATGATTACTTGTCCCCCCCCCCCCACCTTTTTTTTTCTGGGAGTCTTATGTAGCCCAGGCCAACCTCAAACATCCTTATGTAGTTGAGGCTGATCTTAAACTTGTGATCCTCTTGCCTCCGCCTCCTGAGTGCTGGAATTCTAGATGTTCCCCGGAAGGCTCAGTTTATGTGGCTCTGGGGATCAAATCTGAGACTTTATATGTGCTGAGCAAGCAGTCTACCAACTCAGCTGCCTCTCTAACCAGAGAGCATGTGTTACTGTTCACTGGCCTGAGCACCTGAGCACTTGACTTACACATAGCAGGAAATGAACATGTGTTGTCCAAATAGAAGTCATCTGGTCATTGGCATTAGCCCATATTCTTCTGTTTGTTTCCTCAGATTTTGGAGTTTCTAAGAAATTCTGCCGTTTCTCTATACTGTATAGAAGTTGAAGTGCCTTTAATATTTGGACAACTTAGTTAAAGCGTGGCACATTCTGTTTTTCCAAGTCCCCAATTCCTTTCTTTTAAACTGCACTGGCCTAGTCCCTCAAAGAATCCCAGTGAGGGGCTAGACAGATGGCTTTGGCTTAGAGCACTTGTAGAGAGCCCAAGTTTGGTTTCCAGTACCCTCATTGATAGTTCACAGCCGCCTGTAACTCCAGCTCCAAGGGATACCAGCCCTCTGGCCTCCAAGGGCATCTTTACTAGTGCACATACCTACATGCAGACACATATCCACACACATTATCAAAATTATGTATAAGTCAGGCAGTAATGATGCACACCTTTAATCACAGCACTTGGGAGGCAGAGGCACGCCATATCTGTGAGTTTGAGGCTAGACTGGTCTACAGAATGAGTTCCAGGACAGCCAGGGCAACACAGAGAAACCCTGTCTTGAAAAAAAAACAAATAATAATAATAATAGAAAAAATTCTTTTTCTCTAAAAAATAGAAAACCTGGGAATGTAGCTTAAGTGATTGCCTAGCTTGCACAAAGCCCTGGATTCAGTCCCCAAGACCACATGAAACAGGTGTGGTAGCACATGCCTTATATCCCAACAAGCAGGAGGTACAAGCTGGAAGATTGGAAATTCAAGGTCATCTTCAATTACACAGAGATTGGGGCCAGACTGGCTACAAGAAACTCTTTTTAAAAAATTGATTTTCATTCTAATACATTCAAGAGTTACTAGGTTCATATTTTTATTGAATCAGATAGGTAGTGTTAATTTTCAAAATTATTTTCAGACATGATAGAATTCCCTGATATCTTTGTCTTTTTCACAGGACTAGCTGCAAGGATTATCTCAGCTTCTAGATTAGCTATTAAATCATAAAAGTATGGGGCAGAATTGATGGTTCAGTGGTCAAGTAAACAAAAAAATCTTTAAATATCTTTAAATAATGTAAGTTACTTAGATTTGGTTTCATTATCAAATGCTAAAAGATAGCTTTTTAGTATTTTGTCAGTAATAAAAGTATAATCACAATCTCTAATCAAACATGACAAGATTTGTTTTCCTAAGTTTTGGAATAGAAAATTGTTTTTGTTGTCTTCTCTTTTGAGACAGGGTCTCTACATAACCCTAGCCATCCTCAAACTCATAGAGATCTTCCTCTGCCTCTGCCTCTATTAGGATTAAAGGCCTGTACTGCCAGCCTGGCTAAAATAGGAAATGTTTTTAAATACATGTTCAATTGTTGGTAGTGGCACACACCTTTAATCCCAGTATTCAGGAGGCAGAGACAGGTGGATCTCTGAGTTGGAAGGCTAGCCTGGTCTACAGAGTTCCAGGATAGCCAGGGCTACACAGAGAAACCCCGTCTCAAAAAATAAGCAGAAATGTGTGTGTGTGTGTGTGTGTGTGTGTGTGTGTGTGTGTGTGTGTGTGTGTGTGTGTGTTAGCACTGCACAAAAATAAATATACCACTAAACCAAGAATGAAGGCATGGGTTCATGTAGCTCAGGTTTGTCTGGTACTAGCTTTAAAGCTGAGAATGATCTGGAACACTTTCTTTCTCTCATTTCCTTCCTTCTCACCCCCATCTGTTTCTTTCTCTACCCCTACCCCCCACCCACCCACCCCACCCCACCCCTGCCTCTCTCTTTTGTAACAAGCTCTCAACTGTGTATCATGGCTGGCTTGGAACTCACAATGTACCACATTGGCCTTGAACTCATAGAGATCCACCTGCCTCTGTTTCCTGATCCCTGGGATTAAAGGTGTATGTCACCACACCTGGCTGAAAATACTTTTTTATTATAGTCAGCCCTATTTTTACTTATGTGTGTATGTCCTTGTGAGTAATTTCTAGATGTGTTTGGGCACCAGTGGAGACCAGAAGAGAGTGTCAGAATCCTTGGAGCTGGAGTTACAGGTGGTTGTAAGCCATCGAGCCTGTGTGCTGGAAACCCAACTCAGATCCTTTGGAAGAGCAGCCGGTGGTGCTCTTAACTAGTGAGCCTCCTCTCTAGCCCCTGTGGACTGCTATTCTTCTGTTGGTGGTAGTTGTGGTGGTACTGGTGGTTGTGGTTTTTCGAGACAAGGTTTCTCTGTGTAGCCCTGGCTGTCCTAAAACTCACTCTGTAGACCAGGCTGGCCTGGAACTCAGAGATCTGCCTGCCTCTGCCTCCCAGGTGCCAGGATTAAAGGCGTGTGCCACCACCACCCAGCTTGAACTGCTAGTCTTAATTTAAGTGTGGAGTAACCTAGCTAAATATGATACCCTAATTTAAATAGTGCTTATCCTCTGATTGTAATTAACAGATTTATTTCTATGACAATTCTAGAAAGTAGTTGCCAGTATTACTAGGTTTAAGGGAAAGATTCCTTATTATCAATTTCTAAATCAATACATGTAAAAAGCTATACATGTAAATAATCAGATGTACTGGACCACTTACATATTCTGAGAGATTAGGATATAGGTAACAGCTTTCTAATTTATGGTGTGCTTAGCAGGTGGATAGAGACAGAATTCTATTGTTGTTTTTAAAGATTTTCTTAGCTGGGCAGTGATGGCACACGCCTTTAATCCCAGCACTTGGGAGGCAGAGCCAAGCGAATCTTTGTGAGTTTGAGTCCAGCCTGGTCTACAACATGAGATCCAGAACAGGCACCAAAACTACAAAACTACACAGAGAAACCCTGTCTCAAAAAAAAAACAACAACAACAACAACAAAAAGATTTCCTTGAATGTTATTTTGCACTCTTTGAAGTAAGTCAGAGGAAAGGGTCACAGTACTAGGAAACTTGAGCGTTTGAAAGGCATTATTATATTTCTTGTGGCCTGATTATTATGATGATGACATAAAACTGATTTTTATTTAATTACAGACTTCCTCTATTATGAGACCTGCACATATTTCTTAAAATGCAGAACCAAGTGATAAAAATTGTAATTATAAAATGACATGTTCCAGAATTCTCACCAGAGTCTAAGAATTCCCAGAAAATAACATTAAGCTATGACTCGCAACAAGCCATATGCAGAACATTGACTTGCTGTCAGCTTGCCAGGGTCTTATTGGAAGACAAAGTCCCCAGTTTTACCACACAAGAGAAGTTTCCATAACTCAGTCATTGAACTCGAGGCTGGGGGATGGGGTTGGCTGGAACAGGGACTTTTTGCCAGATACAGAATGTTCCATGCTCTTCTTTGCTGTCTCCTATTTTTGAGTTAACTTGGTGTTTGACCTCAGAGTCAGGCTTGCCTGTGGCAAGAGAGATCATTTGAACCAGTTAGTAATTAAGTGCTGAAATCAGAATGTTGTTTCTTGTTCCTCCCTCTATGGAAAGTAGTAGAATGAGCTGTGTCAGGCTAGACCATGGGTGGGAAACTCAGCCTCTTCTTTTTGTTGTTTCTGTTTGAGTTTGTTGTTGCTGTTGAGAAAGGGTCTCACTCTGTGACCTGGAACTCACAGAGTTCTGCCTGGGATTAAAGGCATGGGCCACCTTGCCTGGCTATCTTTTCCATATAAAATGTAAAGTAGTACCTGAGAAGAAGAATTTAAATCTATTTAAACCCCACCACTTGAACAAGATGCTAATTCGTTATATATTGTTGTTGGAGAGACAGAGTAGAGTGCTTGGCTAGTCTGGGCTTGGCAGGAAGAGACAGGGGTATCATGAGTCCAAGGCCAGCCTGGGCTATGTAAATACCCTGACTCAAGTGATAGCTGTGGTCCTAGTTTATTCCTTATAAAATCTCATGTTCATAAAGACCAAGAGTCTAGTCCTTCAAGGGGATTGCTTGAGATCTATGATTTGACTTAAAATCAGCGCTCAAGGCTCCAGGTTCCATACCCAGCACCAAACAACACCCATATTTCCCTATCCCCCTGCCAAGAAAGCCAGAACAGCCCTTGGACAAGTCTTGGGTGTCAGTGGACACTGAGGAAGTTCAGAGGCAGATAATGTATTCGACATGAATATGAAGTTTTTCACGTGTCCAGGAGAGCCTTCTAATTCCCCATAACTGAAGAACCAAGTGTTTGCTATAACTCTGCTAAGGAACGCAGTCCTCCTGACACCCAAGACCTTTGATATGAATATTTCATGTCTGTAAACGATGGATCCCACCAGGAAAGGAGCTGTTGCTTTCTTTGAAGTAAGTGTTCCCTTTTGCCCCCTATTGCTGAACCATATACTGCTTCATAAATAATTTTGTTTGTTGAAGGAAGAGAATGTATTTTTCATAAACTCATTATCTTGGACTGTTTATAGCTGTTGGAGGGACTAGGTCTTCCCTAGCCCCCCAATGTACAAGGGCAGGGGAGACCTGATTGTACAAAGTATGTTATATAAATGTTGTGCTGTTAATACTTCAAATAAACTGAATAGCAAACAAAAAAAATGTGAACTAGTTCATGTCCCTGATTCTCTTTGACATTGATAATTATGGAATAATTTTCTTTAAAAGTTATAGAAGTCTGGCCCGGGCGGTGGTGGCAAACGCCTTTAGTCCCAGCACTCTGGAGGCAGAGCCAGGCGGATTTCTGTGAGTTCAAGGCCAGCCTGGTCTACAGAGCGAGATCCAGGGCAGACACCAAAGCTACACAGACAAACCCTGTCTCGAAAAAAGTTCTGGACCACGAGTATTCATTTCTGTGATCTGGAAAAGGATAAATTGAGTTTAGGCCCAGCTTCGGGGACCCAGTTTTACACACTCCTTTTAAAGTGACCTTCCTCTGCAGTGAGGAGAATGGTCCTTGTCATGTCTGTGGTGGTCTATAGAAACCCTTCAGTGTCCCTGTCATAGATAATGGGGTGTGGCATAGTTAGACTGTTCATGAGAAACACTATCAGCATTTCAGTGGACTAGTAAAGCTAAAATCCAGTTATGTTAGATGATGTAGCGTTTACAGGGTAAAGGGAAAGGCAAGCTAAAGGCATTCTTGACACTTTTAAATTACTCTATAAATACTTCTTAGATACATAAGCCTATTCTTTCATTATTAGGAACCACTATGTAGTTTTAGATGAGGGAAATACTAGCAAAAAAAAAAAAACAGAAAATACAAATTATGGGACTGGAGAGATGGCTCAGCGATGAGGAGCACTCGCTGCTTTCCAGTGGGCCTGGGTTCTGTTCCCAGCAGCCTGCTAGGCAAGTCACAACTGTCTGTAACTATCTCCGTGGACCTCCTTAGGCACCTGCACGTACACACATACATGCATACATTCGGGCACACACACATTTAAAACAAACAAAAAAACCCCACAAATTACAACTGAATGTGGTGTGTACACCTGAGGGAGAGAGGAGGAAATGAAAAGCAGGCTGGGGAAGAGGGGAAGAAAAGAAAAGAAACAATAAAAATATAGGCGCTAGCTAGGCATGATACTGAATACACACACTTTTAATCCCAGCACTCTGGAGGCAGAGGCAGGTGAGTTCGAGGCCAGCCTGGTCTCCATAACAACTAATAGGACAGCCAGAGCAATATAAAGAAAAAATATCAATGGAAACAGATCAGAATTCTTGTCTGGTAGCCCCCCCCCCATAATCTTTGCACTTAGGAAGCTGAGGCAGGAGTATTACCATGATTTCCAAGTCAGCCTGAGCTACGGAATATTACTCGGTCTCCAATAAACACAACCTGATGCATTGATGAGCTTCTGCTCTTTGAAAACTGGCATGAAGATGTGTCTCAGGGTGTGCTGAGGCAGCCCTGGAGAAGGCAGTGTTGTGTCCCTCCGTGTTGAAAGCTGGGGATTTGCAGTCAGCTGCTTGAATAGAGCCAGAAGGATTGTTCTCACCCCATTCCAGCCGGCGCTCCTTAAGCTCTGGCTTCATTCACACAAGTCCCCTTTGTCCTCAGTGCTCGCATCTGCATTCTGAAGGAAGGTGCTCTCCAGTGAGAACACACTTGAGAGAGGTCTCAGTCATGTTCTGGGTCTTACAGGAAACTCTCCAGTGTTCAAAAGCAAGGGCACTTGTTGCCAAACCTTGTGTGCTCCAAACTCAGTGAGGCAGTAGCAGCCATATGCCTGAAGTTTCTGGATGAAGCAGAGTGGTCTTCCAAGCCTGGAAGAAAGGGGTGGTATTGTGTATAAATAAAACCACCAGGTACACCGTGAGCTAAGTTGAATACAAAAGAAGTTTTAATTATTTCAGAGGGTCACAAATGCAAATAAAACTCAAGATGTTTTACTCCCAAGCCCTGAGGTTGAATCACAGCAAATTTTAGAAGGTGTCAGAGCTTGTCAGTCCAAACAAGCCCATGGAAGAAGCCCTAGATTGTTCACTACAGTGTGTAATTCTCACTCTGGATTTGTTTTATGTTGGAGTACTCTTCCAAAATCCTGGTGTGTAAAGAAACCACAGCTTAGGTCCAAAAGGAAGTAAAATGTACAAGTAACCAACTTTCCCTTGCAATACCAGCTTCATAGATTATAGTCCATGTTCAATTAAGTGGTAACACAGTAACACTTTCATTCCAGGTACCCAGAATTACTACTAGACCTTATTTTTACTAGGTTAAAAAGTGCTGATTTGCTCTGGGCAGTAGTGTCATATGCCTTTAATCCCAGCACTCAGGAGGCAGATATCTGTGAGTTGCAGGACAGCCAGGGCTACACAAGAAACCCTGTCTCAAAAACCAAACAGTTCTGGTTTTCAGTCAGTGCCCATCCACTCTTACTCCTGCATCATTAAGTAACAATTGGGGTCTTCTGATTTTTCCCTCTAGTGTCTGAGGGCAGGACAGCTGTAAATATCAATGCAGGCCTAGGAGATGGCCTTTGGCTTCTTTAGAAGGCTTCTTGATAAATCCCCCCACCCTTTCTAAGGAGTCCACCTTCAGAGGAGGGTGTCGGGTAATCTGTCTTTGTTGAATCAGGCCAGCAGTCTGAGGTCGGTTCTGAGTCACTATGAATAGAGCTCTAGTATTGGTTGGTCCCCAGGGAAACTGGTGGTTAAATACTGTGAGAATCTTTATCAGACAGGAAATGACAACTCATTAAAATACTAACGGTTAAGCCTGTTTAGATCACTCACTGTCTGGGGCGGGGGGTGGAGGGGGGGTGGTTAACCTTACAACGTTTCACTAGAGTGTACATATTTCTAAAAACAGAATTATTTACAAGTCTCTTACCAAGAAAGAGAATTATCTCCTCTTTGTGTAGAAGACAGGTCTGCATATGATGGAAGTAAAATGGGAAGGGGCTTCTATTTTATCCCTAAAGTATAGCGCACTGTTAGCTTAAATGTGCAGTTCATTCTCTTCAGAAGACTGCTGGCTTCAGCTGGACGACCATCATTCTAACTAACCCAGAATGTTAGTGTGTGCCTGTGGTGCCAGCATCTGCAGACTGAGTCAGAAGACTTGAGAGTTGTAGGCCAGCCTGTGCTCCACACGGAGATCCTGCACACCACCCATCAGCCCCGCAGAAGAAGAAAAGGGAGAGAGTTTTCTACGGAGGTCTCTATTCCTGTGCTTCTAAACTGCATCCCAACTGTATCTTAAATGATAGAATTCTCCAGAAAACTCAGGTGCATGCTTGTAACCCCAGTACTTGAGAAGCCCAGGCAGGAATATGTGAGTTCAAGGCCAACCTGGACTACTTTTGAGACCCTGTCTCAAAAACAAAAGAAAAAACGCAAGGAAGAATTCTCTGAAGACAGAGGGTAAATTTCATTATGAAATTTACTAATTGAATCCAGGAAATTCTTAAGACAAAAGTTTTCTCTCCGAGCACAGGTGTTAAGCACAGGTTTGGCTGTCCAGATTCTAAAAAACTCTTCACAGCTGTCCATTAGAAAGACAAGAGAATGTTGGACACAATGGCTCACGCCTGTAATCCCAGCCCTCTGGAGGTAGGGGCAGGCAGGTCTCTGAGTTCCAGCAGGACAGCCAAGGCTATGTAGAGGAAAGGGGGGTGGGTAGGAGGAAGGGGAAAAGAGATTGATTTTTGTAGAAATAGCTTGCTCTCCACCTGGACATTTAATTAGTCTGCTGACTAAGCCTTAAGATGGGTTTTAGAAGGCAGATGAGGCACATTCTTCTCTTCCTAGCACTTGTGATGTATAGGCAGGAGGATCAGGAGTTCAAGACCATTCTTAGCTATGTAACAAGTTCCAGGCCAGCCTGTGCTACATGAAACCATGTCTCAAGCAAATAAAACAGAGCCAGTAAGACGGCTCAGTGTGTAAGAGCACTTGCCAAACATGGCGGCCCAGGTTCTTCCCTAAGACCCATTTGTGAGCTTTCAGCAGCCCCGTATTTATACCTTGAGATGATTACTGTCTGATAATCACCAGAGGGGGTGCTAAATAACAGCCTCAGAGTGCTGTGCAGAGTATTAAAGGTGAAAACCACCTTTATCCCCATCATTTCCTTATTTCAGACCCTGTCAGGGTGTGTTTTACAATAAGATATTTAACTTACATGCTCCTAGTAGTGCTGAGATCCTGGGGGAAGTGGTTAAAAAAGAAACAAAGCTTGGGTTAAATTTAAATTTTTGTTCATTCATGCCCCTGCAGTAGTCAAGAGGAATTTCAACTTCTTAACAAAACAGTACATTTTTGTTGGTTTGGTTTTTGGGGTTTTGTTTTTTGTTTTTTGTTTTTTTGATGGGGACAGATTGAGACAGACAGGTTCTCTCTTTGTAGCTCTGGTTGTCCTGGAGCATACTGGGTAGAGAAGGCTTGCTTTTGCCTCCCAAGTACTGAGATTAAAGGCATATGCCACCATGCCCAGCATTGATGTTTTAATTTAATTCCTGTATGTTATCATGTGGGAGAGAGAGAAAGATGAGAGAGAGAAGAGAGAGAATGTGTAAGATAGAGAGTGTATGTAAGAGAGAGAAAGAGAGCGAGAAAGACAGTTTATAGGAGTCAGTTTTCTTTCCACCCTGGGTCAAACATAGGCTGTCAGCCTTGTGGACAAGCACCTCACCCACTGAGCCGCCTGGGTGGCTTTTATTGGGCTTTTAAGACAAGGTTTCACCATGTACTTCAGCCTGATCCGGAACTTGCTATTCTCCTGCCTCAGTTTGCCCAGTGCAGAGTTTATAGACATGTTCTCCCTTTCTCAACAAAACAGTCTATTTTTTCAGCTCATATTTCTGTGAAGTACAGTGCCCCCGTGTCATGAGACTACATTAGCAAAAAACACATCTGACTAGGAAAATCCAAACAGAACCTTGATGAGTATAAGGAAAGGTTCAGTATTTCATAGCAGGATATAGTTTGGTTGCTATCTCCATGATGGAGAAGTAGCTCAAAGTTAATTAGATGTGGTTTTATATGTGGTGAACCAACTTGAAACACAGTTTGAAAGAATTCCCATGAGAAGTAGGAATGATAATAATAATAACTGATGGATTCTAGTATCCTTGGAAAAGGCATAGAATCTGTATTAAGCAACAAATGAAAATTTGTGCATTGTGGAATATCATCCCACCCACTCTTCAACAATCTCCGCCAGCTCGGAGGCTCCTCAGGACTGTTCCTGACATATCTGAGAACAGAAGATAATGCAAGCCTTACTGAGGAAATAGGAGGAGAGTTCAGAATACACATTCGTATTAGAAACATGATTTCTAGAAACAAGAGTTAAATATGTTCTAAAAACTGTTTAAAATAAGAGAGTTTACTTACAAACTGGTCAGGGCTCTTTTTCCTCAAATGTTATTTTGAGTATGTTTGTTGGTTGGTTTAGTTGGTTACTTTTCAATTGGTGGTGGTGGTTTTGTTTGAGATAGGGTCTTACACTGTTGTCTAGCCTGTGGCCCATTGTGGCCTCAAACTTGGAGCATTTCTCCTGCCTCACCCTCTTAGGTGCTGCAGTTAGAGGTGAGAGCCACTGCATACAGCTGGGTTTTTCTTTTTCTTTCTTTTTTAAAAACAATAATTACTGTTTGCCAAGAAGTTTGTCTTCTGTCTGGGCTAACATATACTTAGATAAAAAACCATGAGAAACAGTCAAACACATTAAATCAAGTTTGAGTTCTGAGCTTTAGAGTTTCTTGTGGGTTTTCTCTGGAGTTTATGATTGGTTTTTGTTGTTCAGTTTTGTTGTTGTTTTTTTCCTCCCCGTTCTAAAAGTCAGTAACAAGAAACAAAATATCAAATACTCCCTACCATACACACACACTACACACACACACACACACACACACACACACACACACACAATACACACACACACACACACACACACACACACACACACACACACACACTCACTCTCTCTCTCTCTCTCTCTCTCTCTCTCATTATCTGTTTGGGGGTGGTGTTTATTTATTTTCAGAACAGGGTTTCTCTGTGTAGCCCTGGCTGCCCTGGAACTCATTTTGTAGACCAGGCTGGACTCCAACTCAGAGATCCCTCTGCCTCCTGACTCTCAAGTCATCCACAGAATTTTTTCTCCCTGTTGTTTAAAAAGAAAAGGAAAAAAGTAAGCCAGTCAGTGGTGGTGCACGCCTTTAATCCTAGCCCTTGGGAGGCAGAGGCAGGAGGATCTCTGTGAGTTTGAGACCAGCCTGGTCTACAGAGTGAGTTCCAGGACAGGCTCCAAAGCTACACAGAGAAACCCTGTCTCGAAGGAAAACAAAAAAACAAAAGAGAATGAGACCACCTTCCTTCTTTTAATGATTTCTTATTGAGAGCAAATAGCTATTTATAAAGCTAGTTTAAGTACATTTTAGTCTAATAAATAATACTACAAAATAGTTAAGTACTGAAACATAGTTATATTTGTATTTGTTCTTCTCCAACCTTGTGTTCCTCTATCTCACAAAACTAGTTCTTTGAACTTACTCAGTACCTAATGGCAGATGGAGGACTTTACCCACTCTTGAGGTGAAGAGTTCTTAGGTGTGTGGACAAGGGAGCTCTGAACTTAATGCTTTCGGCATGAGAACTGTAAATCGACACAATCACACACACTCATGCATGCACGCATGCCTGCAAGCATGCTACTTCTAGTGTGTCAGAATGGACTCTTGCTTCTGGTTTCCTGCTTACACATAACTTGAGCAATGAATTTATGAGCTGTTATAGTTTGTCTTAAATGTGTGTTAGGAGTGACAACTGTGGCTGAGGATGTAGCTCAGTTGGTAGGGTGTTTTTCTAGTAACATGAAGCTGTGAATTCAACCCCAGCCCTGAATAAACTAGATGTGGTGGTGCATGCCTGTGACCCCAGCAGTCTGGAGGTAGAGGCAGGAGGATCATGAGTCCTTGGCAAGGCTAGGTTGTATCACAAGTTCTGACCCAGCCTGAGCTGCCTGAGCCCCCATCTGGGGGAAACAAAAACAGAGGGAAAAGTGGCCAGTAGAAAGATAGCTTAGTGCTTAAAAGTACTTGTTGCAATAGTTCTATTTTTTTCTTTCAAAAACTTTGGTATGAGAATACTTTGTGGAGACCTGTAAGATGTCAGCAGGTTGAGATGCCTGAGAGCCTGAGGTAGATTAAAGACAGAACCAAGAGTTGTCCTCTGCTGGGCATGCTGGTGCACACCTGTTTTACCCCAGTACTCAGAAAGCAGAAGCAGGCAGGTCTCTGTGAGTTTCAGGCCATTCAGGGCTCTTAATGAAACCTTATCTTAACAAAGGAAGGGGAAAGGACCGATGAGATTGCTCAGTGGTTAGGAGCCCTGTTGGCGGTGCAGAGGGTTCAGTTCCCAACATCCACATGGTGACTCACAACCATCTGTATCACCAATTCAGGGGATCCAACACCCTCTTCAGGCCTCCTTGAGCACTGCACACACATGCAAATGTATACCTGCAGGTAAAACACTCATTTACAATAAATAAATAACTAAATCTAAAACAACAGTTGTCCTCTGACGTACACATACACAAACACACAATGATTAAGTAAAAGTGTTATAAAGATTTTTTAAGAATGCTCTGTGTCAGACATGGTGGTACTTGTCTATAATCCCATCCATCAGAAGGTAGAAAGGTAGGAGGGTGGTGAATTTGAGGCCAGCATGGGATACTGGGGGGGGGGGGGGGTAACAAAGAGGCAGCAGTAGTAATACATACTTGTAATGCCTGCACTTGGGAAGTGGAGGCAGGATCTTTGAGTACATATTCAGGTTCAAGGCCAGCCGGAAATACTGAAGACTGTCTCCAAAGAGAGGGAGCTGTTAATCGGCTACAACAAATAATTGGCTTTGAAACTATACCTAGATTTCAAATGTGTTATGTTTTAGATTTATTCAGATCATTTATTTGCTCATAATAGTATCTAAACTATTTTCATATAAAAAAACATAAAACTTTTTTGATTTTGGTTTTTCAAGACATGGTTTCTCTGTGTAACCCTGGCTGTCCAGGAACTTGCTCTATAGAGCAGACTGGCCTCAAACTCAGAGATCCGCCTGCCTCTGCCTCCCAAGTGCTGGGATTAAGGACGTGCAGCACCACTGCCAGACAAAAATTAAAAACTTACTGTTGGTTAAGTGGCGGCGCTCATGGCTGGCCGCCACAGAAGAGTGCTGGGTGTACCGGTGGCAGAAGAGTCACAAGCCATAGTTACCTTTCTAGAGCTTTATTGGAGGGGAGAGAGGGAGAGAGGGAGAGAAAGACCACGCGGAGTGGGGAATACGGAAGGAGAGAGTTAGGAAAGAGAGAGGGCACGCCCACTTTTTAGGCTGGGATGCCATCGCAGGCTAGTGACGTAATTAAGGACATAATCCTTACACTTAACCATCTGTCCTCATCTCTTTCCTCATCTTCAATGGGAATTTGCAGAAAGAATTCCCTACACTAGCACAGTTCTCCAGAGCATAATATACCAAGCACCTCCATAAATTCATCTTACCATTAGTCCCAAAATAACTCCTTGAAAATCTGCAAGTCAGCTGACCCTAGAGTCTTAGAGTGAATGGATCAACTGACCTTAGAGACTTAGACTGAATGGCAAATGCTTGTCTCTTCAGCCTGTTCTGAGGAGAATCTGGAATGGCAGCTGCCAGGCCCTTCCTCGCTTTCTGCAAGAACAGAAGAAACTTAAAACCCTGTCTTCTTACTGTCTTAACTCTTGTGGCCGGCCTTGGTAGTTTGAGATGATGGTGTTAGGGCTGAGGGAACTGACCTGTGAAGAGGGAAGTTCTTACAGCTTTGTGCACCTGCTTCATTCAAAGCCCCAGTGTGTCTGCCCACGTATTTTGCTGGAATTGTTTTGCTGTTTAGATCACTTATTTCTAGTGTAAATGGAGAGACTATTTGCATTCCTGCCTGTACTGTATAAGGAAAGGTTACTTGAACTACTAAGGAAATGCTTTTTTCTTTAAAAAAAAAAAAGTTTGTCCTGTTTTTGTTCTTTAGTAGTTAGAATCGTTACTGATGAACAATAATAACACAGCTGTGATCTACCTCACTAACGTAAGGCCACTTAGAAATCATTGAAATGTGGGCACAATGGCTCACACCTATAATCCAGCACTTGGGACAGATTGTAGGCCCCAATCCTAGGGGTCATGGTGGAACTTTGTCTCAGGTAAAATAAAAGGTCCCTGAGAGAAAGAGGCCTGCCTGGAGACAGGGACTGCAGTGCCCTTCTGTTTGAGTCTGTTCAGGCCATTGTCACCTGCAGTCCTCATCCCTCGTCACCTCTCCTTTCTCCTTCCAGTTCCTTCAGCATGTGTCTTCTCTCCCAAACATGTAGCATTGTACACTCTTCTGGTTTTCTTTCTTTCTCTTTCTTTTTCTTTTCTTTTTTTGAAGCTAGGCTGGCCTTGAACTCATAGGTGTCCACCTGCCTCTGCCCCCTGGGTGCTGGGACTACGTGAGTGTGAAAACTCGCTCGCTGCACTTTGTTTTGGTTTTCTCTTGTCTACACCATGGACACAGTGTAGGGACTCCTTGAACTGTTAAGTGCTTGCTAGCTAATAGGGTAAAGAAACGGGGGTGGCAGCAGTTGAGGAGTTGTTCCCGTCTGGCAGATAGAACAGCAGAAAGAGAGTCTTTTATTCCTCTGCTTTTGTAAGCAGCAACTTAATTGTTCCAGAAACAAGATAGAGTTCACTGGAGTCAGTACACTCTGCCCGAGCACCGGGCACTGCTCACATGCGCCTGCCATACTTTCTCTGGCCCTAGGAAAAGTATAGGCTTGTTTGCCTGTTAGCAAATAAGACAGATGAGAAAATAAAGGGTACAGGAAATAAGGATGTTTACTTTTTCAAAGCTGCCCCACGGTACCATTTTAAAAAGCTTGTTAGCTATCGAAAGAAAAAAAAGAACCCTGGGAGCCTGGTAGCTTCAGTTGCCAGACCGGTTTTACAAGCCTGACCCCACACACTCTGGGGAGCTTGCTTGGTCCGGAGCCTTATCAGAGAGAGCTATCCAGACATCTTGGAACAGGCTGTTTGGTAATGTGCAGGAGTTTCTGTGCAAACATCCATCATAAGCCATGAAATGATTCAAGGTCCGTAGTTCCTCTTTGTTCCTTTGTTAATCACTGACTTCTGGGGAGGGGGAGGTGCCTCCTGAATGTGCTAATGCATTCTTTTTGGATAAGGATGACGCAGGGATTGTCCTAATAAGGACTTAGATTGAGAAAGCACCTCCCACCCCCACACACACTACCCCCCCCCCCAGAAGATGGGACAGTCAGAGAGGGAGGGCAGTTTCTTTTTTAACTAGAGATGACACAAGCATAAGTCATTTCCTTATTAATCGGTTTAAACCAGTTCTTACAGGAACCAGTGGTGATAAATGTGGGACTTCTCAGAAGTCATTCATTTTATTCTTTGCGCCGGCACACCAGAGTGCAGTCTCAGCTGCGCTGGCCTCTCTCCTGCGATAGCATGGCTCTGGGCTCCCGTTCCTAGTTTCTCCCAGATACAGTAATGTTGGAGATGTCTGTGCTCTAAGGACTTGCTTGAAGGAGGACTTTTTATCCACCAACAAGCTTCCCAGGATTGCTTCAGCTCTGCTCTGATTGTTGTATTTTGTTCTTTTTATACAGTCCCTGCTTTTTTCTTTTTCTTCTTTTTAAGTCTGAGGGGTAAGTGGATTTTCTTTAACATTTCTCTTGCTTTTCTTCCCAAATGTGTCTTTGCTGTGGCTTTGGTACCTGCTCCAGAGCTGTCCCCGGCATAGGTCCGTCTCTGCAGAAGCCTTTTCAGGAGTACCTGGAGGCACAGCGCCAGAAGCTCCACCACCGAAGCGAAGTGGGCACCCCGCAGGTGAGCACCCTCTGGCTTCTCCCCCTCGGCAGCTTCAGGCTCAAACTAGATTCTCTCTTCTCCCGATTTCTGGATGGAGTGAGTGATGTTTACCAGTCTGTTAGCAGAAGTTGAGGCACTGTGTATTCCCTGCTGGGGAATTTGTCTTTGTGTCTGTCTATAGGGTGTTTTCAGAAACAAGGATGGGCAATGGAAGCCAGCAGTCCTGTTGTGTGCGACGCTGTCTTGACCTTACATACGCTTCCAGACTGGGTTAAAGTTAAAATCTAGACCATCACCAAGTACTCGGTGACATGAACATGAATATCCTTTTCCATCTCTGCTGTGGGGATGAAAGCCACCGTTTGCTTTCTTCTTCCTTCCTTTCTTAAATAAAGCAAGGCTCCTACCACAGCTGAGCTTCTGACTTGAATAAACTAAGCCTGGCCGGTTTTGTCAGCAGTTCTGAGGCAGAGGAAAGAACCAGCCGGGATGAGTAAGCAGCAACCTGAACCACGAAGCCTGGAGGAGGCAGTTTGTTGTTCTGACTTTAGACTCTTCGTGGAGCCCCGCTGCTGTCTGTTGTCCAAACGGGGCTCACATTTGCGTTCTAAAAGCCGCTCTTAACACTGAAACAGAACTTAAGTGTCCTTCCTCTTCCCAGCAAGATCTGCAAGGCAGCTGTAGTGTAGAGAGTAGACTAACAAGACCACTATTCCTAGGGCACATATAAAAAACTAGCCCACCATCCCTCCCTAACTATACAAGTTAGCACCGCTGTGCATCCAGCAGAGTGAACTCAGATGGCCAAGTGTAAATTCCAGGGTACCTAGAGACCGGTTTTTAATTGTTTGGGTTGTCTAGGCAAACCTCAAGTTCTCATCATTTCCCTAGAAGCATTGTAAATAATTTCCTTCTGACTGTTGAACTGAGGGAAGCCTCTTTCTTGAATTATTCTGCCTTCTTTCCTGCAGGGAGAAAACTGGTTGTCCTGGATGTTTGAGAAGCTGGTCGTCGTGATGGTGTGTTACTTTATCCTGTCTATTATTAACTCCATGGCACAAAGTTATGCCAAACGAATCCAGCAGCGCTTGAACTCAGAGGAGAAAACTAAATAAGCAGAGAAAGTTTTTCTTTGCAGAAGTTAGCATGGAGGGGTCCTGCCTTACATTGGGAGGGCTCCAACCAGGAAGGAAGATCCCCTCTTCCAGCCTATATTGATTTTTAAAGCATTCTTCCTGAAGCAGTTTAGTCCATATTTTACACTGACATCCTTTTCCTTTATGTGTTAAGGTAAGGTCTCCACCCTCCGTTCAATCCACATTGTATTTCCTTAGGGTGGATGTGATACTCTGCTGCAGACTCAACCAAAATTGGCCTTCTGTTAACGTTCAAGGGCCACATGGTACAATTGGAGAACCCCTGCCACCCAAACATTCTAAAGTATGTTAAATATGACAGGCTTTTTAGGCTTGTCACAAATGATTGTTTTTTCTAAGTCATCAAATGTATATAAGTTATATATATTGGATAGCAGTCTTGCATGTCTATCATGGAACAATTTAATATGCCTTCCTTTCCCACCCTCAAAAAGGCCATTTTATGATGCATTGCACACCCTCTGGGGAAATTGATCTTTAAATTTTGAGACAGTATAAGGAAAATCTGGTTGGTGTCTCACAAATGAGTACACCATTTTTTATTCTGTATATTTAGAATGAAGTCGTGAAAACCTTTATAAAGACATCTTTGATCATTCCGAAATTGTGTCCGTTTTCTTTAGTGCTATGGTTTTTTCTTTCTTTTTCACTTCTGCCAAGTAAGTGGCAGCCTTGTCAAATATACGCACAAGCAGGATCGCCTACGCTTTCGTGTAGTGCCTCAGAGAGCCACCACCACCAGGGTACCTCGTTAGGCTGGACCGGCAGAGGAGGTTCCCCTTGCATGGGAATCTCTGGCTTTATATAAACTAGAAGTAGTGATATATACATCAGAGGACACTAGTGAGAAGTACTTGTCCTGTTTGTGTTAGTTTTAGCCGTTTGTATCCGACTTTAATAGATGGAAGTTTACTTCTGTGTGTTTCTGTGTTGTATTCTTAATGTGATTTTTTTTCCTTTGACATTTTTCTGATTGACCTGTTCATTTTGTTTTGCTTGGTAGGAGAATAAACAACTTTCTTTCCTAGAATTGGCGTTAAGCCCCGGCAGGCCAGAGATGCTTGCTTTGCTTTAAATCCTGCCTGGGCACCTCTTGCTTGCCAACCGTCGTGACATCTGCATGGCTGTACCACCTTGTCGGGTAGCTTATCAGACTGATGTTGACTGTTGGATCTCATGGCAACAGCAGTCGATGGGCTGTCTGACATCTTGGTATCTTTCATCTGACCATCCATATCAAACGTTTTCATTCAAACATAATGCAGCATCATGGTGTAGTCAATAATCGTGGTCCTTGCATCTGACACTTGAGCTTTCATGCCATGATACTGCAGCAGTATCGAGAGAAAACGAACTAGGAAACTGGGGTAGTAGCAGTCATAACTAGTAAATAAAAGGGAAAGTCACCTTGCCTCATGGATTTTGGAAAGGTTGTTACTTTGCTGTTTTTGGTTGGTTTTTGGTTTTTGTTTTTCTTTTCTTTTCAGGGACTAACATTTTGTTACCTGACCTTACTTGAAAAGCAGTCCCCAAATTAAAGGATGGATTATTTATTTATTCATTTAGTTACTTAGTTGAGATAAGGTCCCACTATGTAGAGCAGGCTAGTCTTGGACTCACAAGTGCTGGGCTTAGACTAGTATCATTTGTATAGTCTTAGCTAGCTAGTATCAGAATTCCCACACTAGGTTCCCGATGTCTCTGCTCCTTCCTCCACCTATTTTAGTTTGTGTTGACTTGGAAAAAAGAGGAGGTTAAGTATGAATTATACTTAGATTAAATCTTTGGGATTTATTTCTAAACTTGACTCAGGGTAGAATATTAGAGAAAGAAAAACTATTTCCGAAGCTAAAAATCTAGGAGACTAGTCAAATCTCAAACCCTGTTCATTTGTCCTGGATCCCAGCTGAAGCGGTGTGATAACCCTTCTGTCCAGTTGCCTGCTTCCACCAACCACTAGCATAGATACAGCTACATGCCTCCGCAGATACTACTGCTTAGTTCCAGCCAGTAGGAGCCCAGGAAACCTGCAAGTGCAGTGGTTTGATATTCCTGAAACTTGAGAGGGCTTGGGCATTCTGACTCCATCTCTACATAAGTCTCATTTTGTTCCTTACCACATCCCAGCTAAATGACCCATCAGCAGTTTACACCCTTGAGCACTACCATGGGAATGGGAGTCAGGCCTGGCTTCCATGGCTTTCTGGAATCTGCATGTATGCATAATCTGGATTGTGGAGCTCTGAGAAGGATGGTTTCATTTATTTGGAAAGTGGGCGCATTGTCCAGTGGTTCTCAACCTGTGGGTCATGACCTCTATCTCCAAAAATATTTACATTACAATTCATAGCAGTAGCAAAATTACATTTATGAAGTAGCAACGAAAATAATTTTGTGGTTGGGAATCACCACAACATGAAGAACTGTATTAAAGGGTCCCAGTATTAGGAGGGTTGAGGACTACTGGCCTAGTTTCACAGTTTCCTAACAGTCTAGAAAAAGGTATGAATGCAAGTGGCATTTTGATGTCTACTAGGTATGGAAGTACATCCTGCCGTGAATGTTCCCAGTCTCAGCCTGTGTCCCCAGCATGCTGTGGTCTGTAGCATAAGGACAGAAAGAGAACCCTGTTCACTAGTCATTCCTGCCATGAGTGTTCCCAGTCTCAGCCTGTGTCCCCAGCATGCTGTGGTCTGTAGCACAGGGACAGAAAGAGAGTCCTGTTCACTAGTCATTCCTGCCATGAGTGTTCCCAGTCTTAGCCTGTGTCCCCAGCATGCTGTGGTCTATAGCATAGGGACAGAAAGAGAGTCCTGATCACTGGTCATTCCGCTGTCACCCACCAAATACAAATACTGCATTAAGCTAAGTGAGCTGCCTGCTGTGGATGTCCTGTAACACCAGTCTTTGTTTTGTTCCTTTGCTTGTCTGTCTGTTTTGAGACAGGGTTCTCTGTGTAGTCAGACTGCCCTGGAACTCCCTAGTCCAGGCTGGCCTCAAACTCAGACATCCACTTGCCTCAGCCTCCCAAGTGCTGGGACTAAAGGTGTGTGCCACCACACCTGACCTTAACTCCAGGTTTTTAAACTGATATGTACCTTATCATCAGTAAGATTTTATTTTTATATATACATATATCTCTGTACTACATGTAAACATGTATTACAGTGTCCAAAGAGGGCATTATGTGCCCTGGAACTGGAACCACATGTGATTGTGCGCTGCTCAATGTGGGTGTTAGGAGCTAAACCCAGGGCCTCTACACGAGCAGTATGTGCTCTTTACTGCTGAGCCATCTTTCCAGCCCTTGTCTTCAGTTTTTCAATCATCAGATTATCTTAGAGCATGCAGAAATGTCACAATGTATTCAGTCCACCAGGACCTTGTTTACAGGTCGTCTGAGTTAAACCTAGGCTCCAGCACTGCTGAGCACACACTGCTGAGCTGCATCCCCGTTTGCACATGCTCTTTTGGATGTCATCTTGACAGGCTTTGTAGTAAATGAAGAGGAATATGTGACCAAACATTTCTCACTTTATTTTGAGGGGTATTGTGCTTTGGAGGTTGTATGTTCGCACACGCGTCTTCTTTCCAGTGCTGAGGATTGGGCCCTGGGCCTTGGCTTGCTACATACATGGTACCAATAAACTTCATTCCAGCATGAAAGGGTATTTTTGTTTTTGTTTTTGTTTTGTTTTGTTTTAAACTACACTTTATTTTTTTGTGTGAGTGTACACATGCCAAGTGAGTTCATAAAAGTCAGAGGCCAACTTATGGGTGTATTCTCTCTTCCTACCATGTGAGTCTCAGGTATCAAACTTGGTTCTTTAGTCTTGGTGCGAGGCACCTCTGCCACAGAGCCATTTCTAAAAGTTCAAGTAAGGCCGGGCATGACGACACACCTTTGATCCCAGCACTTGGAAGGCAGAAGCAAGAAGATCTCTGTGAGTTTGAAGCCAGCCTGGTCTAAATAGCCCTTGGACAGCCAAGACTGCATGATCCTATGTCAAAACAAAACAAACAATTAATAAATAGACTTGGTGACCCATCCCTGTGATCTCAGCACCAGGGAATCTGAAGCATTGCAGTCTTGAAATCGATGCCAGTAAAACCCTATCTCAAGATAGGGGGAAAGTCGGGCGGTGGTGGCGCACGCCTTCAATCCCAGCACTCGAGAGGCAGAGGCAGGTGGATCTCTGTGAGTTTGGCACCAGCCTGGTCTACAGAGCAAGTTCCAGGACAGCCAGGGCCACACAGTGAAATCCTGTCTCAAAAAACAAAATGGGGGGAGCTGATAGAAAAAGAATTTACTAGAAGGGAGAAAAAAGGGGATAGGGCCAGCATGATGACTGAGTGGAGAAAGGTGCTTGCTGCCAAGTCTAACCACTAGAGTTCAATCCCTGGGACCCACATGGTAGAAGGAGAGCCAACACCTGCAGATTGTCCTTGGACCTACACATACACACACACACACACACACACACACACACACACACACACACACACACACACACTCTGAAGCTCACACATGTACCCACACACGTACTCACTAAATAAGCATAAAAAGGGAAACAACAGCTTTCAGACCCTTAGAATAAACTGAATCCAGAGGATCTAGTATAGATTACTAGGTGGATATGCTTAAAACCACTTTTAAAAAAAAATAGTTGTTGACATGCCAGATCTTTTTGTTTTGTCTGTTTCAACACAGGGCTACTCTGTGTAGCCCCGCTTGTCCTGTAACTCTGTAGACCAGACTGGCCTTGAGCTCAGAGTGCTGGGATTAAAGGTGTGTGCCACTACACCTGGCCTAATCTTTTTTAATAGATACAAATGCTATTCATTTTCTGCATAAATGACTTGGTTCGGTTTGTGTGTGCTGGTGGGAGTGTAGCGTAGAGGGAGATCGGTCTGCCTTGGCCTGTGGAGTGTTCAGATCATAGGCAGGTGGCACAGTGCCAGGCTTGACTTGTTACCCTTAGTGTGCAACTGGGAATTGATCTAGTGAGAACTTCGGAGCCTTTTTAAAGCCAGTATCCTGTCCCTCATACTATCCAACCTCCTCTGGCATGCTGCCATGTTTTACAGCAAATGATCTGCTACACAGAACGACTGCATCTGAAAATGTCCCTGCCTTTATTCTAGGACATCAGGAAAAAGGGCACATAGTCTACCTGATAGATGCCGAGCAATCTAGGAGTCATCCATGCTCGGTTGACAGGGGCTTGGGTTTCAGTCCCTTCCCTGCAGGGCCAAGAGTTCACCTGAGGTAATATGTTTGCCTTGGAGGTGAGGCCTTGAATTGCAGCGACTAACCTACCAGCCTGCATTTGCATGTTTAACCTGTTCCAGGAAGAGACCTTACAAAAGCCCGAGATACCGGGCTGCTTGCTCAGGCCTTTAGAGTTGCAAGGTGCTGCCATAGGCAGCTGCCAACTGGTCTTGTTCTTTGACCCACTGGACCCGCACAGGTTTCTGTGTGGGTGTTAATACGAAATTAGAAGGGAGGTGGTTTTAGATGGCCCCTGCTCTCCACTGGGATTCATTTCAGATCTGAACTTCAATTCTCCCATCAGGAGACTGACCCAAGTCCAGTGAGAGTGAGTCAGCGGCAAGGGGCTGGCTGGATCTGGGGACAGAAGTACGACTTCTGAGTGTTTGTTATCCAGATCCAGCAGCCAGTGACTCTTGAAGCATTGAACATCTGTCCCTCTTGAGGTAGCATTTTTCACGTGCACAGAGTTGTTCCCTTGGGTTAGCAGTTGCTCTGCCTTTGCCTTGAGCCGGCTCAGGACACTCTGTAGGGTCCACTTCAGTCCTGATCTCAATTGCTTCAGGAAGGAAGAGCATTTTACAGTCCAGGGTTTGCATGGAAATTCCCTTCTCCATCTGAAGCCAGGTGTCCAACCTATTTGTTAACCATTTCCAAATGACTCAAAGGACAGACAGGAAGTGCTTGGACACATTCCAGCACCATTTCTACAAACCAGCCCTTATTTGCATTGGAAACCACATTCCAGAATTCTGAAGGGCTCCAGCCTCCTGGGACCTCTGAGCCATCCATGCCAACTGACAGTCGGGGTCTTCAGGCAGTCCCTGGCCTCCTTGGATGGTCTTCGATCTAACGTCTTGTTGATTCTGGAGGCCTCTGTAACAATCCTCCCCTCCCCCACCATCCCAAATGTGGCATTTCCCGGTTGCCATCTCTCCCTTTTGCAGGACAGAAAAGGAGCAGTCCTTTCCTCGGGGCTCTTTGGACTGACCCAGCTGGACAGCATTGCTTAATTGTCTTCTAGGCTGCTTCAGATCAAAAAGAAAAATGTTTCGGGGTAGTGAGGCCGGTTAGGCATTTGAGAAAAGGAGTGGATGTGCCTTGCCCTGGAGGTTAGATTGTTGTTGCTATCCTCCAGCCCCTCACCATGTGGGGAGACAAAGAACAGCACAATTACTCCTCGTGCCTGAGCCAGGCTCCTGGCCAGGTCCCCAAGGACTGGTGTTCTGCTCAACCCAATCACCAACCCCCCCAGGGGGTTAGTGATTGTGTAGCCTTGGCTGTCCTGGAATTTGTTCTGTAGACCAGGCTGGCTTCAAACTCAGAGATCCACCTGACTCTCTCTCCTGAGCACTGGGATTAAAGGTGTGCACCACCACCGACCGCCCCACTCACTTTTCAAGAAGGCCAAAAATAAAATGAGAAAGCCTCTCTCTGCAGCCCCTTCCCACTTGCAGGAAAGCGAGTCCAGGGCCTCCAGCAGAGTCACCCGCACTGTGTGGCCATGCCCTCCGGTGCTCTCCAGAGACCCCTGTTTTGCCCATTGCCACTGCCTCTTCCCACCCCCAGGCCACTGTGGCACTTCACACTCAGCAGCACTGACGGCTCCCAGGGACCTCTGCCCTGAACCAGGAAGCACGGTGTGTTGCTGTAACTGATAATGATTGCTTACTTTGTACTGGACACTGTTTTCAGTGTCATTTCGAGCGTATTGTACTTAATCATTTAATCCTTACTGCAACCCCAGGAGGGCATTTAGAGTGGGAGGGTCAGCAGTTTGTGGGTGGTGAGGGCATGGACGAGGAAGTGGACGTGGCGGTACAGCTCTTACGCACTCTGTTATGTAGAAATCAGTGCAAAAGTTCAAGTTGCATCTTGTGATCACTGAGTTGGTGGAGAAAGGAAGACAGCAGAAAACCAAGGCCATTGCCTAAGAAGTCAGCAGCTTTCCCACCTCCTCAGCCATCTCCTGTGGTCAGGTTCCCAGAATGCTCTTGGTAACGATGATTACTAAACAATTCATATTTGTATAGGCCTTTTTTCTTTTCAATTTTGGGACAAAAATCTCACTTGGTAGCCCTGGCTGACCTGAAACTTACCAAGACCTGCTTGCCTCTGCCTGCCTCTTGAGGTCTGGGATTAAAGCCCTACACCTTTCTCCATTTGCAGAGTGCTTTCTTTCACAGCTTGAGTGGTTTTACTCTTCCTAACAACCATGGCGTGGCATTAGCCACACTTTAAGAACAGGAGTGGGGGGGCAGAATATGTGGTTGTTACTTATTTGCAGTGCTATTTGCCATGTGAGAGAAAACACAAGGTACAACAAAACCCACTATAAGAGTTTTTATTAGGGATTGTGCAGTAGGCCTACTGGGGGAACGGGTGGAATCTGCTTTTATAGCCCCCCCCTCCCCCCCCCCCCCCCCCCCCCCCCCCCCCCCCCGCGCACATGGGCTTAAGTAGCTATGTCAACCAAAGGAAGAGTAATTTATAATTCTCTTGTCCTTTTTCTTGTGTTCGCTCTGTTTTTGCCCCTAGAACATTATCTCTAAGGGTCTGTTGTGCTCAGCCAACAGCATGTGCTGAGTGAGTACTGCAGCAGTCTAGTAAGAAGCTACTCTCCAAGTGGAGGCCGGGGTGCGGGCCCGGGCCGGAGTAAAAGAGGCGAGAGAAGTGAGGAAAGGCTGGGGGCGGGGGGGTGGCTCACACAAGCACGAGGCCCTGAGTGGATTCCCAGCATCCACATCTGCACCCCAGCACTGGGGGAGCAGAAACCAGAGGGTCCCCGGAGCTCACTGGCCAGTCAGCCTAGTTAGTCAGTGAGTTCCATGAGAGACCTTGCCTCAGAAAGTGTCAGAGACAGGGAACATCTGACATCAACCTCTGACCTCCACATGCATACACCACACAGATAGAAAGAGAAGAAAGAACATGGCCACTCTCCAGGAAAGATGTGTAAAAGGAGGAGCAGGTTTCTGGCTCCGCACACTGTTCGGCTGGCGCACACACTGCGTGTCACAGGACTGTGAGCAAATGCCCTCTGAGCTTTCCCGTAAGCAACAGCGGCCTTCACTTGTGTAGCATTTGCTGAAAAGATGCCACTGTGGCTAGAGCTTTGAGTCACAGGAAACGAGAACTTCCCTCTCCTGTTGTGTCCCTGGCTCCTCCCTGTGCGGCTGGAGAGTGGTGATTCCTGGATAGATGGTCTTTCTATATAAGGAGAAAAGTTGGTACCGGGAGCTGCTGTCTTCCCCTGGATGACAGCAGCAGCCGCAGCCAGGAGCCCAGATGTGTTTCCAAGGCCGAGGGAGGGCTTTTCCCAGCCGCCTCTGCCAACCTCAAAGGCAGCGTTGTGACTCTGGTGCATCTTCTGGACCATGTGGTGAAGGAGTTTTCCACTTGGCTGCTTTGGTGCTGAGGTTGTTTACATGTTTCAGTAAATGAGTTATTACTTATTGAAGTTGGCTGAAAAGGCATTCAGAATAAATGGCATGTGACCACAATGACACCACTCTGCAGGAGCATCAGGGGTCAGAAAGAGAGGTTTAACTTGTGTCTACTGTGGTGGAGAATGGATGAAAGCGAATTCCACTCACAGGTTCCTGCATTGTTTTCAAAGACCAGGAGGACTGGGGTGTCCCTGTTCTAGGGTCCTCATGGAATCTGGCATAACCAGCTGCTGATCCTGTGAAGATGTGGACAAGGATTTCTGTGGAGGAATGCTGCAAGGTCCTTTGAGAATGTACCAGTCAATTCTTGGTGCTCTGCGTTTGCTTCAAAAGTAAAGGAATCTGGAGATGGGGAGAGAACTCTGCTCTTAAGAGCACTGCTGCTTTTCTAGAGGATCCAGTGCCTCTTCCTGCCTCTGGACACCGGGCGAGCCACAAAGACTCCATGGAGGGCTGGGGGTGCATCGTGGTGGTGAAGAGCTTGCCTGACATGCACGAAGCAGCCCTGGGCTCCTTGTCCTGCCCTGCCTGAACAGGGCAGGGTGGTGCCAGCCGAGAATCCCAGGAGTTGATCACAAACTCAAGGCCACACCTTGGGAGACGGCTCAGCACTCACACTCGCTGCTCTTCCACAGGAGCCACGCTTGTTTGACAGCACCCATGTTGGTAACCTCAGTTCCAGAGGACCCCATACCCTCTTCTGATCTCCACAGGCTCCTGTGCACCCATGGCATACCCTTACATCCCTCACCCAAATACAATAAGTTCAAGGTCATCCTCAGCTACATAGCAAGTCAGATAAACCTGGAATACATGAGGCCTTGTGGAGGGGGGGATTCCCTAGTCTCTGCAGAAGGAATATTCCTAATTAACTCTTCCCACCCTTTGTTAGGTTTCTGACTCACTAGACTTTAGTCTCTATTCAGACTGTTTCCATGTGGGTGTTAGCATCCTTTAATAAATTATTTTCCTTAGCCACTGTGTTGGGTGCCTGACGTCTCAGCTACTTAGGAGGCTGAGACAGGGGAAGAAGCACATCTTGAGCCGGAAGTTCAGAGCAATAGAGCAAAAACAAAGATGTCAGGCATGAGGGCGCACACCTTCAATTCCAGCGCAGAGGCAGAAGTAGGTGGGTCTTTGTGTGTTTGAGGCCAGCCTGGTTTCCATAGCAAGTTCTAGAGCTACACAGTAAGACTGTCTCAAAAACAAACAAGGGGGGAATGGGGAGAGGCAAGGTGTCAGGGATAGGGCTCAATTGGTTTAGTGTTTACCTAGCAAGCAGGAAGCCTTGGGCTCCCTAACACCGCGTAGATAAGACAAGGCAGTGCACACCTGTGATCCCAGACAGCACAGGTGGGAAAACGCTCTGTGTAGATGTTTCATCGCGTGTGCACCACACGTGTACCTGACGGCCAAGGAGGCCAGAAGGCATTAGATCCCCTGGGACTGGGGCTACAGAAGGTTGTAAGCCTCCATGTGGGTGCTGGACTCCAAATCCAGTCCACTGGAAGAGCAGCCAGTGCCCCTAACTGCTGGGCCAAAGACTCTGTCCTAAAAAGAGAAAACAAAACTGGTGTAACAGTGTACATTTGTCTCCAAACAAAAGCCAGAGGGGAGGGAGGATGGCTAAGTAGGAAAAGATGCTTGCTGCAGAAGGCTGACGACCTGGGTTCAATCCCCAGGACCCACATGGTGGAAGGAAAGAACCAACTCCCCCAAAATGTCCTCTGACCTCCACACACAAACAAACCTCTATGTAGCCCTGACTATCCTGGAACTAGCTATGTAGACCAGGCTGCCCTCAAACTCAGAGATCCACCTGACTCTGCTTCCTGTGTGCTGGGATTAAAGGCGTGAGGCATCACTCCTGGCCGAATTCCTCCTGTTTTTAAACCTGTCTTCAGTTGTGTGTGTGTGTGTGTGTGCATATATGTATGTATGTGTATATGTATGTATGTTTAAAATTACCCCAGAGGCATATTTTTGTTTTAATTTTTAAAAATACATATGGGTGTTTTGCCTGCATGCTATCTGGGCCCGCAGAGGCCAGAGGAAGTTTCAGATGCCCTGGGACTGGAGTTACAGACGGGAGTGAGCCACTGAGAACGGAAACAGGATCCTTTGGAAGAAGAGCCAGTGTTCTTAACTGCTGAACTATCTCTCCAGCTCTACACTTTGTCTTTAATTATATTCATTACTTATTATTCATGGACGCCAAAGGACAGTTTACAGAGGTTATTTCTCTCCGTCCACCCTGTGGGTTGGGGAAACTGAACTTGGGTCATGAGACTTGGCGGCAATGACTTTACCTGCCGAATTACATTGCTGGTCTGTTTCATTTTTGAGACATGATCCCATGTGTCCCAGCCTGGCCTGGAAGTCTCTATGCAGCCAAGGATGACCTTGAATTTCTAAACCTCCTGCCTCCACTTCCAGAGTACTGGGATTACAGGCATACTATGCCCAGTTTATGTAGTGCTGGGTATTGAACCTAGGACTTCAAGCATGCTAGGCAAGCACTCTGCTACCTCAGCCACTTTTCCAGCCCTGGGGTTTGGTTTGCTTTGGTTGGTTGGTTGGTTGGTTGACATAGGGCTTCATGTTGCCCAGGTTAGCCTTAAACTTGCTATGTAGCTTAAGCTAGTCTTGAACTTCTGATCCTCCTGCCTTCACTTCCCAAGTGCTGGGATTACAGGCCTGCACCACCAACCCAGAGTGATTTTGAAGTTCAATGTGTCCCTGTCATTTGTCAGCTGTACATTTCTTCTGGAGTTAGAGGCCTAAGTTCATCGTCTAGTACACATAGAGTTTCTTGTGAGCCAGGAATATGCTTGCCAGCACAGACTGTACCAAGTGGTGAACATCTTCCTGCCAGGGGCCAGGTTGGACTTATTTCTTTACCACCCTGTTGGTATTGTTTTTTTGTCTGGCCCACAGTCAGGACAAACTTTCTTACCTGTCAGTCCCATAGCCATTTAGACCCGACCAAGTAAACACAGAGACTTATATTGGTTACAAACTGTATGGCTGTGGCAGGCTTCTTGTTAACTGTTCTTACAGCTTAAATTAATCTATTTTTATTAATCTATACCTTGTCTTGTGGCTTACCGGTACTTTATATCTTTTTTGTCCTGATGGCTGCTGGCAGTGTCTCTCTCACCCAGCTTTTTGTTTTCTCAATTTTTTTTTCTCTTAGTCTCGCCTATATTTCCTGCCTGGCCACTGACCAATCAGTGATTTATTCATTGACCAATCAGCAACACATTTGACATACAGACCATCCCATAGCACTTCCCCTTTTCTTTTCTTAAAAAGGAAGGTTTTAACCTTTACACATCTCCAAAGTCAGCTTGGTATATTTGGGAATTTGGGCGTAGCTTCTCTTATTACTTCCTGCTGGAGGGGGTTGCTGTATCTTATGGGGACACAAAGAATATTTTAGGATTATGGAGTAGTCCATGAGGGTGTATCGTTTGAGCCAGTTGCCTTGAAACGGTTTTGGATGTTGGATCATCTGGGCCATGGTGTCATCAGAGACCTTTCAGGTGGTCTTGGCTGGTCAAACCTGATGTGTCTTAATCTGGAACAAATCCATAGCCTCTGGCTTTCTGTGGAAACAAAAGCAGAGCCTCCTTTCCAAAGCAACATATCCTTACATCCAAATTTTGAAGTCAAGGTACCTTTAAAATATACATTTTGGCATAACTCAACAGCTTTTGTAATCAAATGTTTTTTTTTAGTTACGAATATCAAAGAGAACATAATCCAGATTCTTTGTGTGGTAGCCATCTTTACGTGGCTTATTTTTTTTTATATTAGCTTGAGCCTATTGCTTTGAACTGTAGCCTTCTAAGCCTGAAACGGCACTGGCACTGCTGGCTCCGCCCACTTCAGCTTCCCAACATGGCGGTGATACGTTTTTCGCCAGCTCTGGGAGCCATCAACTCTCAGAAATAGTGGGTCTATGCTTCTATCAAAGTGGCATGTAGCCCAGAAACCTCTTTTTTTTGTTGTTTTGTTTTGTACTAGCAAAGGCTAAATCCACCACACAGCTTAATGTGCCACTTGTAGAGGCCTCATTCCCACCATACTGCAGGTCGAGCATGCACGCACGCTAGGAACCCGCCAGTAGCTCAAACTGGCAGGCTGCCGCTAACTTGAAAGAGACAAGTAGGAACTGTTTTTAGCTCCGTTTTAGAATCTTTTTTCTCAGGTTTTAGGTGGAAACTCTTGCCCCACGTTGGGTGCCATTTGTTGGTATTGTTTTTTTTGCCTGGCCCACAGTCAGGACAAACTCTCTTACCTGTCAGTCCCATAGCCACTCAGACCCGACCAAGTAAACACAGACTTATATTGGTTACAAACTGTATGGCCGTGGCAGGCTTCTTGTTAACTGTTCTTACAGCTTAAATTAATCTATTTTTATTAATCTATACCTTGTCACGTGGCTTGTGGCTTACCGGTACTTTACATCTTTTTTGTCCTGATGGCGGCTGGCAGTGTCTCTCTCACCCAGCTTTTTGTTTTCTCAATTTTTTTTTTCTCTTAGTCTCGCCTATATTTCCTGCCTGGCCACTGACCAATCAGTGATTTATTCATTGACCAATCAACAACACATTTAACATACAGACCATCCCACAACACCACCCTCTCAGCACGGTCTTTCCTCGCAGGTGTTCGGTGGATGTTTGTTGAATTCAGCTCACATCCTGCTCTTGCATACTGATCTCATAAGTCCAGCCTAAGCAAGAGCCCTTTTTTTCCCCAAAAGGAAACTCCCATCTTTAACCTTACATCTTTTTTTTGTTGTTGTTTTTGGAGACAGGGTTTCTCTTTGTAGCCATGGTTGGCCTGGAACTCACTCTGCAGAGGAGGCTGTCTAGCCTTGAACTCAAAGAGAGCCACCTACCTCTGCCTCCCAAGTGCTGGCATTAAAGGCACGCACCACCACTGCCTGGCATGTTTCTTACTATCTTGTTCCCATGCCCTCTCACCTAGTAAATATAAGGAAGTTTTGTTCACACTTTTTTTTTTTTTTTTTTTTGGTTTTTCGAGACAGGGTTTCTCTGTGTAGCTTTGCGCCTTTCCTGGAACTCGCTTTGGAGACCAGGCTGGCCTCGAACTCACAGAGATCCACCTGGCTCTGCCTCCCGAGTGCTGGGATTAAAGGCGTGCGCCACCACCGCCCGGCTTTGTTCACACTTTTACAATTCCATGAACTTTGCTCTTGAACTATCTAGAACAACTCAGCCCCTCATATCTCACTTAAAATATAATTTGAAAGCATTTGTCTAATTTTAAATGTTAAGGAGAAACAGGTAAAGTTAATATTACTAGCCTAATATCCATAAAATTACAATAATGAAAATATTAATATTTGGGGCTGGAGAGATGGCTCAGTGGTTAAGAGCACTGGCTGCTCTTCCAGAGGACTTGGGTTCAATTCCCAGCACCCACATGACAGCTCACAACTGTCTGTAACCCCAATTCTTGGGAATCCTACACCCTCACACAGACATACATGCAGGCTAAACACAAATGCACATAAAAAATCACTAAAAAAGAATGTTAAAAGTATTACTATTTCTTTTTTTGTGTGGTTTTTCAAGACAGGGTTTCTCTGTTTAACAGTCCTGGCTGTCCTGGAACTCACTTTGTAGACCAGGCTAGCCTCACACTCACTGAGATCTACCTGCCTCTGCCACCCAAGTGCTGGGATTAAAGGTGTGCACCACCACCGCCTGGCCAATGTTTCATATTCTTTTATTCATGTAGTCTTTTTTTTTTCTTGTATCATTGGAGATTAAACCCTGGGCCTTGCACAAACTGGCCAAGCACTTGAGCACTGAGCTACATTCCCATTACCATATTGTCTCAAAAGTCTGATGTGTATTCTCCATTCATGGCACTAACCACATGTGGTCAATGGTCATATTTTTGGACAATAGTATCTTTGAATTTTTGTGTACCACTTAAATACTTAAACTCAAGTAGAACAAGAAGGCCAGAGAAACATCTATTACAATGACTTCACTGGCAAAGAGGAACTATGACAAAGCATTACTGGCTAAGTGATACGTCATTTGAATCTTTTAAATATTTTAAAATAATTTCTTGGTTTTTGTTTTTTAGACAAGGTCTTGACATAGAACCCAGGCCTCCTCTTAATTCCTCATGTTCCTGACCCTGCTCTCCCAAGGACTAGAACACTCAGACTCTTTCTTTTTAAACTATTCTTATAACTAATCATACATTTTGCCATTAGGTAAAGCCAGAAATTCAAAGACCAAGCAGAGTGGCACACACTTAGGATCCTGGCACTTGGGAAGTAGAGACAGGTGGATCGCAGTGATTTCCAGGCTATCCTGGGCTACTTAGTAAGGTGCTGTCTCAAAAGCAAACAAAACAAAAAAACAAATTACTTTTGTTGTTTCTCTGTGTAGTTTTGGTGCCTGTCCTGGATCTCTCTCTGTAGACCAGGCTGGCCTCGAACTCACAGAGATCTGCCTGCCTCTGCCTCCCGAGTGCTGGGATTAGAGGTGTGCGCCACTGCCGCCCGGCCCAGATGACTTTTGAAATGCTGATAAGCTGCATGTTTGGGGAGCATGCACCCCCCCTCTGTTTTGTTTCCGTAGCTTGACTTCCCTGTTTTCTCCTACACTGAACTGACAGTTTCCCAGGAACGGGAAACGTTTGCAGCATTTATCTCCGCTCCCTGGGTATGCATTCCTGCTTGTAGAAGTGGAGTTCTGTCTGCTGCTAAGGCTGACCTCGAATCTTCCAAGACATTTCAGGGTGTAGGCGCAAGAAAGGATTAAATAGAAAATATAGACCCTGTTTTGTTTTGTTTTGTTTTTTTTAGTTTACATTCCTAAACTCCCCCCTACAAAAAATACTTTTGATTGATGAAGGATGACAGTGTCCTTTAAGTTAGTCATCAAAAATGACAGGTCGGCTGATAAAACCGTATTTGGTAAGAAGATGGCAGGAGAAGAGAGGGCGGACTGCCAAGTGTGGGCTCACAGGGAGGGGACAGTGGGAGAGAGACATATGGAGCGTGTTTTAAAACAAAACATTCGACAAGCATTCAAGTGTGATAAACATGGTGGTCAGAGGAGGAATCGCTGGTATGCATGCTCCAAAGTTGTCCCAAGCCAGAAGAGACATTGCAACATTCAAAGCCTAGGCCAACACTCCCCATTTGCTGTTCTTTCTGGAACTACATTCTTTCCCATTAAAAAAAAAAAAAAAAGGTTGAATATACACACAGTCAAAAGCAACAATTAGGAAGCCAGAATCGTAGCTAGCTTCATACAGCAAAAGAAACCCTGCATTGTAAGCTCTTCCATCCTGCAGTCCTGATCCAGCATCCCTAACACCTCGATGGATGCCTACCAAGCACTGCAGACATTGCTGAATGAATGACTGAGCTGGCTGAGGGCAGGCGGTTCTCAGTGATGGGTGAAATGAAAGACTTCACAGGGCACTACGACTGCTGGGGGTAGGGGACGGGGAGTGCCGAGTGGGAAGAGATGGGTGGGTTCTGCAGCGTAGACCAAAAGGTATGAGGAGACAAAAGGGTGAGAAGGCCTGAAAAGAAGCAGTCTATGCTCACACGACACCCACTGCCCATAGGGTGCCCCCTCACTCGGAGTATAGTCCAGGCTGGCCCTCCTTTCCTGAGCCTCCTCAAGGGTCAGGATTACAGGTGTGTGCCACCATACTTGGCTTCAAAATTACATTTCAAAAGTTTTCTCACTCTACCTGGGAGCTGCTGCCTCTGTTTTTTCCCTGGTTGGTGCATTTCTGATGCCATCCTAAATTTCAAAGCGTTGACTTCAGCTCCTCTTGGATCATGTTGGTTTGGTTTGGTTTGGTTGAGGCAGGGGCATCTCAACATACTGCCAGGGTTGACCTCCGTCCTGGGCTGGCTTAGGCTGACCTCCTGCCTTAGGCTCCCTTGCAGCTGAGACTATAAGCACATGCCACAGCACCTGGCCTCTAGTGTTAATTTTTGTTAAAACTGCAACTCTAACTTTAAAAAGAAGTCATTACAATTTTTTTTTTTTTGCCGGGCAGTGGTGGCACATGCCTTTAATCCCAGCACTCGGGAGGCAGAGCTAGGCGGATCTCTGTGAGTTCGAGGCTAGCCTGGGCTACCAAGTGAGTTCCAGGAAAGGCACAAAAGCTACACAGAGAAACCCTGTCTCAAACAACCAAAAAAAAAAAAATTTTTTTTTGAAAACACTATTTTCCATGTAAATGATTAAAACAAGCTTCAAATATTTTGATGTCCACATATGTCAAATAATGGAGTACTTGAAAAAAATGTTCATACATGGATGGGTCCTGAGTGCTTACAGGAATTTCCTTCTAATATTCACCTGCTGTTGATTACACAGATTTCAAATAAAAATACCTTCACCTCGTTTGTACCTCATGAATTCCTGCCTCAAATATCAAGTGGTTTCAACTTCTGACTTCTCTCATGCATTCCTTCTAGCAAGATGGCTGAGTCAGCTCACCCCCAGTGAGTTCATGCAGCCACGGGTCTTCATTAACATTGGTTTCGTCTGGGAAGTTAAGTCCTTGGATGTGTCCAGAGCTGAAGAATTCTGTCTTGTGAGAATTATGATCTAATTATTCCTCAAGTATAGTTGAGTTAACAAAATGCAGCCAGTGGGGTGTGCCTTCTAGCAGCTAAACCGACTACTTTCTACATTCCTTCGAAATAAGATATGGTCCAGTATTTTAAACCATAGCAACAGTTGATAAGAAAAACAGCAAAAAGGTAATTATTTCCATGTGGAAAGAAAAGCAAGAAAGCACCAAATCTGGGAACTATTGTTTTTCCATGCAAAGTCAGTTACTACTGGTAGATCGGGCAGAAAGAGCCAATGCTCCTATTTTGCCTCATTTTATATGTTGATACACCGTGTGTGATATATTTCATTGAAGCACAATGTTTCCTTCAAACATACTGCCAAATATTATGTGTGTGTGTGTGGTTCTCCAGAGTGAAACAATATTTCCTTATATTAATTTCATCTAGTACTATATTATCTTTGTGATAATTTTCTCAATTTAACAAAACATATGGGTGGGTGATATTTTTACTGCAGGGCTGACGAGAATGGCCCACCTGGTAAAGGTACCTGCCACCAGGCCTTATGACCTGAGTGAGCCTCTGGACACAGAACTGACCCCCCCAAGTTGCCCTCTGATGCCCAAATCCACACTGGAATACAGCATATAAACTGCCTTCTATAGCAACTCAAAACCTAGTAGTCTTTAAACACCGACTGAATCAAATCATTTTCTGCTCTGACATTCTACAGTCCACAGCCAAATCTGACCCAGGTCACTCATTCCCAGAGAGTTGAAGAAAACCCAACAATTAGCACAGTTACCTGTTTACTTTAAAAAAAATAAAAAGAAAAAAGCTTGATGTGGTGGCCAAGTCTTCGATTCCAGCACCCAGAAGGCAGAAGCAATTGGATCTCTGATTTTGAGGTCAATCTGGTCTACATAGTGAGTTCGAGGCCAGCCAGGGCTGCACAGTAAGACCAGTCTCAAAATAAATATTGAATATGTGTGGATACATGCACATGCCATGGCACAAGTGTGGTAGAGAAAGTTTCTCTTCTTCTGTCACATAGGTCCAGGGATGGGTCTCAGTCATCAGGCTTGACAGCAAGTGCCTTTACCTCTGAACCATCTCTCTATACATACCCTGCTTTGGTTTTTGAGACGAGATCTTGCTGTGTGTATAGAGCCCTGTCTGACCTGGAACTTGGTATATGCTCAAGCTGTCCATTAACTCCTGAGCCTCTTGCCTCTACCTCCCAAGTGCTGGATTACAGTGTTGGCGACAGCGTCTAAACTTCTTTGGTCCAGGCTCATCTTGAACTCCTGACTGAACAGATCCTCCTGCCCCAGCCACCTGAGCTTCAGTACCCGGCACACAGCTGCACCTGGCCCTATGTTCATTTTTAAATAGCTGTGTAAAGTGGCTTATTGTATTCAGAATGGATGGTCGGTCACGCTGTAGCATTTGACAACATCTCCCTCTTGTGGTTCAAAGCATTCACTAGTTCTCAGACCCAAGAATAGTGGCTGATGCTTAACACTCGGGGAAGCTGAGGCCAAAGTTGGAGAATGATAGCAAGTTCCAGGCCATCCTGGGCTACAAAGACCCTGCCTCAAAAACAAAACAAAAGCGAACAAACGGAACCCATGCTAGGGCTGGAGAGATGGCCCGGGATTAAGAGGTGCCTGCTGCACTTGCAGAGAATCAGAGTTCAGTTCCCAGAACCAACACCTGTATCTCCAACTCCAGAGGATATAACGTCTGCTGGCCTCCATGGGTACCTTCATACATGTGCACAGCCACACACACACACACACACACACACACACACACACCACGAAACTCTTTTTTAAAAGCCCACATGCATACTCTTTTTTTTTTTTTTTTTGGTTTTTCGAGACAGGGTTTCTCTGTGTAGCTTTGCGCCTTTCCTGGGACTCACTTGGTAGTCCAGGCTGGCCTCGAACTCACAGAGATCCGCCTGGCTCTGCCTCCCGAGTGCTGGGATTAAAGGCGTGCGCCACCACCGCCCGGCTCACATGCATACTCTTAAGTATTTTTTTAGCTTTCATTTGAACTGTGAAAGTTTAGATCATATTTAGTAATCTTTTTCAAGTAAAGAGAGAAGATTTAGAAACATGGAGACAACACATTTCCTTTCCCGGGTTCTTACAGTATGTGTCAGTCAAGAGTTTGTGGAGTTGTTTTAAACTAGGCTCCAAGGTGCATGAGCTTCCTCTGGAGCCGAGGCAGAGGGCTCTCTTGAGCCCAACAGTTTGAGACCCTGTCCTAACAAAATGATGTTCTTTCCAGAAGCACTGCTTTTTTCTTCTTACAAATGAAATACCAAATACATGTTTGTAGCAAGCTTTCTTCGGGGCCACCAACCAGCCCCCAGTCATGACCCGGAGACTTACTATTAGTTATGAATGCTCGGCCTTATCTTATGCTTGTCCCACTGTCTCTTATAGCTTAACTGATTCTCTTCATCTATGTTTTGCCTGCAGGCGTTTTACCTTTCTTTCCTTCTGTATGTCCTACTTTGCTGTTTCCTCCGTGTTGGACTGGCTCGCAGCTGCCTGGATGGCTGGCCCTGGGCACCTCCCTTTCTTTCTCCCTCATTCTCTCCTCTCTCTCTCTTCTCTCTTCTCCCTAGATTCCTCCTCCGACTTACTCTGATCACCAGCCTCACCTGTCCATCTTCTGCCTAGCATAGCTATTGGGCATTCAGCTTGTTTTGTTTGGTGGTTGTTGTTTTGTTTTGTTTTTTGAGACAGGGTTACTCTGTGTAGCTTTGAAGCCTGTCCTGGAACTCACTCTGTAGACTAGGCCCTTCAGCTTTTTATTAGACCAATCAGGTGCCTTAGGCAGGCAAGGTAAAACAGCACACATCTTTACATAATTAAACAAATGCAGCATAAACAAATGTAACACACTTACATAGTTAAAGTAATATTCCACAACATAGATTTTCACTGAAAATATGCTATACTCCACTTGAAGTGTTTTCTTCATGTCTGTGGACAGAGTACATAAACTAGAACCAGCATTCTATTTTTTTCCAATTATGTAAGTATTTTATTTATCACTGAAGAAAAAACACAGCAGTAAGTTCTGTGTTGGCTTTAATAAGACCAAATGGTTACTCTTTCACACAGCTACTACACTCCAAATTAAAGTCAACACAGCCATCACTACAAATTACTTGTTGAAATAATCTACCTTGAAGAAAGAAAATTAGAAAAAAGAATTTAATTGCTCCAAATCACACATTTATAAATATTGTCATATTTAAAATGCTTGAGAGGCATGAATTAGTGGAAAAGTAGTTTTCTTTTGGCAACAGTAAAAAGTCTCAGTAACAGTCTACCAAATTCAGCATTCTATTTTATTACTTTAACAGATTGGACTTTAGAGCAAGTATTTGTATTTATTTATCTATTCTGAGATAGGGTCTCAAGTAGCCCAGGTTGGCCTTGAACTCTCGATGTAGCCAAAGATGGCCTTGAGCTCCTGATTCTCCTGCTTCGACTTCCAGAGTGCTGGGCTCACACGTGACCTCCGCTGAGCATGGCTCAATTCTGAAAATACTTTAGTCCAAACTCCTGTGAGGTGCTTTTCCTCTTAGGGTCAGAGACTACCGTAACTGGCAACCACTTGTTCTAACAATGTAAAGCTGTCCAAGAAGTCTTCCTCCTCCATTCCAGATCTTGTGTACTGATGAACGTAGGCTCTGGTGAAAAGCAGAAACTGTCAAAGAAACAGATCCAGGCAAACGAGAAACCTAAACAATAGACAGACCTTTCCTGGCTTGTGAGCATTCAAAGCTCACAGCACCTCTTGGGGACCTTCCTTACGTTCGGGGCACTTGTTTACTCAGAATCAGTAAATGACACTAGCAAACTCCAGCCTGTTTTCACAGTCCCTCTGCCTTATGTCCAGAGGACATGGGAAGGCAGCATGTCTGACTCTGTGGTCCTGGCTCAGTACGCTGCAGGAGGTGACTGCCTCCAGATCAACTCTAAAAAGGAGCCCAGAAGGTCCACTTAAGGTCTGACATTAGAACTGAATCTAGGGCTCTGCCTTGGTGGTTTTCTCAGAGCCTTCCCACGCAAATGTTCTGGGTCAGGACAAACACAGTTCCCAGAAGAACAGCAAGGCAGGTCTGAGATAAACTGACATCATAGCAAGAGGAAGAAGAGCTTGGACCAAAAGAGGACTTGGGATCTAGGTGAGGAGGAGATGGGCTGTGGAGCAACCTGGGAGGATGACTAGGCCTGGGGAATCCTAACCCTGTTCAGTCATCTGGGGAATTGAATGTTGACAGCAAATAACTGTCTATGGGAAGAGGCTGAGAAGCCACTAAGACTTCCCTCAATACATTACTATTACTGAGGAGGACCAGAGTACCCTCCACTCCCTGGGACTTTTTCCTTGTCTCTTCCCAATAACAGGGACAGGACACAGGCCCCCGCACATGCTGGGCAAGTGCTCTTCTCCCGAGCAGCATCTCTAGTCCCAAGGATCTTTTTAAAAAAACTCTTATTAGGAAATGTTTGAATCTTGCCTAGAAACTGTTCATTTGGTAAACAACAAGTCCTATATTATAACAGTAGTATAGGAGCTGAGCTGGAGAGATAGCTCAGTGGTTAAGAGCACTGGGTGTTCTTCCAGAAGACCCAGGTTCTATTCCCAGTGCCTACATGGAGACTCACTCACAACCATCTGTAACTCTAGTCCCAGGGGGTCCAACACCTTCATCTGGCCTCCCAGAGCTCTCGGCAGGCCTATGGTACAGAGACATACATACAGGCAAGATACCCATACACATAAAATAGAAACAGTCGTGCAGGACAGTTACGGAGCGCTTTGCTAGCCAAGTGGTGTACTAGGTATTTTGCATGATTACCTCATTGGATGCTTGCTGTGTGGATGAGGGGTAGCCTTCCAGTCTTATGCCCAAGGCTTCACAGCCACATGGTGGCAGCCAGGCTTGCTCCACAGCACACCTCACGCTTCACCTTGGCATTATCTGGCTGAGGAGAGGAGGTCTGGAGACCTGTCTTTCACTTACTTGGATGCAAACATATTCCACGCCTTGCCCACGATCGTGTCAAGCGGCTTTACCAGGAGCTGACTGTTGCTGACCAGGGCTGCAGACTTCTCATACTTGTCGAAGGCTCGTGGGGTTTTCCACAGGCTGAAAGCATGAGCAGGCTCCAACCAGGCAGTGTAGAGAGCTGGGTCTTTAAACCCCTCTAGAATTGGAAACACCATACATGAGCAAAGTCCCTTCTATACATGTGTGAAGATGTTATAACGAGGGTTGACACGATGGCTCCGGGAGTAAAAGGACTGCTGCCAAGCCTGATGACCCGAGTTCAATTCCTGGGACCCACGTGGCGGGAGGAGAGAACCGATGCTCTGAAAGTTGTCCTCTGACCTCCACATGTGGGCTGTGGCACATACGTGCATGTTATGTCGAGCACACATGTCCACAGGTACACACACATGTTTAAAAAAAAAGGAAAACAGCTAAATTCTGAAGAAGGATAGATAGAAAGACAGGGAAAAAAATCAGGGGGAGGGAAGAAGGCAAGAAGCCCCTCACTCTAGACTCCAGTTCAAGTCTCTGGGCTGGAAGGATGGTCCAGTGCTTAAGAAGTTAAGGGCACTGGCTGCTCTTCCAGAGGACCCAGGTTCAATTCCTGGCATCCACAGAGGCATTCACAACTGTAACTCCAGTTCCAGGGGATCTGACACCCTCTTCTGGCAGCTTCAGGCACTTGCATGCATGTGATACATAGAAATACATGCAAGCAAAACATACACATAAAATAAAATAATCATAGTACAATTTACAAGATTTCCTGTGAAGACTGTCTGCAAAGAGCGATTTCAAATATGAATGCTAAACTAGCAATGAAGCATGCTCGAGGCCTGCGTGTCTCTGGCTGTCCTTGGGTGTTTCTCCGATGTGACCCTGCAGTCTGGGAACCTCACAAACAAGACTAGAAACTTCGTGTACAGTAAAAGCGTGTCTTAACTCCCTGACCACGGGTTTTGTCATCAGCTCAGTCTAAGGAGACCCCTTAGGTAAAGCGGATCCTTGCTTTTGCAGGAGGAAAGAATTTCCGAATGAGCCAGTAGGAAGCAGAGCAAGGCTTTATTGAAAGATGGTTTTTATATAGAGCTTAAGTTCAGGGAGTAACAGAAGGAGGATCTCGGGAAGAGTAAGAGGACAGGGCAGACAGAAGCCCACAGGTGGACAGAGAACCAGCAGATTGTTGTCATGTGTGAGATATGTGCACACAACCCCAACAAACATCCCCATGAGTGTGGATCCACAGAAGAGTTGGGCCTCATTGTCCATATAGTAATGTTGTAGAATATTATTTTAAGATGTGTTACTTTTGTTTATGTTTCATTTGTTTAACTCTGTAAAGCTGTGTTACTGTGCCTGTGTAAAACACCTCATGGTCTAATAAAGAGCTGAAAGGCCAATAGCAAGGCAGGAGGAAAGATAGTCAGGGCTGGCAGGCAGAGAGAATATATAGAGGAAGAAATCTGGGAGGAAGAAAGGAGATGGAGGAGTGAAAGGAGGTGGACATCAGGGGCCAGCCACCCGGCTACACAGCACACAGAGTAAGAGTAAGATTTACAGAAGAGAGAACGGGAAGAGCCCAGAGGCAAAAGGTAGATGGAATAAATTAAGAAAAGCTGGCTAGAAAGAAGCCAAGCTAAGGCCGAACACTCATAATTAAGATAAGACCCCGTGTATGATTTATTTGGGAGCTGGGTGGCAGGACCCCCAAAAGAGCAAAGACAAACACCAGCATAGTACTTTGGTGATTTTTGAAGTTACTGTCTTCAAGGAGTTGCTAAGGACTTTTAATGAGGTCACAGGGTACTCGACAGATTACAATGAGGGGCAAACTCCAGATCACAGGGAGGAAGGAGTGTAGGGTGTCCTCATTGAAAACGAAGATGGTAGTCTTGTTTGTGAGATTCCAGAAATACCTACAAGAGGAGGAAGGCCCTGCCCAGGGTCCTAAACATTCAGGCCCCAAGCCTGGGTCATTCTTTTAATATTCCCATTTGAAGATATTTCTTTATAAAATACCATGTTTATGCTGACAACCTTCACAGCAAATGCTCATCATGCTGGAATCCTGTGTTTGGGTGGTGAGAGAGTGCCCTTTCCTTCCTAGGTCCCCAAATCTCCCTCTTCTAGCCTGCCTTACATTGACCTTGTCAGCTGTGGCCCAGTGTGCATGGACCCACCACCGGATGTGCTCATTCATCCCTAGGTAACCCTTTGAGACTGTACACATCAGGGGGCTGAGAGAGGACACAGTGGGTAAGAGTGCTTGGTGTAGAGGGGGAGCAGGGGTGGGCAAGCTCTGAGTAAGAGTGCTTGGTGTAGAGGGGGAGCAGGGCTGGGCAAGCTCTGGGTAAGAGTGCTTGGTGTAGAGGGGGAGCAGGGGTGGGCAAGCTCTGGGTAAGAGTGCTTGGTGTACAGGGGGAGCAGGGGTGGGCAAGCTCTGGGTAAGAGTGCTTGGTGTACAGGGGGAGCAGGGGTGGGCAAACCCCTGGAGCTTGCCAACCACCCTGCACTGAGAGGGTATGCTCAGTTTCAGTGAGAGACCCCGGCTCAAAGGAATAAGGCAGAGAGCGCCACCCCAGGTCCTCCTCTGGTCTCTGCATGCAAATGGCAGGCATAAACTTCCTTACACTCATGGGCATACACTACACACACATACACACACACACACACACACACACACACACACACACACTTCGAAATAAACTCTTAAAATTGTACATATGGAGTCAGGTGGTGGTGGTGCACACCTTTAATCCTAGCACCATGGAAGCAGAGGCAGGTGGATCTCTGTGAGTTCGAGGCTAGCAAGGTTACAGAGTGAGTTCTAGGACAGCCAGGGCTGTTACACAGAGAAACCCTGTCTCAAAAAAAAAGAAAAGAAAAGAAAGAAAGTTGTGCATATGGCGATTATAAAGACACTTAAGAGCAATTCTCTTGAGAAGCTCATACCCACACTTGCGTTGTTTTATCTTCTCCCTAAATGCCTCTCTTCCTATAAACCCCAGTGCTTAAGCCTGTGTTAATAATTTCTTCTTGAACCAGCAAGATGGCTCAGCAGGAATGCTGCTCCCTAAACCTAATGACCAAATTCAAACTCTGGGACTCACAGGGTGGACAGAGAGAAGCAACACATTCTCACCTCTACACACATGCAGTACATGTGCACTCCAACACACACACACACACACACACACACACACACACACACACACACACACACGAATACACATACTAAACTTCTCTTTCTAAAGGGAGAGGATGTGGCCTCCATCTACATGAGCATCTGAGTTTCATCCCAGAGACCAAGTCAAGGGAGCTGGGAGTACATTTGTGTGATCCCATCACTGGGCAGTCTAGACCCCAGCCAGATCTAAGTTACTCAGCAAGTGCCAGGTTAGTAAGAGACCTTTTCTCAAAACTAAGATGAAGTAGGGATGATGGCACACATAATCCTGGCACTTGGAAAGTGGAGGGAGGAGGGTCAGGAGTTCAACACTAGCCACAGCTACATAGCAAGTTTGGGGACAGCGTGAAAGACAGGCTCCAAAGCTACACAAACCTTGTCTCAAAACAACAACAACAACAAGACTGGCTTGGCTAGGAAGATGGCTCAGTGGGTTATCTATTCCAACCACTAAATTAGGTTTTCTTTGTTCTGTTTGATTTATTTATTTATTATGTATACAGTGTTCTGCCTGCATGTATCCCTTCACGCCAGAAGAGGGAGTCAGATCTCATTACAGATGGTTGTGAGCCACCGTGTGTTTGCTGGGAATTGAACTCAGGACCTCTGGAAGAGCAAGCAGTGCTCTTAACCTCTGAGCCATCTCTCCAGCCCGTTCTGTTTGATTTTTGAGACAGGGTCTCATTATATAGCACTGGCTCTCCTGGAACTCACTCTGTAGACCAGGCTGACCTCAAACTCAGAGATCTGCCTACTTCTGCCTCCTGAGCTGGGATTAAAGGTGGCTAAATGCCTAAGAAAAACTATTACATTTGCATTTAGTGTGTGGTGGAGGCTGGAGGATATCTGTGGAGTCGGTTCCCTCATCCACCTTTACATGAGTTCCAGGTGCCAAATTCAGGTTTGTAGGCTTCTAAGCCAAGTGCCTCTCCCCACTGCACCATCTTGACCATCCCAAAAGTTGTTCTTAAAACACCCACATAAGCCAGGCGGTGGTGGCGCACGCCTTTAATCCCAGCACTCGGGAGGCAGAGGCAGGCGGATCTTTGTGAGTTCGAGGCCAGCCTGGTCTACAGAGCGAGATCCAGGAACGGCGCAAAGCTACACAGAGAAACCCTGTCTCGAAAAACAAAACAAAACAAAACAAAACAACAGCAACAACAACAAAAAACCACCCACATGAACCAAAATATACCCCTCAATTTTTACCTGAACTTATGCTTACCCACATCTGCACTTTGCACGTCTTTCCCACGGAGAATGACCAAGTTGGCAACAGAAGTGTTAAAATGAAGATCCTTGTGGACAGACATTTTACCAAGAGGTGGAAGGCCTGAGAAAGGAGGTCGCACCTGCCAGTCGATACCTAGCACAAAAGAAAAGCTAGAGAGTTTATACGTGGCTTTGAACATGAGACAAATGTAGCTGCTTTAGGTTGGGTGTGGTAGCACATGCCTATGATCCCAGCACTTGGGAGGCAATGCAGGAGAATCAAGTCAGGAGTTTAAGGCCCTTGGAGAACCCACCCCACACTGAGGTATGTATTTGATTGTCTGTCTGTTTTTGAGGCAGGGTCACGCTCTGTAGCCTAGAACTCACAATGTAACCCAGGCTGGTCTGGTACTTCTGCTCGCTCTCCGAAGTGCCATGGGTTCAGGGTTACAGGTGTTAGCCACCATGTACACTTTTTTTTTTTTAAATGGGGTCTTACTATATAGCCCTAAGCCTCAAACTCACAATTCTCCTGCCTCAAAGTGCTGAAGTTACAAGCATCCACAGTCATGTTCAGCTTTGAAGCTAGCTATTCAATGACACTGTAAGCTCTCTCTGTCCCTCTGTCTGTGACTCTCTATTGTGTCTCTCTGCCCTTCCCCCTTCTCCCTGGGGTCTACTTATTAAGTAGACGTGGCTGTCCAAGAATTAGATATGTAGACCAGGCTGGCCTCGAACTCACAGAGATCTGCCTGCCTCTGCCTCCCGAGTGCTGGGAGTAAAGGCATGTGCTATCATATCTGGCAGTTTTACTCTCTCTTGCTTCAAGTTTTCATTTCCTTTGTTGGTCTGTTGCTGGGAGATGTGGAGATAAATAGTAGTGGTGATAAAAATAGGGCCAATCTTCATACAGTGCATTCTGATAACATGACCACATATAAACAGATCCTTCACCTTGGTTTGTGCCATAAATGTTTACCTATATGCTTAGTCATACATTCAAAAATGAAAACATTCACGGCTGGCTATGTAGCTCAATGGTAACGCACTACCTAGTATATGTAAACTCTAAATTCAATCCCTGCACTACAAAAAAAAATTATATGCTTAAACTCTATAACGAACTGCAAAAAAAAAAAAACAAAAAGCAAAAACAAACCATTGACACCTACAGTTCCCTTTGGGAAAATGACTAAGCAAACTGCACTTAATTGACCTGAGAGAGCTTGGTGCAGGGTGTCTCACCCTCCCTGGAAGAACACTGTGCTCCATGAGATCTTAGCAGGTATTGCTAGAACAGCAAGTACTGGGGCCAAAAGAATTGGAAAACATCACTTTAAAAGGTACTCTATTCTCTCCATTTGCTGGCACCGCCATCCAACACACATAAGCTGTTTCAAGCAGAAAGGGAAAATCTACCTGTTATTTCAAATATTTCTATAATACTTGCTACTAAATAACATCAAGTGATTTCTAGTTAAACACAAAGGACCACATATACACTGGTATACACACACACACACACACACACACACACACACACACACACACACATTCTCTCTCCCACTCCCATTAAGACAACAAAGGATGTCTTAGCAAGAAAAAAAGCAACTGATGTGAAGGCAGCATCAGTATAACTCTGGTTACTGACTGAGCAACCAGAACAGTTGAAACTCTGCTCACCTGTGGTAGAAGTCCTGGGAACAAGACAGACATGTCTAACAGCAGAGGGAACAGGAATTTCTGCTCTGAAAAAGCTAAACCATCAAGGCCAGCTTCAGTGACTCTAGGCACAGCCATGCAGAGGATCTTATGGGAAACTGGGTCACTGTGTGGAAGCTCTACCTACCCCCAATTCTGAGAAGACTGGTACTTGGACAGTGATTTGAACCCGAGGCTTTGTAAGTGTAACCCTGCTTCGTAAGTGTTCCACTACCAACCTACAGCCTGAGCGCTCATGAGTTATCCTGATGCTGCCTTTGTCCATCTGGATGCCTTGAGACCCCTCTCTGCTCCTCTTGTAAGACCTCTCATCACCGCAGCAGACATATAAGGGCAGGGAAGCTTCACTGTGATGTTCGTAGTGTGTAGTGTGCATTAGTGTATGCACAGGTGTCAAAAAATAAACAAGATGGATCATTGGATATAAAGCACTTGCTACCCAAGTGTGAGGATCGGAGTCCAGATTCCAGCACCCACATGAAAGCCAGGTAGGCATGGAGGGCTGCCTGCAATCCCAGCATTGGGGAGACACAGACAAGGAGTCCCTGGAGCAAGCCGGCTAGCCCTAGCGAATTATGAGTTCTGGGCTCAGCACGAGATCCTGCTTCAGTAAATATAATGGAGAATGATTGAGGAAGATACCTGATGTTAGCCTCGTGAACTAGCCTCTACATGCATGGACACACATGTATGTGCACCCTCCCCCACATATGTGAATACACACACATACATGCTCACCACACATAACAAAAAATGCAGAAATCGCCGGGCGGTGGTGGCGCACGCCTTTAATCCCAGCACTCGGGAGGCAGAGCCAGGTGGATCTCTGTGAGTTCGAGGCCAGCCTGGTCTCCAAAGCGAGTACCAGGAAAGGCGCAAAGCTACACAGAGAAACCCTGTCTCGAAAAACCAAAAAAAAAAAAAAAAAAAAAAAAAAAATGCAGAAATCTTCAAAAAATGAAAAGCTAACAAAATCAAATTAAAGCCTTTAAAAAGTGAGGAAAAGAGGAAAGGAATGGGTAATAGGTAAAGGTGGAAATAAAATTAAATCAGAGCCAAATATTTAGAAATGGGGCCATAAGTTTCAGAAGAAGCAACAAGAGATTGAAAGCGGTTTTCTCCAAGTGGGGGGAAGCAGAGGGCGGGGCACTGCTGTGGTCTCCTTACAAATGTGTGCCAGGGAACTCTTCCTAACTGCCCACATACAGTGAGCCTACAGTACCACACTAGGACCAAATCCAGGACCTCTCACATGCAAAAGGTCTGCTGGAGGCTGCAGTGACTTAGTGACTGCTCTTCCAGAGGACCCAGGTTCCATTCCCAGCATCCGTATCTATCCCCATATCCACAACTGTCTGTAACTCTGGTCCTGGGAATCTAAGGCCCTCTTCTGGCCTTCATAGGTACCAAGCATGTATGTGGTACATAGATATACATACATACAGGCCAAACAATCATACATATAAAATAAATAAAAATTTTAAAAATTGTGTGTGCTACCACTGGGCTATATCCCCAGTCCTTAAGTAATTTAATTACTTGATTACTTGATTTTTTTCTTTCTTTTTTTCCTTTTTTTTTGGTTCTCCAGACAGGGTTTCTCTGTGCAGCCTTGGCTGGCCTGGAACTCACTCTGTAGACCAGGCTGGCCTCGAACTCACAGAGATCCGCCTGCCTCTGCCTCCCTAGTGTATTGAGAGCTGCTGGTAGCAAAAGACCATGGGAGTATACAGCAGGTGACAACTAGTGTTCAGAAGGTCAACCTATCAGAACCAAGGGTTCTGTTGGAGGAAAGCATCACACAAGGCATTATGGGATTACTGCCTTTTGAATGAATTGGCTGTTTCTTGTTGTAAACTTCTTGTATAATAACAGCTATGATATCTCCCCATTTACCGTGCATTTCCATGTAATGTGTACATGTAATCTCATGATTACATCTCAGTCTTATGGGCACACATATTTGTGGATAGTCTAGAAGATGGTTTCTTATTTAACTATACAATTTTTATGAATAGAAACATACTAAAATATGCTTCAAAACTAGGTCTATTGTTCCATGTGGACTGTAGATACTTAGAGGTCTTGCTCTCCATCCTTAGCCACTGACAAGGGAAAATTGGCCAAAGTGTCCTCTTAGAACTTTCACAGAGCAGAATCGCAGGTGCCTGGCCTTGTTGGATCAAAACCCTTCAGAAGAATTATAGCGAACCAGAAGTGACAGTGCAGGTGTCTGGCCTTGGCATATCTCAGTCCTTCAAGAGATCAATAGCACCTATGTTGCCCTAAGCTTCCTCCACCAGCCCCTCCCCACTCTGATAACTCAAATAACAATTAACACTTTGTATTTATTTCTACACCAGTTTTTAATGCAAGGTTTTAGGCTCAGAGACTAATTATGTGCAGGTCCTGAGATTCAGGTGACTAACAGAAAAAGGCTGTTAACTGACTAACCGTGTCTGGATATTATTATTAATCTCATAAATAGAACATGCATTCTTTGCCTTTTCCTTAAATCTCTCATTGGTTTAAATTCTTCCCCTGTAACCCTTGTAGCTATCCCTTTAAGAGATGGCCAGAACTTTTTACAACCTACAGCTGTTGTCAGTCACCAATTAACTGACCAAGTCTTTGCCAAGGGTGACTCTTATCAGAATACCTGCCCCTGGGAGTTGACTTTGTAGTTTTTACTAATGAGTTGTTAATGAATGGATGCACAGACACTTGGGGGGCAGCGGAGAACAAAGGGGAAGGACTAAGAGAGAAGAGCAGAAAAGGGACAGAGAGGAGCTAAGTATGAGAACAGAAAACAAGCTGTGCAGATAGAACTGACTGAAAAGAATAAAGTGAGTGGACTAAAGAGCTCGGTGTGCTTAGATTCATTTGCTTTCTCTCAGGTTAGTATCCCAGCTGCTTGTCGTGTCTTCTCCAGGACTGGGGGAGAAATCGCCCCAGGGCAGGCACTGAGGGGAATTTGATACTAGTGTTGGATTAAAGGTGTGGACCACCACCACCCGGCTGTCACTTGATTTTTTTTTAAATTTAATTAATTAATTTATGTGCTTCTGTGTGTGTGTGTTCATGCATGGAGGCGTGTGCTCATGGGTACCACAGTCCATGTGTGGAGGTCAGAGGATAACTTGGAGGAGTTGGTTCTCTCCTTCCACCACGAGGGTTCCAGGAATTAAACTCAGGTCATCAGCTTAGACACAAGCACCTTTACCCACGGAGCCATCTCACTGGTACATGATTTTTTTCTTTTGAGGCAGGGTCTAATATACCCTAGGCTGACCTGAAACTTGCTATGGAGCTGAGAGAGGCCTTGAATTCCTGATCTTCCTGCTGTTTGTGGGGCTGAGGACTGAACACGGGGCCTTACATGTTAGGCAAGCACTCTTCCAATCGAGCCATAGCCCCAGCCCCTAACTACTTGATTTTTAAAGCTACATTCATATTACTTTGATTAAAATAAAATAAAGATTTGCAGTAACACTTGTCTTAAATGTCCTTTTGAAATGAAACTGTAAAGCCATCAAGAAGCCCTCTGCAATGTCTCAGCAAGTTTCTGAAGGAGGCTCCTTGGGTAGAAGAAGGGGCCTTTATTTCAGCCAGCCTGAGCCAGTTTATCCTCAGGGTTCCAGGACAGGCCCTTCCCAGTATGTGGGTTGTCTATTTTTAAAATAGCCCTTACCTTCTTCCATTTTTGCACTCGAAATAAGCATCTGTCTTAAATGCTTGAGGAGGCCAGCCCAGGTAAACGTGCTGTATGCCAGAGAGTTCTCAGACATCTGTGGAATGTTACGAACACCCAGCATTTTAAATTCGGGGTGGGGAACTAAATGCTCCATTAAGTCTCCTGTAAGGAAAAAACAAAAAACAAAATAAAACAAAAAAAACAAAATGTGAACTAAATTTACTTCATCCACAGTGGTGCCATTCCTTTTACACAACCATGACTTGATGATGTTCTGAGTCAAATATGTTTTCTCCATCTCCAGAATTGCTTAAACAATAAAATAGTGAATTTTCAGAGACAGTGTCTGATACAGAAAACATTTTTGCTTTATTATTATTGACACACAGAGACTCACTGTGTAGCCCTGACTGACCTAGAACTCTCTGGTCTAGAACCAGGCTGGTCTTGAACTCACAGAGATCCATCTGCCTCTGCCTCTGGAATGCTGGGATTAAAGGCATGTACTATCATGCCCAGATCTTTGCTTAATTTTAGAACAGCTGAAAAAGCATACTTATAATGGGTATGGTGGCTCACATTTGTAATCCCAGAATTTAGGAGGCAGAGGCAGGAGGATTGCCCACAAGTTCCAAGCCAGCCCAGGGGCTTACATTGAAAGACTCTGGCTCAAAAGAAAGAAACAGACCAGGCATGGCTCTGCACACCTTTAATTCTAGCACTCAGGAGGGAGAGGTAGACAGATCTCTGTGAGTTCAAGACTAGCCTGGTCTACATAGTGAGCTCCAGGACAGCCAGAGCTACATAGTGAGACCCTGTCTCAAAGAAAAAAGATGAAAGGGAAGAAGTGGGGGAGGGAAGGGGAGGGAGGGAAGGAGGAAAGTGTTGGAATTTCTAGCTACTCCTCCATGACCTCACATGTGCTGGCAAGAGGCTTATAGTCATGGGGGGGGGGGGCGCTTACATCCTATGTAATTCATGCACTGCGTGGTCACATGATTTGCGCGCAGAGTGATCACGCAATCTGTGCGTGTGCGTGGCATAGCTATGTAGCCCATGTGCACATGGGGGGAGAATCCGTAAAAAGCGGGTCACAGACCCCTCCCCTCTCTCTCCTTGCATGACCATTTCCATAGGCCTAAGCGCTACCCTCTGGTCTCCTTCCCTAATAAACTCTTACAGTGGGTTCTGTCGTGCCTCGTGGCTTTTCTCACACGGTAAACAGCCCCGCTTAATGAATAACACAGTACCGCATAATAACTAACAGAAAGAAGGAAGGAAAGACTGAAAGACAGACAGACAGACAGAAATACCCTACAGCTTACCAAAAGAAATATGAGTAGAAATAAGAGTGACTAATTGACTAAACTAAGTATGAGCATTAATATGCTTTTCTTGTCATCCTATATTCACTAAACGTTTCTTAGATAATGTTCTAGATCTCGTATTTATCTAGCTAAATGACAATCAAACGTGTTTTGGGATAGAAACATAGTTCTGTGGTAGAAGGCCACCAAACAGACCTTCATGACATGAGGCAGGCCTGGTCCAGCTGCTTCAGAGACTGAGGCAACAGACCAGGAGGATCTTGTGAGTCCAGCAGTTCAAGACCAACCTAGGCAATGGAGCAAGACCCAAAATAAAGTAAATAAATAAATAGCCAGAAGAAGAGTGAACAGGCTGCAGCAACCTGTAAGTCACACCTTTCGGGGTCACCTCCACACCCGCTGGCTTCCTGTGTCTCTCCTCAACATGCGCAGTGCAGCCGCTATATTGTCACCTCGCTAGGCCTCTCCACCAGCTCTCTGACTAACTCAGCCTAGCAATCCTTGGACCTGACTGAGACCCTAATCCACGGACTTCCTCCCTTCTCAGACAATCTGTCTTCCTCTTCCTGGCAAACGCCCATCTTGGGCCAGCCCCACTCCCTACTTTTCCTGTCAGAGCCCTGTAGGACATGACACCACATGGCAGCCTGGAGTCTCTGAATTTTCTTTCTCTTCCTCTCGGCCTCATCTTCCTGCTCTTCCTCCCGACTCCCTTCATTACTGCAAAGTAGCAAGGAAGCTTTAGCCAAACAAAACTATAGTACAGGTCAGAGAATGTTCTGTCAAGAGCAGCAGCAAACCCTCCTCTGGGCTTTCTTCCCCCTCACCCCCCTCAACCCCCCCCACCCCCGAGACAGGGTTTCTCTGTGTAACACTGGCTGTCCTGGATCTTGCTCTGTAGACCAGGCTGGCCTCGAACTCACACAGATGGGCCTGGCTCTGCTGGGATTAAATGTGTGCGCCACCACCGTGAGCTCAGGTGGGTTTCCAATCCTTAGACATGATGCCAATTTACATTAGAAACCAACATCCATTTTTTTTTTCTGAGATTCACTTATTTGATGTGTATGGATGTTTTGCCTGCATGTATGTATGTGCACTATGTGCATGCCTGGTGCCCCCAGGCCTTAGGAGAAGGAGCCAGACCTCCATGACCTGGAGTTAGGGATGGTTGTGACTAGGTAGCAGGAACAGAGCCTGGGTCCTCTGCAAGAACAACTGTTCTTATCCACTGCTGGTGGCCGGTGGCTGGGTCAGAGGAGCAGCAGGTGGCAAGGGAAGTTCCCGGTGTCAGCCCACCAGGAGGCGACCCCCTGATGGGGTGAATCTTGTGAATCTCAGGTAGGCAAGGCCCCCCACACACCCCGAGACCCCAGAATGTCTTTTGCTTCTGCTGTGCCTTCACATGTTTGCTGATGCCATCGCCTGCCAACAAGAGTTGGCTATGAAAAAATACTTTCTGCTTGCTCAAGTTCTGTTAATATGTAACAAGTTGCTTAGATGTAAATGTATATGGGCTATTGGGGTGACTTTGTTTTTAATCATGTAAGGGAGAAAAAAAAAAACATGTTTTTACCTGTACTCTGTAAGAATTTAGCAGAATCACTGTGTGGGGGTAGATATTAGAATGAACAGCTGTTTTTTTTAGAAGTACTTTGACCTTGAAGAATCCTTGTGGAAGACAGCGATTGTTTTGCTGAAGGGGCTTTGCAGTCATTCAATGACTTTGGTCACAAGACGTCTCAGGCACACCTGAGGCTCTTGTATTAGTGCATATTGCACACAATACATAATAAAGGACTAGAGTCAAGGACGCACGTGATGCTCTCCTTCAGTAAGCCTTGTAAATTAAGATTAGGGACCCTGGTATGAGGAAATAATTTCTTTGTGTAACAACCAATAAATATGCCTTTGTTTGGCTGTTCAGGGTTCAGTCCATCAGAAGAGGCTGGACCTTCCTGCTGCCACGTAGGCCTTATAATTTGATCTTGGGAGTGCCTTCTTTCTTCAACCGACAATGGAAGAACACAGAAAGAACATGAAAGAATAGAGAATAAAGAGGGAAATCATCAAAAGCTAGTGTGAATGTCTTTTTCCCTAACCCCCCTCAGATAGAAAAATCTAGTACCCACCAACTCTGGGGATCTGCCTTTGGGCCCTGTGCTGCTGGAGGCTGACCCCCCAGGCAGCGACAAACCACTAAGCCATCTCTCCAGCCCAACCCCATTATTTCCGTGAACCCCAGATCTATATACCTTTTATCTGTGGGGTGTAGCTCAGTGGCATAACCCTTCCTTAGAGTGTGTTATACCCTAGCCTCTCTCCCCAGCTGTGCAAAACACACACATTTCCACCCAGTGAGTACTTCATCAAGTGCTCACTATTTGCCTTACACAGTTTTAGGTCCTGGGAGAACGGTAGCTCCACAAATGGTGTAGTCAGTGAGGAGTACCTAGCTCAGTGGTTTTCAACCCTCCTAACGCTTCAACCCTTTAATAGAGTTCCTCATGTTGTAGTGACCCCCAACCACAAAATTATTCATGTTGCTACATCATAACTGTATTTCGCTACTGTTACGAGTGATAATATAAGCATCTATGTTTTCTGATGGTCTTAGGTGACCCCTGTAAAAGGGTCATTCAACCTCCAAGGGGGTCTTGACCCACAGGTTGAGAACCACTGATCTAGCTACTCATGTATGCTTTGAGAAGTTTAGTAACTTCTTGAGCTTTTCAGTAAGACAGTTCAGAGATGAAGATAGGTCTGAAGGCAGACTTTTGGGTATATCTTGGCAGTATCTCCAGGTAAAGGGGAGGAGACAGCAGAAATCATGTTGGGGCTTTCAGAACATACGGCTTTTCTACACATAACAGAGGGGTTGAGTACCTAGTGGATTCCTGCGGTAGTGAAGTGAGCCGTCCTCAGAGTACGTAGGCTGGAACACGCTCCCCAGCTGATGGGCAAGAACTTGGTTTAAATCTCTGAAGGAGATCTGCTTGATGTTCATCCGTTTGGCACAGATCTTGTGGACGGCATCATTTTCGTGAATGAGGAGGGCATCCGAAGACCGGTACAAGTGAGAAAGGGTCAAGATGGAGTTGTAGTTCTGCACGATAACCTGGAAAGAAAAGGGTCAGAGTCAGGAAAGGAGAAGTGAGTGATGAAGAATGCAGATTCCAGCTGGGAGTCGTGGCACAGGCCTTTAATCCCAGCGCTTGCTTGGGAGGCAGAGGCCGGTGGGTCTTTGTGAGTTTGAGGCCAGCCTGGTTGTTCTACAGAGCAAGTTCCAGGCTAGCCAGGACTACACAGTCTCAAAATAAATACAAAAACAAAAACAAAAAGTCATTGCTACCACACTTCTTTCCTGAATCATTTTCTACATTTGGTCTTTCTATTAGGAAATTGGTATGCATAAGACTTTCTTCTCGACAGGCAGTGCTGGCGCACACCTTTAATCCCAGCACTCCAGGGGTAGAGGCAGGTGGATCTCTGTGAGTTTGAGGCCAGCCTGGTCTACAGAGCGAGTTCCAGGACAGCCAGAGATATACAGAGAAACCCTGTCTTGAAAAACGAAAAACAAACAAAAAATTCTTCTCAATAGAAAGAAATTAAGATGGTTTGAAGGCTAGCCACAGTACCATGGACCCCAACATGAGGTTAAGGGTCCTCTTTGCTGCACCAGAAGAACCAACCCAGAAACGGGTTCCTGAGAGATGTGCAGTCGGCTTTGAAATTCCTTGTTGATATTCTTATTACTGCCTGGTGCTGGGGATAGACTCCAGGGCTATAAACAAGCTAAGCACATGCTCTAACGAGTTACATTCCTGGCCATCATCTTTGGAAATTCTTCTCCCTCCACACCACCCCCTCCTCCTTCTTCTTCTCCTTCTAAATTTTTATTTATTTATTTATATTTTATGTATGAGTGCTCTGCAGGTATACCTGCATGCCCGAAGAGGGCATCATATCCTATTACAGATGGTTGTGAGCCACCATGTAGTTGCTGGGAATTGAACTCAGGACTTCTGGAAGAGCAGCCAGTGCTCTTAACTGCTAGGCCATCTCTCTAGCGCCCATTTTTTTTTTTTTTCTTTGAGACAGGGACTCTATTATGGAGCTCTGGCTATCCTGGCATGTCTCTATATGCCCTACATACATACATTGATCTCACGGAGATCCACCTGTCTCTGCCTCCTGAGAACTGGGATTAAAGGCGTGCGCCACCATGACTGGCTTAATTAAAAAAAAAAAAAGACACCTCAGCTATACACGGTAGCACATGCGTGTAGCTGGAGTGGGTGGATGGGTCTTGAGTTGGAGGTATGTCTGGACTGCATAGTAAGACTGTCTCAAAAAAACTAAGACCAAATGAAACAGAAAGACTTAAGAACAAAGAATACTTCATATATTTGGAAAAATGTAACCAAAATTAAATGAATTGTTCACATAAATATCACAATCAATCCTGACCTCAACATTCCCAAAAAAGTGAGATCCATTATTTATTCATGTTCTTTTTTTTTTTTTGGTTTTTCAAGACAGGGTTTCTCTGTGTAAGCTTTGCGCCTGTCCTGGAACTTGCTCTGTAGACCAGGCTGGCCTCAAACTCACAAAGATCTGCCTGCCTCTGCCTCCCAAGTGCTGGGATTAAAGGCGTGCGCCACTGCCGCTTGGCTATTCATGTTCACTTTAAGAACAAAGAATATAAGGACTGGAGAGATGGTCCAGTGGTCAAAAGCACTGGATTCTCTTCCAGGGGACCAGGGTTTGATTCCCAGCACCCACATGGCAGCTCACAGCTGCCTAACTCCAGTGCCAGGGGATCTGACACCACATGGTGCATGGACACACATTCAGGCAAACACTCATGTACATAAAATAAAAATAAATAAAATTTAAAAAAGAAAGAAAACATACGATGATCGAATTATTGAGCATTTACCAAAGAGAAATGGTATATGACTATATCAGACTCCTACTTGTGCCTAAATCGATTTAAAAAAAAAGAACAAAGAATATACAACATAAAACTTTCAGTTAAGGGCCGGAGAGATGGCTCAGTGGTTAAGAGCATTGGCTGGTCTTCCAAAGGGTCTGGGTTTGGTTCCCAGGGCCTATATGACAGCTCACCCCTTATGACCCCAGGACCAGAAATCTTATGCCCTCTTCCACTTGGGCACTAGGCATGCATGTGTGCACATACATACAAACAAGCAAAACACTCATCAAAATAAATACCTAACTTTTAATTAACATGTTCATACCTCACCAGTTCCGTAAGGCCATATAATCTGATTCATTTTCAAGGCACTGGAGTACTGGTCTTGTAACTTCTGTGTAACGAAGGCTCCCAGCCCCGATCCTGTTCCCCCAGCCATACTCATGATGATGAAAAATCCACTCAGAGAGTCACATTTCTCCACCTCCTTTTGGATTAAGTTCATCATAGGCTCTTCATGCTTCGGGCCATGCACAGAGTACCTATGCCATGGCAGAAGAAACAAGCGTGGTACTGTCATTTAACCAGAGGGAGGTGCTACACTAGGAGAGGACTGAGGAGACAGCGGTCTTTTCAAAGCTCTGGGAGGGGGTCTCATGTAAGTACCGGTGCCCCGACTGACAACATTTAATAGAGACAGGCTAAATATATTTAACAGGTGAATAGGATGGCTAGAAGAATAAATGTATAGGATCTAGGAAATATATGTGTGTGTGTGTGTGTGTGTGTGTGTGTGTGTGTGTGTGTGTGTGTGTGTGTGTGTATTTATGTTTTTCAAGACAGGGTTTCTCTGTGTAGCAGCCCTGGCTGTCCTGGAACTCGCTCTGTAGACCAGTCTGGCCTTGAAAACACAGAGATCCGCCTGCCTCTGCCTCCTGAGTGCTGTAATTAAAGGTGTGCGCTACTACTCCTTGGCTAAAAGTTCTTTTTTTTTTTTTTTTTTTGGTTTTTCGAGACAGGGTTTCTCTGTGTAGCTTTGCGCCTGTCCTGGAACTCACTTGGTAGCCCAGGCTGGCCTCGAACTCACAGAGATCCGCCTGGCTCTGCCTCCCGAGTGCTGGGATTAAAGGCGTGCGCCACCACCGCCCGGCTAAAAGTTCTTTTTTAAATGAGAACAATGGGATTATTTACTTGTTGTTATTATCATCATATATATGGGGTGTGTGTGTGTGTGTGTGTGTGTGTGAATGTGGGCCATGATGCGCACGTGTGGAGGCCAGAAGACAACTCTACGGAATCTGTTCTGTCCTTCTACTATGACTGAACTCAGGTCCTTAGGCTTGGCAGCAACTGCCTCTCCCTACTGAGACATCTCTCAGGCCTCATATATCGTGGGAGAGCAGACCAGGAGCTCAGGATCCTGCTTCAGCCTCCCAAGTGCTGGGATTACCTGGTCCTCTGCAAAGTCTCCAGCACAGCAGAACTCGGGGACTGCTGCCTTGTAACAGTCCTTAGAGCTGGATGCCTGGGAGGTAAGGCTACTGTACTGATAGTTTGCCGAGGGATAAGGGAGAGGGAGGAGACCTGGATGCTGGAGATCCTGGTTTCACCACGGCCTTTACCTGAGCACAGGCACAAGGAGAAGGAGATCAAATTCTGAATATTTATTTGTTTACTGGTGGTAATGGAAGTTGGTCCTGTGCCTCAAAGATGCTGAGCGAGGGCTCTACTGCTGAGCCAAATCCTTGGCCCCTTTGTTCATATACTTGTAACTTTGAGACAGGAGTTTGCTGAATTGCTCAGGCTGACCTTGAACTTGCTCTATAGCTCAGGCACACATTGAACTTGAGCTCCTCTTGCCTTGGCTTCCTGAGTAGCTGGGATTATAGGCTTGCATCACCAGGTCTGACCCATTCTAAATTGTAATTTCTTATTACATATATTTATGGGAGGGCATACCCATGTCATGGCACATATGTGGATGTCAGACGGAGTCGGGTCTCTCCTTACACCATGTGGGTTCTGGGAATTGAACTGAGTTCATCATGTTTGGCAGGGGCGCCTCTACCCTGAGCCATCTCCCTGGCCCAAATTCTTAATTTTATTTTAGTTTTGCTTTGAGACAAGACTTGACTAGGTAGCCTTGAATGGCCTGTGTGGTGGTTTGAATAAGAATGGCTCATAGGCTCATATATATGAATGAGTAGTTACCAGGGAGTGGCACTACTTGAGAAGGATTAGGAGGTGTGGCCTTGTTGGAGGAAGTGTGTCTTCAGGTGGGCTCTGAGGTCTCAAAAGCCCAAGCAAGATCCTGTGTCTCTATTTTCTTGCTACTTGTGGATCCAGATGTAGAACTCTCAGCTACCTCTCCAGCACCATGTCCACCTGCATGCCGCCATGCTTCCCACCATGATGATAGTGGACTAAACCTCTGAAACTGTAGGCAAGTCCACTTAAATGCTTTCTTTCGTAAGAGTTGCTTTGGTCATAAAGCTAAATAAGACAGTCTGGAACTCACTATGTAGACCAGGCTTTGAATTCACTGAGTTCTGCCTGCTTCTACCTCCTCAGTGCTGGAATGAAAGGTGTGCACCACCGCACCAGACTCCAAATTGTAAATTTTAATGTAACACTTTCAAGATTTTGAACTTGTTGTATCAACTATTCACCTATAATGGCCTGAGTGTTTAACTGTACAGCTGTAACGTCACTGAAAGTCATGAGGAGCTGTTCTTACCCATATGCCCAGTTGTTCCCAGATCCTTGTCTCTGACAAAAGCATGCATGCTGACCGTATTTCCATCGACCAGACTGGGCAGCTCTGGATAGGGTTTGATTGATAGCTTTAGGTTCCATGTCAACAAGCACAGCCCGGGCAATCGGAACTAGAGTAGGGAAAAATATCGTATGTTTTATGTCAGTACCACAGAGCACCAAGTTCTAAGTCCCTGAACCATATTGCCAGCCCCAGAGTCAGTTCTTTGTGTCTTCGTATTAATTTAGGGGTTGGAGGCAGAGTACTTGCATAGCCTGCTGAGGTCTTGGGTTCAAACCCCAGCATGGGGTGGGGAAAGAAAAGCAAAGGACCTCCCCACTAAGATGGAAAGGATGGGCTTAGATACTTTGAAGATGTTCACATAGAGGCTGTTGACCACACCTACCTCCATTTTCTTCCTCTCTGAAAAATCTTTCACTGCAAGATGCTTGATATGCCTCATTTTCTCTCTTAGAGCAGAGTCCCTGGGAACAGTGTGAGTCTCTAAATAAAGTATCAAACACTTCAAAGCCAATCTGGTTGCCACACTGCCCAAGCTGCACTGTTACTATTGACATGCCAAGCCACCAACTAGGCCTCTTCTAAAGCACAAGAGAGTGGGTAACCTGCAAAAAAAGACACAGACATGAGAAACCACCACATTACTAACAAGAGCAAACATATGCCATGTGTTCATGATACTAGATGTAAGGGGCTGGGGAGATGGTCCAGTGGTTAAAGCACGTGCTCCTCTTGCAGAAGTCCCAGGTTTGGGTCCCGACACCCACACTACTGCCTGTAACTCCAGTTCTAGGGGATCCAACACCCTCTTCTGGCCTTCCAGGGAATTGCACGTACATGGTGCACATACAGGTATGGAGGTATTCACATACAACATCAAAATAAAATTTTTAGAATATGAAAAACTTATGTACACAGGGGCTGGAGAGATGGCTCAGAGGCTAAGAGCATTGGCTGCTCTTCCTGAGGTCCTGAGTCCAATTCCCAGCAACTACATGGTGGCTCACAGCTATAATGAGATCTAGTACTCTCTTCTGGCTTACAGGCATACATGTAGGCAGAATACTGTATATGTAATAAATAAATAAATCTTTAAAATATATATATATATATATATGTACACTAACAAAAAGTAATTTTTTGTCTGTGTATGGAGGCACACATCTTTAATTCTAGCACTCAGGAGGCAGAGGCATGTGGAGCTCTGTGAGTTCCAGGCCAGCTCATAAGACTGTCTAAAATGTGTGTGTGTGTGTGTATGTGTGTGTGTGTGTGTGTGTGTGTGTGTCTGTGTGTGTGTGTGTGTGTGTGTGTGTCTGTGTGTGTGTTTGAGACAAGGTCCCAGGCTGGCCTGGCTTTGAACTCACAGAGATCAGCTTGTTTCTGTCTCTGGCGTGCTGGGATTGAGGGCATGCGGCACCATGTTTGGCAATCTATCATTCTTGACTCTGCCATCAAAAAGCATGTCAGGGGGAGGTGCAGGAAGCAGCATTGAGGTTTATCAAGAATGGATTTTAATGGATTTAAGCAAGGGTGTTGATGGAAAGAGAGGCATTTAAGAAAAGGATGTTGCATCCCCAGGGTTAGGTGTGGACTTCTCAAGAATCACATTTAAGTGTCTTAGCAACAGTTACATATATTAATGGGATTTTGTTGTCTTTTTACTTATTTATGCTTGATTTTTTTTTTTTTTTGAGACAAGGCTTCACTATGTGGCTCTGACTGTCCTGGAACTCTCTATGTAGACCAGGCCAGCCTCAAACTCACAGAGATTCTCCTGCTTCTGCTTCCTGAGTGCTGGAAATTTATTCTTATGTGCATATTTTGGCTATGTGTATATCTGTCCACTACATGCATGCAGTGCCTTCTGGGGCCAGAAGTGGGTATCCTATCCTCTGGGACTGCAGTTACAATTGCCTTGTAGATGCTGGGAACTGAACCTGGGTCCTCTGCAAAAACAGCAAATTCTCTCAAGTACTGAGGCATCTCTTCAGCTTGATTTTATTGTTTTCTGACAATACATTGTTCAAAGACTTTCTAAGAGAACGATTTTTCTTTTCTTCTCTTTTTTGGTGAAATTACAAAGTGGTTCCTAGTGTCACCGATGAGAACAACAGGCCAATAAGGTAAAAACCATATGGCACAAAGGTTAAAGGAAGACCAAACTTGAAAGTCACATGCTCTTAGGCCTTAAGCATGGCTCATTACTATTTTAACATTCTTTTTTTGTTTGTTTGTTTTTGTTTTTCAAGACAAGGTTTCTTTGTGCAAAACTGACTCTGTAGACCAGGCTGGCCTCACACTCACAGAGATCCACCTACCTCTGCCTCCCAAATGCTTCCAAAAAACCACCCAGCTTATTTTAACACTCTTATTTGAAATAGCTCTATATAAAAGGAATATTGTCTCTACATAAGCAGCTTTCACAGAGATTTTTGTTAATAGTGTGCATGTGTGTGGCCCTTGCTTTCTGCTGGGTTTGAGGCTGGGTCTCTCTTTTTTTGTCCACATCTGTGTATCAGGCTAGCTGGCCTGTGAGTCCAGGGATCCTCTGTCTCCACTGCCCTTCTTTCCATAGGAGTGCTGAGATTACAGGTGTATGCTACTGCATCTGGTTTAAAATGGGTTCTGGAGATTCAAACTCAGATCCTAACACTTGCACAGCAAGTCCTTTACTCCCGGAGCCACTTCCCCAGTCGCCTGTGCATCCCATTCCTGACTTTCCCATGTTCCTACACTTTTCCTGTCTTTCTGTCCTGCCTCCATCTAAGAATCTAGTCATCTAAAGACATTCTCTTACTCTATAGAATTTGGTGGGGAGGATTACTGTACTCAAATTCACTCACACACACAGTTCAATAGTTTCCAAAATATGATTTGTACTTACCATTTTCCCCAAGTAAGTTTTCAAAACAAACCAAAACAAACCAAATGTTTGTTGAGGGAGCTGTGTAACCTCGAGAACCAGAGTTCAGATGCCAGCACCCACAGAACAAGCCAGGTGCAGGCCTGTAGTTTCAGGTCTGAGTTGGTGCAGACAGAAGGATCACTGGGGATGGCTTCCAGCTTGGCTGAGAAAATACTGCCCCAGGTTCAGAGAGAGGGAGGGGGGAGGGAGGGAGGAAAGGAGAGAGGGAGAGAGGGGGAGAGGGAGAGAGACCCTGCCTCAAAGGAATATATGAAGAGTGATAAAGGAAATAAAGTGATAACCATAAAGGAAATAAAGTGATAACCAATCGGATGCCCGCTTCTCCTCTGCATTTGCATAAATGCTCACATCCATACACATGTGCATATACACTCTCACACAAATAAATTAGCTAATATAATGTTGACCGAAGGAATTCTTTGTATTCGCTTCACACCACATGGATACCAGAAGTTAGCTTAATAACCGAGCATCCATCTAACATTAATTTTTCTGTCTTCCAAGAAAATCACTTACTTATTCTTTTTCCACCAAGTAGCTTCTGGCCTGGTAAGTACAATTAAGATCAATAAGGAATGTTTTATGTTTAGTTCCAGTATTAAAACGAAGTTGGAGCTGGGCATAGTGGCTCATGCCTTTGATCCCAGCCCTTGGGAAGCAGAGGCAGGCAGCCCTTTGTGAGTTCAAGGTCAGCCTGGTCTACATATTGAGACCTGCTCTCGGAAAGAAAAGAAAGAAAGAAAAAAAAAATGGAGCTTAGAGAAAGGCCAGATAAAATATTAAAGTAAGTCTTTATTATTTTTATACAACAAAAGAGGGTTCTTTGTTTTGAGACGAGGTCTCCCTCTGTAGCCCAGTCAGGCCTGGACTGGCTAACTAGTCTGAGCTGTCTTCAAACACGTGATCTTTCTACCCCAGACTCCCTGAGAGCAGGGATTATAGGCGTGTGCCACTATGCCCGGTAAATAGTATTTTTGATAAACGCTTCACATCAAGTCTATGGAGCCCTGAAAATGAGTCGAGGCTATCAAACCAGATTAAGCCTGCATTGTAGGTAATACTTTCTCATTTTACAGATACGGAAATTGAGTTACCGAAGGGTTATGAAACTTTCCAAAGCCACTGAATTAGCAAATAGCAAGGCCAAGTCGCTCTTTGCCTTTCTGCCCTATGAGCTCCCCATTAGCCCCACACTCACTGACAGCTCTCCGACCCGCAGTTTCAGTTCGGTTCAAACTTCAGAAGACCAACCCTCTCACTATGCGCATGCTCACTTTCCATACTCTCTCAAAAAACTACCGAGAACGAATGAATGCGCATGCTCCTTATACGAAGACCTCTGCTGAGGTTTTTGTTTTTTTTTCCCTTTCCTTTCCCCCTCTTCCATTTAGAAAGGTTAATCACGCATGTTCAATTTTAATTTATCAACTTCAGATATGGTACGCATGCTCGGTGTCCAGCAAAATGCCTTAGACAGTAGCGCGCATGCTCTACTTTCCTGGCTTGGCTTCGGTTGGTGTTCTGCGCATGTTCCTGCCAGTACCTGGCGCCGGGAGATAGTGCTACGCATGTCCGCTGCCCACTGTTGGCTTCACGGAACCTTGTACGCATGCTCCGGGGCTGAACTTGAGGAGCCAGTCTGGGGCCTAGGCGCAGACGCATTGAGTTTAAGCAGCCGGTGATGGCGGCAGCAGCAGTGGAGTCTGCGGCGGGTCCGGGCCCATGAGGCGACGACGGAGGCGGGACGGCTTTTACCCAGCGCCTGACTTCCGAGACAGGGAAGCTGAGGACATGGCAGGAGTGTTTGACATAGACCTGGACCAGCCAGAGGATGCAGGCTCTGAGGATGAGCTGGAGGAGGGGGTGAGGCCCGGGGTCCCGGGGGATGGGGGGGCGAGGTGACAGGGCCGGGGTGGCGGCGTGGGCCCTGGAAGCCTGGTGTGTCCTAGGGCGCGGAGACCCGGGGGGACGCGAGCGGTCTCCGGGAGGAGCTGCGGCGCTGCGCGGCCGAGCGAGCCAGCGAGGGAGCGGGCGGGGCGGACCTGGCCCTAGGTGTGAGGCCTCTGCGGGGCGCGCAGGTGCAGGTCTCGCCCCGAGCCCTAGATCAGCGCAGCCCCGAGCGATGGGTTTCTGGAACGCCGAGGAGAAAAGGCGCGCGGTCGGCTTCTGGAGCTGTGGGTCTTGAATGTGGCCGGGATGGTGTGAGCGTGTGCCGGGGTGGGGGTGGGGGCTGATCTTGCTGGGTGTCCCCTAAGTGCAGGTGTGAGGTGCGGAAGGGTTTCCCTTTGGAGTGTAAGATTGCAAGTCTTTAAATCTTCGGACTCCCCACAACCACCTCTCTTCTCGGCCTGTCGCTTCTCTCCTAGGAAGCGCTCAGCTGTTAGAAGTGACAGCTGAAAACTTCTGTCGGGAGTAGCGCTGCCGCTGCTGTTACAGCCACCAGGAGTTTTATTTCGGGAGCAAGGGGGCTCTGCTGCATCTTCCAGGGTTTGTTTGTTTGCCTTTTATTTTTAACCCCCCTTCCGTGTGACATTTTAAAGGAAAAAAAAAAACCATTCACAATGACACACGGCATTTGTAAGTTAATTTCCCTCAAGTTGAAGATGTCTATTTTTTTTTTTCGGAATAATTTATGTAATTGTAGGGTGGGGGAAAAAAAACAGCGTTGACAGCTGTGATTTGTCTCGCCAGAAATAAATTGCCTGAACAGAGACTTGTGAATAGTGGTGTGAGGGCTTTCCTTGCTGAAGTTTAAATTTAGAATCGCTTTTCCTAATGCACATCTTGGTTTTACCTTTGCTGCCCTAGTAGTTTGTTATTTGTGGAATATCACCTTTTCTAACATAATATTTATTGAAATATACACATATTATTACACCGAAGGTTAAAAAAATGAGATGTCAAACTAAACCGATTCAGGACAAATATCCTTAGTAATAACCTCATGGTGATTAAATGCGGCCATTTGTGTAAGAATATGGATTTATGGCTGATGTTAGATATTTGCTGTATTTAAATAGGGGCTCCTCTTCTCACCCTCAGCTTTCCTTCTTTAGTAAATAAAGTGTGCCCTTCTGGCAAAAGAGAAAGGCCTTTTTAGGTCTCTGAACACTTTATGAAATTAAGTGGGCCAACAAAGTATCAATCAAATGACTCAGAATTACACTGTTCCAAATGTGGGTTTTGAGACACACACACACTTTTCAACTGTGGGATTCCACTTAGCCTTTTAATCAAACATGGTGAATACTAAGTTTGAAGCAAATACAGAATTGCTTTAGTTATAACTATGATGCACTGTTGAGTTATATTGGTTCCATATGGCAGTGGCTCTGGAGTAGGGCCGGAGAGGAGAGAGGAGGGTGGCTTTACATGAATGCTGTCGTTAGTTACTGGTGGGCTTTTCAGTCTGTGGGTTCATATGGGACTTTGGAGAGTCCAGTATTGTGATTCTTGGGATGAACTGGGGCCTTGTTTGTTTTCCTTTTCATTTTCTTAATGTACTTCAGGAATAGTAGAAGCTCCAGGTTTGGCCTACTCTTGGGACAGGAAAAGTGGATAAGAAATTGAAATGTGACCACTAACTTAGGGAAGGGGAATTGGGAGGAAGAGCAGAAGTAATTAAGAAGGATTTTGAAGAGGAGTGCTTTTAGAGTTGAAATGTTTCTCTTGAGTGCATTCTTTAAAAAAACAAAACCAAGCCGGGCGGTGGTGGCGCACGCCTTTAATCCCAGCACTCGGGAGGCAGAGCCAGGCGGATCTCTGTGAGTTCGAGGCCAGCCTGGACTACCAAGTGAGTTCCAGGAAAGGCGCAAAGCTACACAGAGAAACCCTGTCTCGAAAAAAAAAAAACAAAAAACCAAAAATACAATGTGTCACTGGGTAGCCAGGTGGCCTCAAACTCAAAATTCTCCTGCTTCAGGCTCCTGAGTGCCAATAATACAGGCGGGGGGGCCACACCGCCAGGCCTTGATTGAGTGTGTTACTAAGAGATGTCTTAACGTCTCAAGGTGGATAAAGGGAAAGAGATGGGATGGAGTTGGGTCAGCTACCTAAAGAGAGTCAGTCTAGATTACTTTGGAAAAAAAAGTTTAAAAAGTATGGTAACAATTTAGATGCTTAAGAAAATCTTATGTTTCCTATGGTGAATATACAACTTTTACTTTGTTATGTAAACCTTTCTTTAAAATTGGTGGCATGTCAGAGCAGCCCCACTGCTTTCTTTTATAATAAGGAAACTGAGGCATAGGCCAGAGAAGTGATTGCCCACAATTAGTGTCTTCTGACTCAATTCAGCAGATTATATTGTATAGATTTAAGTGTCTTGGACAAGATGAATGGTCCAGTGGGAAAAGACACTTGCTACCAGAAGTTTTGAGCCTGAAGACTTGAGTTTGATAGATTTGATTGACATGGGCCTACTGTGTAGCTATGCTGGCCTTCAGCTTGTGGTTCTCCTTGATCCTCCTGCCCTTCTCCCCTGTGTGCTGGGCTTGTAGGTTTGCACTCCCAAATCTGGCTTGCACACAGATTCTTTCTTTCACATTTATTTATTTTGATGAGGAAGGTATGCAATAGCACATGGGGGGGCGGGTTAGAGGACAACTTGGGAGAGTCAGTTCCCTCTTTCCATCATGTAGGGAGTCTGAGGCTCAAACTCAGGTCCCTAGACTTGGCAGCAAGGGCCTTTACTAGCTGAGCCGTTTCATTGGCTCCTGCATAGCTTCTTTCTGAAACCATCACTACGTTTCTGTGTGTGTGCACATTGTGGGGAAGATGACAACTTGTGGGAGTTGGTTCAGAGGAGGGAGCCAGGCCATCAGGCTTGGTGACAAGCTCCTTCACCCACAGGATCATCTCACAGTCCTGCGTTCTTGAATGCATTTATTAACGAAGTCACAGTGTACTATTTGTAAGTCAAGTTGAACTTAGTAAATAAAAGAAAAATAGGGACTACAGTACAGATCTCTTTGGCCATACTCATGAACTATGGCATCTAGAGTAAACTGATATTGTTTTCTTCCTTGTAAAGTGAGGGTTAAATGAAATAAAATATAAAGTATTCTCAAGATACTCTGGCTTATTGGGCAGTTTGCCATATTGTGGACTGTAGCTTGGCATCACCAGTCATTGCTGAGTTCTAAGTGATTCAAGTTTACCTTCAGCTGTTCAGAGCTGCTCAGTAACAAATGCAAGTAAGCCCGAGCTGGATGTTTTTAAAGAATTGATCACACAGATAACAACTTTGTAGGTATTTTGTTCTGGGTGAATCTATATTAGTAAGTATAGGCATTTATGTAGTTAATTCTTCAGATGGTAAATGATGAAACTAAATTAATGGTTTATAGATAAAACTGAGTAGCTACTATCTAAAAACAAACAGAATAAAAGCCTTAAAGGTATAAAGTAATGGATAATCACACTAATGAGTAAGAGGATTGTGATGATGAGAGGGTATTTCTCTTCCTGTTGTTTATCTATATTTCTGTGGTAATAAGTTGAAACTAAGAATTTTGTTAGATTATGAAAATGTTGGATGCTTTGCTTTTTCTGCCAGTTAAAAATTTGAAATAATTGCTGAGACATATTATACAAGTTTTAGAATGAGATAGCAGATTTTTGTTTGACAAAAAAGTATATTACTGCCAGGTATGGTGGCACATGACTTAATCCCAATAGTCAGGTAGATCTGAGTTAAAGGCCAGCCTGGTCTGTATAGCAAGTTATAGCCAGGGGTACATAGAATGACCCTATCTCAAAAGAAAATTTTTCAAAAAGTTTTATTATTATTATTATTATTATTATTATTATTATTATTATTATTATTAGGGCCTGGCTGGACAGCTCAGTGGGTAAAGGAGCTTGCTGCCAAGCTGACAACCTAAGTTTAATGTTTGATTCCTGGAACCCACATGATGGGAAGAGAGAACTGACTTCCACAAGTTGACTCGACCTCCACATGTGTACCATGCCATGAGCTTAAGCGCTTGTTCTCAAGTACCCAGGCACGCACAAGCATGTGTGTACACACACACACACACACACACACACACACACATACACATACTCAGAGACACACTCATTATTTGGTTGTTGTTTTTTTTTTTTTTAAAGATAGGGTCTAGGGTGGTGGTGGTGGTGGTGGTACACACCTTTAATCTCAGCACTGGGGAGGCAGAGCCAGGTGGATCTCTGTGAGTTCAAACCAGACTGTTACACATCCTGTCTTGAAACCCCCCCCAGTGCCCCCCCAAAAAGATAGTGTCATATTGTGTAGCTCTGACTGGAATTCACAAAGATCCATCTGTTTCTGTCTCCCAAGATGTGAGCTACCAGACTTAGCCTATTTATTATTTTTGAGGTAGGGTAGCGTGTAGCCTAGACTGCCCTCCCTTCACCTCCCAAGAGCCAGAAATACAAGTATGCCCTACCATGCCCATACTATACCCCCCACTTTGTGTTTGGAAACAAGGTCTCACTGTGTAGTCCAGCTTGGCCTCAAACTCAGAACCTATTGCCCTAGCATCCCAAGAGGTGCAATTACATGTGCCACCACGTGGCTTGGAGATTTGTTCTAGTTCATGTCTGGATTAAGGATAAGTTTTCCCATTGGGGAACCGTTCATTTAAATCTTTATGAAGTGCTCACTTTCATTGAGACTTCATACTTATTAATTATAGTTTAGAGAGATTAAAAATTTTTTTGAAATTATAATATAACTACATTTTTCCCTTCCCTTTTCTCCCTCCAAACCCTTCCATATACCCCTCCCTGCTCTCCTTTAAATTCATGACCTCTTTTTCATTAATTGTTATTGCATGCATGTATGTGTATGTATATACATACATACATATATATATTTTTGTTGTTGTTTGTTTTTTTGAGACATGGTTTCTCCGTGTAGCTTTGGAGCCTATCCTGGAACTTGCTCTGTAGACCAGGCTGGCCTCGAACTCACAGAGATCCGCCCGACTCTGGCGCCCCCCCCCACACACCAGTGCTGGGATTAAAGGCTTGTGCCACCACCTCCCAGCACATATATATTTCTTTACATGCATTTTTTATTTAAAATTTTACAAATACTGGTAGGCTAGTTTGACACAGTCTATCTTGTATAATAATTTGCCTTAGCAAGATTCTACTTCACACACGTCAATCTTTTTTGGGATGTGTGTTTTGAGACAGGGTTTCCTTGTGTAGCCTTGGCCCTCCTGGAGCCCGCTCTGTAGACCCGGCTAGCCTAAACTCAGAGATCCACCTGCCTCTACCTCTCAAGCTCTGGCATTAAAGGCGTGCGTCACCACTGCCCAAAAAGATTGATTGATTGATTGATTGATTCAATGATTCAATGTATGTGGGTGTTTTGTCTGCATGCATGTCAGCACACCAGAAGAGGGGATGGGATCCCATGGGACTGTAGTTATATATGTTGTTGGGAATTGAATCCAGGACCACTGAGCCATCTTGACAGCCTCCACACAGGTGAATCTTAAAGCAGCAGGAGGAAAATTCTGAATGAGAAGAATTTCCTTTGAAAGAATGTTGTCAATGTGTGTTTCAGTGTGTACTTGCATACCTTGGTGAGCGATTTCTGTAAGTGACAGAATGGAATTGTGCCTCTGATGTCTCTGCTCTGGAAAGTAACGGTAGGAAGCTAGTGCAGGTGGTGGAGCAGGCTCCGGAAGTGAACCACAGCCCGGGGGCATGTCTGCTGAGGTGCCTTCAAAGGAGGTTCCCTGTTAACTACTCTGTGGTCTTGAATTTAGAATTAAGCAAAGCCAACATTAAAGAAAAAGACAGTTGTGTAACACCAGTTTATCACATCTGGGAGAAGTTAGTCATTTGTCTTTACAGTGCAGCTGTGATTGTATGAAGGCCAGAAACTAAAAACCTGCTCTATTGGTGGGTTTTGGTTTGGTTTTGGATACAGGGTCTCACTATTTAGCCTTGTCTAGTCTGAAACACTCTCTCTTTCTCTTTGGTTTTTTGAGACAGGGTTTCTCTGTGTAACAGTCCTGACTGTCCTGGAACCCGATTTGTATAATAGGCTGACCTCGAACTCACTGAGATCTGTCTGCCTGCCTCTGCCTCTGGAGTGCTAGGATTAAAGGCATGTGCCACCACCGCCTGGCTGGAACTCTTTCTAGAACAAGCTAGCCTGGAACTCACAGAGATCTGTCTGCCTCTGCCTTCCAAGTGTTGTGATTAAAGGTGTTCTCCACCATGCCGAACTTTTTAAAAAAATATTTATTTTTTATTTTATGCATATGGGTGTTTTGCCTGCACACCACATGTGTGTAGTGCCCTTGGAGGCTAGAAGAAGGCATTGCATCCCCTGGGACTGGAATTATTGATGCTTTGAACCCACCATGTGGGTGCTGGGAATTAAACCCAGCCAATGTTCTTAGATCACTGAGCGATCTCTCCAGCTCTGACCAGCTGTGTTTAACCTATTTGTTTGTTTGTTTAAGATAGGGTCTCCCTGTGTAGCATGGCTGTCCAGGTACTCCCCATGAAGACCAGGTTGGCCTTAAACTCACAGATATCCTCCTGCCTCTGTTCTAGAGTGTTGTGATTAAAGGTGTGTCATCATGCCCAGCCTATATTTAACTTTTTAAAAAACATTTTTTTTTGTTTGTTTTGTTTTGTTTTGTTTTGTTTTTCGAGACAGGGTTTCTCTGTGTAGCTTTGCGCCTTTCCTGGAACTCACTTGGTAGCCCAGGCTGGCCTCGCACTCACAGAGATCCGCCTGGCTCTGCCTCCCGAGTGCTGGGATTAAAGGCGTGCGCCACCACCGCCCGGCTCTTAAAAAACATTTTAAGTGTAGGTGTGTTTTGTCTGTATGTATGTCTATGTGCCACTTGCATGTATGCTTCCCTCAGATGTCAGATTCCCTGAACTAGAATTACACACACTTGTGAGGCACTATGTAGATGCTAGAAATTTATCCTAGGTTCTCTGGAAGAGCAGCCAGTGCTCTTAACTGCTGAGCCATCTGTCCAGTCAGGCTATGTTGAACTTCTTAAGAGATTACCAAACTATTTTCCCATTTTACATTCACACTAGCAATATGTGATGGTTTCTTTCCTCTCCCTCTCTTCCCTTCTTTGCAGTCCTAGTGAATGGGAAGGTGTAGCTTATTATGTCTCCATGCAGCTTTCTTCTAGTACTAATGTTGAATATCTTTTTGTGTGGTTATTGTTCATGTTATGTCTTCTTTGGAAAACACCTATTCAGAGCCTAACTTGTTTTTCAAAATTGTTAGCTTTTTATTCTTTTTCTGTGGGTTTTCTTTTCACCTTTTCTTATAGGGGAGTGGAGGGCCTAGGCGTGTTGGGAATCAAACCTAGGACTTTGCACATTCCAGTCCAGTGCTCTAACTCTGAGATATATTACAAGGCCCTTTTTTTTTAAAAAAAATAATTTGCTTATGTTTATTTTATGTGCATTGGTGTTTTAGCCTCACATATATCTATGTGAGGGTGGCAGATCTTGGAGTTACAGACAACTGTGAGCTGTCATGTGGGTGCTGTGAATTGAACCCACATCCTCTGGAAGAGCAATCAGTGCTCTTAACCACTGAGCCATCTCTCCAGCCCCAGCCTTTTGTTTTTGATATGAGATCTTACCAAGTTGTTCAGGATGGCTGTGAACATAGTCTATGGAAAGTCTTGAATTTATGATCTCAGTCTCTTAATCAAGTAGTTAGAATTGATAACAGGCCTATTATACTTGGCCTTTTCCCCTTCTTTGTATGTATGTATGTATGTGTGTATGTATGTATGTATGTATGTATGTATGTATGTATGTAGAGTCTTGCTGTTTCACCGTGGTTGGCCTGGAACTCACTGTTTAAGTATTTCTTCTTCCTGCATCTCAAATGCTAGGATTATAGGCATGATGCCCAACGTCTAAAGTGTACTTAATTTTAATTTTGAATTGTGTGTCTGTGTGTCTGTGCACATGGCTGGAAGTGCCTGAGGAAGGCAGAAAAGGGTTTCAAATTCTCCCCCAATCATGCCCATGCTGCACTTACAAATTGTTGTGAGCTGCCTGTTGTGGGTCCTGGGATTGACCTTGGGGTCTCTGTAAGAGCAGCATATGCATTCTCTTAACTCTGAGCCATCTCTTCAGCCCCATATCTAAGTTGTTGGATTTTGTTTTGTTTTGTATTTTGCAATTGTTTGTTTTGTGAGACAGGGTCTCATATGTAGACCAGACAGAGAAATGTCTGCCTTGGCCTCCCAGGTGTTGATATCAAAGGCATATGCCACCATGTCCGGCCATCTAAGCTATTTTTACAGATTCTATTGTGAATTTCTCAATTTAATTTTGGGTTTGTTCATTGCCAGTACACTTATTCTATGGCTAAAAGAAGTGTTTGGCCAGTGTGATGTTTAATCGCTAGATTGACTGATGAATTATTTTGCTTGTTTAGCCACATTGCACATTATACATCTTGGACTAGTTGTGGTTGCCTTGGGCTGAGTTCATGACCATGTTGGTACCCAACAGAAGCATATAATTTGACTCAGTATCTTAGAATGTAATGCCTGTAACTTCAGAATAAAAATCCTATTTTTAATAGATGTTAAGTATAATTGCTGAAGAAAAATTCACTTGCTTTTGTTTTAGGTTATGAATGAATAGCTGCTGTAGTTAGTAGTATAAAATGAAAAAACTTAGCTGGGTGGTGGCACATGCCTGTAGTCCCAGCACTGGTGAGGTAGAGGCCGGTAGATCTCTGTGAGTTCCAGGCCAGCCTGGTCTATAGATCCAGTTCCAGGATAGCCAGGACTACACAGAGAAGCCCTGTCTCAAAACAAACAGTCAAAACAAACAAGAAAAAACTTGAAAGTACAGTGTTCCTAGTATTGTTGGTGTGCTTTACTTGGCTCACCACCAGTTGGTTTGGAGTCAAGTAGACATTTTAAGCTGGTTTATTTCATTTATTCTCTGAATTATGAGATAAAGCATTGAAAGTCTTAAGTTTTGCATTTCTGGTGTTATTTATGTCTAAAACTTCAAATATTTTTCAGGGTCAGTTAAATGAAAGCATGGACCATGGGGGAGTTGGACCATATGAACTGTAAGTGTATATGAAAAGACTTACATTGTGCTTTCAAGTAGGTTGTACCTGTTCATAGCCTCAAGGGGTTCTATTTAATAATCTTTTTAAATATGACTCATATTTGCAAAGTTGTTAGTTGACTTGCTGAATGTAAGGTGTAGAAAAAGATGAAATATGAGTTCAAATTGGTTAGGAATTTTTATTCTTTTTTTTTTTTTTTTCAAGACAAGATTTCTCTGTATAGCCCTGGCTCCTGAAACTCACTCTATAGACCAGGCTGGCCTGGAACTCAGAGATTCATCTGCCTCTGCCTCCTGAGTGCTAGTCTTAAAGGTGTGCACCACCACCACCCAGTGAATTTTTACTTATTTAATACAGAAAACTGTATTTGCAACTGTTTCTTATTGAAAAACTTATGCCAGTGCCCCCAAATACTTTAACACATGGTTCAGACAGAGAGATGAATGAAATTTTAGGTCCTGTTGAACGGATTCTGTTAGGTGAGTATATGACTGATCTGCTCCTGACCCCACCCCTCAGTAAAGAGCATGACAAGAGCTGAGAAGACAGAATACTCACATGAGAAGCGTGTACGTGACCTACACGGTTGCCAATCCTTTTTTGGAGACTTTAAGCTAGTAACTTGGAAAAGCCAGACATGGGAAGAAGTTCAGATATATTTTATTATCAAAAAATTTTGCTGGGCGGTGGTGGCGCACGCCTTTAATCCCAGCACTCGGGAGGCAGAGCCAGGCGGATCTCTGTGAGTTCGAGGCCAGCCTGGACTACAAAGTGAGTTCCAGGAAAGGCGCAAAGCTACACAGAGAAACCCTGTCTCGAAAAACCAAAAAAAAAAAAAAAAAAAAAAATTTTAAAACAAATCTCAGTGTGGTGGTAAGTGCCTATAATCCTTGCACTCAGGCTGAGGCAGGAGGATGACTTTGAGGCCAGCCTGGGTTGCTTAATCAGTTTGAGATAGGCCTGAGTTGTATAACAACTTATTGAGTCACTTCTGAAAGATCCTAGATTTTCTGCTAAAGTTGCCAAATGATGTTGGGTAATCTCATGGACATTTTGAATGAACTAAATTTGAATAACTAGAAGGTTTGTTTACTTCATCATTTTAGTAAACATGTTCTAATTTTCTTAGCTTAGGGGTACTTGATATTTAAGTAAATAAATAATAATAGCATGTTCTATGAGCAAACAGATAAACAGTTACCAGTCCACCCTGCTCTTGACCCAGCCATGTCATTAAATGAATCATCAGTTAACTTCATTCACAGATACTAAATTTACTGTCATGTACTTTTTTTTCTTTTACCTAATTGGATTTTCTCCTTTTGGAATTTCTTTTTCTCCTTTCTAACTATGTGCTGGATATAATTGAACTTTTTGCAAATTTACTTCTGGTTTTGCTTTTCTTCCCAGTGGCATGGAACATTGTGAGAAATTTGAAATCTCAGAAACTAGTGTGAACAGAGGGCCAGAAAAAATCAGACCAGAATGTTTTGAGCTACTTCGGGTACTTGGTAAAGGGGGCTATGGAAAGGTAGGAAGTGTTTTTGAAATAGCTGTCTTTGATTTGGGTAGTTTGGTTCCCTTCATCAGTGTAGGATCTCACTGTGACTTGTATAATCTGAGGGTATATTACATTTCCCCCCTTCCCACCACTCACACAGACATAATGTAAGTCCTGAGTATTTGCTGGATAAGTGAGCAGCTGACGTGCCTGTCGGCTCTGCTGTCGAGCAGTGCTTCCATTCTTTGGCCCGATGGCACCTTGTATAGGAGTCCTCTGTAAACACGGGCAGACCACTCCTCACTTCAGGCACATTAAACTATGTGTTCCTGAGGCTGAATCTGAATGGATTTTCTTCGACTTGCAGTATCTAAGAAATAGGAAAGATGAAAGAAAGACCGTAAGAAAGGGGTTTCATAGTTTTGTCCTAGGCTTTCTAATTTAAGACCTCACCTTTATATGTTCTGCCCAAGACAACTTATACCCCAGACATTCCTTCCCTTTTAAGAGAGTTTAACAACTTGGTTAGATCAAGAACTTTCTATACTATCCCAATGTTAGTTTTTAGAAGTGTGACATTTTTAGTTTATTTTTAAGGTTAAGGGCACACTGGAATACATTCTAATTGTCCTGAATATGTAACATTTTGAATCTTACGTATGTTGTTAATTAAAGGTATTGGGTAAGTAGACATTTTAATGGAGTGAGTAAAAATCTGTCAGTTACTATTAGTGTTGTGTGAAATAATAACAGTTGTATCCTTAGAATAAATTTATGTAAAAAACTGGGAAATTTGCTTTTTAAATTTGGGAACACTGATAGTTTGTACTCAGTGAACTAGGATTTTGTATAGTGCTATTTAGTTGGTATTTCCCAACACTGCCATCAGGTGGCAGAAAACCACAGGAAGTCCCCCATTTAACAGCTTTCTCCAGTAAACCCTACCATGTGGCCTCTCTAAGGATCCATTTTGTGCACAGTCCTTTGTGATGCACTTTTTACAGTATAAACAACAGTATCACACGTTTCTTATAAATGGGTATTTTGGAAGATGACCTGCATGGTTTGGCTTTTGATAATGTGCAAACACTTATTTCTTTGTCCAGGTTTTTCAAGTACGAAAAGTAACAGGAGCAAATACTGGGAAGATATTTGCCATGAAGGTGCTTAAAAAGGTGACTCCTTTCCCCTTTTCACCTCAATGCTGTATCTTAATTGCTGTAAGTTTTCAGTCGGAAAATGTGTCTGTAGGCACTGTGGTTTTAACTCAGTAGTAGAGTTCAGTAGATAGGTTCAATGTACGTGAAGACCTGGGTTTAATCTGCAGCACTTCTTCCCTGCAAAAGGAAGAGTATTTATAATCATTCTCCTTGTAGAATGGGAGTGATGTTGTGAGGTGTATTTTGTTTTATACTTGTTTATTTCTGAAAAGGGTAGAAAGGGAAGCACTTTCAGTTCTCTGAGGGACACTGAGCTTCTTCTGGTCTCCATGTTTCTAAGTAGTGAGCATATTATTACTCTTTTATACAGCACTTCTAGATTATATGTTAATTTCCTATGAAGATAGTTAAAGATTTTAATTTCTTCCACTCCTAACTTACTTTTTTTCTATCTTGCCCCTTTGGTTCATTTTCATTGACTCTACTATTGTGTTCTCTAGTTTTTTTGTTTGTTTTTTTTGAGACAGGATCTCATGCAGCCAAGACTGGCCTTGAACTTCTGGCCCTCCTGTCTTCATCGCCTGGGATGACAGGTGTGCACTACTATGCCTGGCTTCCTTAGGAGCCTTTTATTCCCTGTTCCAATCTGTACTGTTAGCTCTCTAGACATGTCTGTCATTAAGAGACTCCCTTTAATCCTGGCTGTTTACTATTCCATTCTGTTTTCTTGCATGTCATGACTTTGTAGTTCTTTATTTATACCGTTTTCTTGTTGTAGTGACCATCTTGCCTTGAGAAAAAGTTCTTGAAGATTTTTGTTTATAATTGTTTTTTGTTGTTGTTGGTGAGACAGGCTCACTATACAGTCCAGGCTGGCCTTGAACTCATGATTTTGTTGACTCAGCCTTCCAAATTCAGCCATAACTTACAAGTGTTATGTAACCATGCTAGGCATGTTACTTCTCCTTTCATAACTAAGTTCATATAGCTGATAACCAAACCAATAGCAAGCAGATTGTTGAACAGAAAAGTATGGAGCATAGTCAGAGGGGGAAGTCCAGCAGGAGATTTGTATTTGGGAGCTAGTGGTAGTACTGTGACTGGTAAACACACCAGAGTCTAGAGCTCCAGGGAGGAGATCTGAGCCCTAACTCCTCACTCTATTTTCAAGTATTACACTAATGTCATCAGAACAAATTTGATTCATATTTTACATTTTTCTTTATTTTCAATCTTTGTGTACACCTGTGTGTGTATGTGTGTGAGTATAGGTATTTATGTGCCGTGGCATGCATATGGAGGTCAGAGGGAGATGTTGGGTGTTGGTGCTCACTTTTTACCTATTCAGAGGAAGGCCTTTTGTTAGTCTCCACTGTATGCACCAGATGAACTGATGTACTTCTGAGCTGCTCCTGGCCTCTGCCTCCATCTTTGCTGCAGAGCACTGGGGCTACAGACGTGGTTCTGGAGAGTCAAATTCAGGTCCTCATACTTGTGAGGCCAGGGTTTTACCCACTGAGCCTTCTCCCCAGCCATGATTCATATTGTTGCACTGTCCCACTGAGCCATACCCCCAACCTTTGTTTCTTTTTCTTTGCCACAGGGACTCACTGTAGCCTGGAAGTCATTATAGAGACCAGGCTGGCCGTAGACCTATAAAGTTGCTGGCCTCTGCTTCCAGAGTTCTGGAATTAAAGGCGTGTTCTACCATGCCTTTAGATTCATATTTTAAAATTGTACTTTTGAGGCAGGGTTTTGCTATGTAAGCTAGCCTGGCCTCAGTCTGCAGTCTTCCTTCCTGTCTCAGTCTCCTGTGTGCTTGACTCTAGGCATGTGCAGGGTCCCCTGACTGAGAATCTGTGGTACCTTTGTACTTACTTGATTGTTCAGAGGCTCTGTGTGTGTGTGTGTGGGGGGGGGGGGTGCTGGGGTTTGAACGTGGGGTCTCATATAAGCCAGCCAGCTCTTACTGTGTTGTACTCCCCACCCAGCCCCTGGGAATATTTTTAGTGTTGAAAATAATTTTTACTTAGAATTTTGCTCTTTTTTTTTTTTTGAGAGTTTTTGCTGAGAAGTCTTTTGCAAGTCTGATTTCCAGTCCTTTTTCTCAAAAATGTTACATATTTCCTTCCTTCTTCCTTCCTTCCTTCCTTCCTTCCTTCCTTCCTTCCTTCCTTCCTTCCTTCCTTCCTCCCTTCCTCCCTCCCTCCTTCCCTCCCTCCCCCCTCCCTCCCTTCCACACTGTCTCCTTCCCTCTCTCCCTCCCTTTCATTCTCTGCCTCTCTCCCTCTCTTCCTCCTTTCTTTCAAAAATTCTATATGTATGGGTGTTTCACCTGCATATAGGTGCACATGAGCATGCCCGGTACCCACAGAGGCCAGAGGAGGGCACTGGGTCCCCTGGAACTGGAGTTACAGTTTGTGAGCCATAGTGTGGGTGCTGGGAATCAAACCTGGGTCCTCTGGAAGAGAACAAGTGGTCTTAACCGCCATCTCTCCAGCTCTGTTCTCTTACTTCTAATATTTTTGTTCCAAAATTATATAGTAGTGTGTCATGCTTTGACTCTTATTACTAGTTTTAATTTTTTTGTTCGTTGTTTTGTTAGTTTGAGACACAGTCTCTCTATGTAGCCCTGGCTAGCCTAGAACAGAGATACAAGTGCCTCTGCCTCTTGAATGCTGGAATTAAAGGCATGCACCGTAGTTTTCATTTTTGTTTTTAAAATCAATAAAATAAATATATCTCTAAAAAATTTTTAAATTATGTGTCTGAGTGTCTTGCTGTATGTATATACATGCACCATGTGTATGCCTGTTGCTAATGGATCAGGAGAAGCCATTGGAACCCCTGGCACTGGAGTTAGAGATGATTGTGAGTTCCTGCAAAAGCAGTAAGTGCTATTAACCACTGAGCCACCTCTCCAGCCCCAATAAATATTTTTTTAAAATTTTTATTTCATGTACGTAGGTGTTTTTGCCTGCATGTATGTCTGTATGAGGGCGTCAGATCCCCTGGAACTGGAGTTACAGACAGTTGTGGGATGCCATGTGGGTGCTGGGAATTGAACCCCCATCCTCTGGAAGAGCAGTCAGTACTCCCAACCACTGAGCCATCTCTCCAGCCCCCCAATAAATTTTTTTTTTTTTTTTTTTTTTGGTTTTTCGAGACAGGGTTTCTCTGTGTAGCTTTGCGCCTCTCCTGGAACTCACTTGGTAGCCCAGGCTGGCCTCGAACTCACAGAGATCCGCCTGGCTCTGCCTCCCGAGTGCTGGGATTAAAGGCGTGCGCCACCACCGCCCGGCTCCCCAATAAATTTTTATTTAGGGATTTCACATTATGATTCCTTTATTCCTGTTAAGGTCCAAAGCTAGAGTTCAAGATTTCTCTCCAATATGGTTCTGTTCCCCCATTATTTCTTTTGAGACAGGGTCTCCCTCTTTAGCCCTAGCTGGCCTGAAACTCTGTAATTTTTAATCAAAGAATATTGTCATCCCTTTTAGTGATGTTAATTTCTTGTCAGAATCTGGCATAACGTTAAGATGAAGGGTAGAAATAAGCACAAATAATCCTGCACTATACTGTGTCTCCCATTCATGAAATACTCCTTAAAAGAAGGCGGTGGGGCTGGAGAGATGGCTCACCACTTGAGAGCACTGGCTCTTATTCCAGAGAACCTATATATATTTCCAGCACCCAGATAGTGGTTCACAACCATCTGTAACTCCAGTCCCAGGGGATGTGACGCCCTCTTCTGGTCTCTGTGGGTACCAGGCACGCATGTGGTACATACCTTCAAACAAAGCTCCCATACATGTAAAATATATTTGAAAAAAAATTTAATTAAAGAAAAGGGGACAGTGCTAATTTCTTTCCCCCTCCTTCTTTTTCTCTTCTTTTTGTCTTTTTAAAATTTTTTTCAGACAAGGTCTTACTACATAGCCCTGGTTAGCTTGGAACCCTCTATGTAGACCAAGCTGGTCTTGAACTCAAAGCCTCCAGAGTGCTGAGTTTAAAGGTGTGTGGGTACTATGCCTGTCCTTTCTTTATTTTGTTTTGGAGACAGGGTCTCACTCTGTAGCTCTAACTAGCCTAGAAAGTCCAAGTTTAAAAGAATGGATGTTTAAACCGTTGTCCTATAAACCCATTCTTTCACGTGACCTCTTTTGCTAGTGATAGCCTCATAGTTTTTCTGAGGTCTAGCATCTAATTTCTTCAGTGGTTTATTCAGGATCACTTTCCCTGGATTCAGAACGTAGATCGTATTCATTCAAAATGTCATACTCAAGAATGCTGTGGGGAAAAAAGAAAGAAAGAAAGAAAGAAAGAATGCTGTGGGTTAACCAAGGTAGTTGAGACTAGTAGTTCTTACATAGTTACAATTTTTAAATTACATTTATTTCTGTGGGGTGGGTGGGTGGGTGAGGACAATTGAGCAGGAGTCAGTTTTCTCCTTTTATTTAGCACGTGGGTCCCAGGGACCAAAGTCAGGTTGTTAGGTTAGACAGGGTACCTTTAGCCTGTTGAGTTATCTTTCCAGCCTAGACCTTTCGTATTTTGTTAATCATTTCGTTCCTGTGAGTAAAACAAGACCACAATTACTGTCTAAGGTGTCCAGCAAAGTGTGGCTACTTGAGAAGTTCTGTGGGAAGACCTTAGCTAGTCTTAACTGACACACTCCAGCACTTTATAGGAGTTTTCTGAGAGAGTTCTTTGACAGCTCCCTCTCCACTGTCTTGTCCTGTTGGAGTTACAGTTAGTTGACATTGGATCCTGGACTGATACCTGATTTTCTTAGCTTCCATTATCCGTGTGTGTGCTTTTTTATCTGTTTACTTCCATTTACTGGTGTCCATAAAAATGACTTTTTAAAAAAATATTGAACTAGCTGGGTGGTGGCATGCACTTTTAGTCACAGCACTTAGGAGGTAGAGGCAGGCAGATCTCTGTGAGTTTTGAGACTAAAAAGATCTATATAGTGAGCACTAGGACAGTCAAAAAAAATCAAAGAAATAAACAAAAACCCTAAAATTTATAGATCTTAATGGGTATCCTGTTATCTTTAATTTTTTTTATTATGTTTTTTAAACTTTGTGTGTTTATTTGTATGGATCAAAGGACAACTTTTGGGAGTTGTTTTTCTCCTTCTACCAAGTGGGTCCCGAGGATCAAACTCAGATTGTCTGGCTTGGTGGCAGTATCCTTTACCTGCTGAACCACCTCACGGGCTCATGGCCCTCATGTGCTCTCTTAGTGCACGTATGCATTGCATAATACTCAAATCAGGTTAAGCATAGTTCTTCCAACAGCTAGAGTTTTAATTCTGAACCCCTTAATGAGATGATAGTAGGCCCCTTTAAGAGTGTTTTTCTCTGATTTTCTGGCACCATGGAGGCAAAGTACTGATCTACCAGACCTAAATGTGTGGTGAAAGAATTCTTCTTTCACAGACTGACAGATAAAATCAGGGAAGTGTGAGGTGTCCCGTTATTTTAAGTGAGTTGTTCACGTCGGGCTTGTCAGACTTTTTTTTTTTTTCTTCCCAGTCTTTACTCTTTGTGAGAATGGCCTCATTTGGTTATTTACTCAGAATATTGAGGAAAAGACTTTCAGTAACCATCTTTAGAAGCAAACTACTTTATTCTTGCTAGAGCCTTTGGCCAAAGTTTTGTTACTCACAAGATTGCCTGTGCCTGTGTTCCACCTTTTATTAAACTAGTGTGGAGATACTGGATGCTAATACTCTTCATTTGGGTGAAATGTATTCTGTTTCTAATTTACTTGCTCTGTCATTCAAGGGAAAAATGAATAAGCTTATTTTTAAAATTACTCAGCCACCTATAATCAAAACCCTTTCTCCATTAAGGTTTAAACCTATTTTCAGGTAGATAGGTAGATAGGCATATGTATATACATACATATGTACCTAGTTTCTTTGTCTTTTTCTTCAGCTTCAGTAATATCTAGTTCAGTCTTTCCTCTTGTTTCCAGGTCTTCTTAGTCTGGGTATCATCATTGCCTTTGTATCACCTAACTGATCAACAGACTGGCCTTTAATTCAACTCCACCAGTTTTCACTTCCATTCCATGTCAAGGTGTTTGTGTTCTTGTTATTTTATTTTATTCCGAGACCATCCTAATTAACTTAGCCTGCCACTTGATTTAGTTGTTACTCCACTAACCTTATGGTCAGCAAAATGCTAATCTGAATCTGCTTGTTTCTCACTCTGCTCCTGTGTTCCTCTGTCAGCTGCTGAGCATTTTCTGGCAGAAATCACATAAATCTGTAGATTGCTTTTAGGAAAAATTCATAAACTCCAACTCTAGTTTATGACTTGTTTAGACCCCAGTTATCCCAATGATATTTGACATCTCCCTGCACAAGTCCTTCCATTCTGTGGCTGTTGGGAACTTTGACTCTTGGCCATTCGTTGGTTCTGCCAGCACCATCCACGGTCTTCCTTCCCGTGAGACAGTCATCCGTGGTTTCTTGCAGCTGCCCACCCTGGCCCCTGTTCCAGCACTGTCTTACCCGATTTTTTACTTAGTGAAATGTGTTCTTTTCTGGAGCTAACTGCTCTGTTTTAGATCCCATTCCTTTCTACCTGCTTGAATACTTTACTCTGTTACTTAATCACCATTGTTCTCTCCTCTGTCCTGGCTTTTTTTAGTCTAAAAATTTTTATTTATTATTTGTGTTTGTGTGGGTACATGCACATGTTTGGTACCACAATGTGTGCATGTCAGAGGACTTTTGGGAGTCAGTTCTCTCTTGTTTCTACCACAGTGCATAATCTAGGCTAGCTGGCCTACAAGCTTCCAGTCAGTTCTCCTGTTTCTACCTCCCATCTTGAAGTGGGAGTGCTAGAATTGCAAATGTACACTCCACAGCTGGCCTTTTTACCTGGGTTCCGAGGGTTGAAACATGTCAGGATTGCATTGCAGGCACTTTACCCGCCGAGCCAGCACAAGGGCCCTGGACTACTTTGTAGTCCAGAGTTTGTTAAATTGCTCTGGCTGCCATCAAACCTGTCCCTCTTGCCTTTGTCTCCTCAGTTCTGGGATCACAGGCATATGTCACCATGCCCAGCTTCCCATGACTTCTTTCTTTCTTTAATATATTCATATCTGTTACATGTTTAATCAAAACCTTCTGTCACTCAACATCTCCTTCTGAATCTCTAGAACTTGAGAAGTAGGGTCCGTATTGTGCCCTCTACTTTCTCTTCTTTTTCTCATTTATTTGTTGTGTGTGTGCCTGCATGTGCACGTGCAGGCACATATGTGTGTGCACATTTCATGGAGTATGTGTGGAGCTCAGAGGACAATTTGCAGGAGTTGGTTCTCTCTTTCTACCATTTGGGTTCCAGGGATCAAATTCAGGTCATGAGACTTGACAGCAAGTGCTTTTAATTGCTGAGCCATCTTCCAGCTCCGCCTTGGTTTGTTTTTTCTCTCATAGTGTTTTGGCTTATGACTCTATATTTTAATCATACTCTTGTCTCTAAGTCGTCAGTGACTTCCCAGTTGCTAAATCCAATAGTCTTTATTTAATTAATTCTTAATTTACATCTCTGTACTCTGAAGCAGTTGACCACAGCTCTTTTTTTTTTAAGATTTATATGTTGTATTTTACATGTATAAATATTTGCCTATATGTGTGTTTGTGTACAATATGCATTCCTGGTGCCTGTGGAAGCCAGAAGAGAACACTGGATCCCATGGAGCTCTACATGGCTGTGAGCTGCCATGGGAGTGCTGGGAATCAAACCTGGATTGGTTTGTTCCAATATTTTTTGTTTGTTTTTGAGACTGGGTTTCACTATATGGCTCTGGCTGACCTGGAACTCTCTCTGTAGACCAGACTGGCCTCACACTAGAAGAGATCTGCCTGCTTCTACCTCCTGAGTGCTGAGATTTAAGGCATGTGCCACCAGGTCCAGTGACCCCTTATCACTCCCTGCCTTCCTGTCTTGAGACCTGGTATGGGTTCTCACTCAACTAGAAGTTCATGGTTTCCTACAAGACTGGCTGGGCAGTAAGCTCTGGGATCTGCCTGTCCATGCTTCTCAGTTCTGGAGTTGAAGACACACAGCCGCCATGTCCAGCTTTTTATATGGGTGCTGGGAATTTGAACTCAGGTCCTCAGGTTCTCATGCTTGCAGAGCTATTGCTATTATACAGTCATCTCCCCAGGGTCATAATTAGGATATTTTGCTATAGTTTGTCTATCCACCCTTCTTTCTTCTCTGCTGTCACGTATGTATAGTAATATTTCACCCCTAAATTTTGATGTTCATACAGTTTTTAAGAGGAATTGACCCACTTTTTGAAGAAAAAATTTATTTTATTTGTGTGGGTGTTTTGCCTGCATGTATGTGCATGCCTGGTACACCATGGAGGCCAGAAGAGAGTGTCAGATACCCTGGAACTGGAGTGAGCCCCCATGCGGGGTCTATGAATTGAACCTGGGTCCTCTGGGAGAGCAGCCGGTAATCTTAACTGCTGAGCCCTCTCTGCAGCCCTGAATCGTTCAATTTTTGAGTTAGTCTATATTTAAATTTTATTTAAAAGTGATTTATTTAATTTATGTGTATGATGTTTTGCTTGCATGTATGTCTGTGCACCACATGTGTGCACTGCCCAGGAGGCTAGAAGAGGGCCTCAGGTCCCCTGGAACTGGAGTTAGAGGATTGATTATGAGCTGCCTTGTGGGTCCTGGTTACTGAAATTGGGTGCAATAAGCACTCTTAACTGTTGAGCGTCTCTCCAACCCCTGTCCATTCACATTTTTAATTTCAGCTTTTGCTGTATAATTTGAGAGTTAATTATAGACATTATAATACTTCACCCTCAATTCTGTTAAGAATAAGGGTGTTGTCATACTCCAGTATTACTGGAGTATAATTGTACTTGGAAATGTTAATATTAATGTTCAATACTGTTTCCTAATATATAGGCTATGTTCAAACTTTTTCAGTTGTTCCTTTTTGAAAGCATGGTTTCAAATAGCCCAAGCTGGCCTCTAAACGCTCTGCTCTGTGTAACTGAGGATGACCCTGGACTCTCTTGATCCTTCTATCTTCACTGTTGAGTGCTGGGATTGTAGGTGTGCACCATTGTGAATGGTCACTGTAGAGCCATTTCTTACCCATTTAGAAAATTGTCTTTTATGGCATTGACTGTCTTAAAGAGTCCAGATCAGTTATTAGCTCACAACCACCTGCAATGCCCAAATCCAAGGGGATCTGATACATTTGGCCTCTGAGGGCACCTGCACATACCCACACACAAACACATACACACAATTAGAAATCAAAGTGCTGGCTTTGTTTGTTTTGAGATAGGTTCTCTATGTAGCGCTTTCTGTCCTAGAACTCACTCTGTAGACCAGCAGGCTGGCCTTGAACTCAGAGATCCACCTGCCTCTGCTTCTTGAGTGCTGGGATTAAAGGCATGCTCTACCACTGTTCCACTGAGAAGATTTTTTTTTTTAAATAAAGTATGGTGGTTTTTTTCCCCCCTTATTTTTTTTTAAAGAATCGAAGCCAGAAGTTGGGCATGGTGGCACACACCTGTAACCACAACATTTAGGAGGCTAATGCAGGATTGTGAATTGAAGCCACCTGGGCTACATAATAAAATCATTTCTCAAACCCAGAAAGGGTTGGGGATGTGGCCTAGTTGATAGAGTGCTTATTTAGCATGCACAAAATCCTGGGTTTGATCTGTAACCCTATGTAAGTGTGCCATGGCATGCATGCCTGTAATCTCAGCATTCAGTAGGTGCAGGGAAGAGGATCAGAAGTTGAAAGCCATTCTTGACCACACAGTGAGTTTGAGGCCAGCCTGGAATACATGTGACCCAATTAAAAGAAAAGTCTAGAAAAGCAAAAATAGAATTGTACCAGAGGCAGTGGCTTACGGAGCTGACAGTGGCAGGAAGACTACTTGGCACAGGATTCAGGGTCAGTCTGGGCAATAAAGGAGGACCTTTTCTCAAAAAGAGTTCATTAAAGAGTCAGTGTGAGCTGGGCATAGTAGTTCATGTCTGTAACCCAGCACTTCGGAGGATCACATCAGTGTAAGGCCAGACAGGGCTTCAGAGTGAGATCCTGTCTCAGAAACCTCTTGGATAAGAAAGAACCAGTATAGACTTGTTTTTCTCTGTGATCTATTTTTATTATGATTTATTGTGGTTTTCAAATACTGCTAATGAGAATTCTATTTTGTTTTTAAAATTAATTTGTTTATGTTTGTTTTGCTTTTGAAATAGCATCTCCCACTTTTTGCTTAGGGTTGCCTAGAACTCGCTGCATGTAGCCCAGACTGGGCTCAAACTTCTGGCAGTCCTCCTGCCTTAGCCTCTTATGTGCTGGATTGTAGGCTTAGACCACCATTCCCAGTTATGTGGTTCTGAGGAGTGAAGCCAAGGCTTCACGCATGCTAGAAAAGACAGCCACCAATTGGGTCACATCCCCAGCCCCAAAATGCACAGTTTCAAGTCGCTTCTGTGGTAAAATTATCAACATAGCATTCTCTTTAATTTGTGGGTTTTGTTTTGTTTTGTTACGTTGAGACAGCAGCTCTCTATGTAGTCCTGGCTGTCCTGTAGCTTAATATGAAGACCAGGCTGGCCTTGAATTCAAAGATCCACCTGCCTCTGCTGGGATTAAAGGTATGCATCACCACACATGACCAAATTTGTTTATTTCTTTTGTGCTTAGTTTTCTTTTACAGTCCTTGATTTCATTTTATTCTTAGAATGTGTAAAATTATTAGCATTCAGAAATCAAAATTTTTATAAGTGCAGCTGGGTGGTGGCATTGGTGCTACACCACTGGGGAGGCAGAGGCAGGCGGATCTCTGTGAGTTCAAGGCCAGTCAGTTCTACAAATCCAGTTCTAGGACAGCCAGGACTGTGACACAGAGAAACCCTGTCTTGAAACAAAACAAAACAAAAACAAAAAACAGAATTCCTATAATTGCAATAACAAATTTAAACAAGATGGCGAATAGCCAAACCATTGAGATTTACTCAGAAAATTACTCAAAAGTCTTATTCTCTTACTACTTTTTTTTTTTTTTTTTTTTTTTTTTTTTTTGGTGTTTCGAGACAGGGTTTCTCTGTGTAGCTTTGCTCCTTTTCCTGGAACTCACTTGGTAGTCCAGGCTGGCTTCGAACTCACAGAGATCCGCCTGGCTCTGCCTCCCGAGTGCTGGGATTAAAGGCTTGCGCCACCACCGCCCGGCTCTTACCACTCTTTTTTACTGTTAGCCTTGAGACTTTCTTAGTTGTGTTCAATTTTATAAATACAAATAACATATATATGTTTGCTTGTATTTTCTGAGTCGGGGTCTTACTGCCTTGTTCTGCTGGCTCAGCATAGGCTGATTTATGGTCCTCCTGCTTCAGCCTTTGAGTACTCGGATTCTAGGCCTTTTCCATCATACCCAGCTTGTTTTTACTCTTTCCTCATTCTTTCACAAAATATAGCATATACTATATGTACTATAAATGATACAGTACTTGGTCTGTCCCTTTCACCTCACCTTCATAGAAATGTTTCTTATTCTTTTTATGGTTATGTGTGTAGATTATGTAGGCTTCCAGCCAATATCCTACAGATGGACATTCAGTTTGTTTCTAGTGTTTTCACTTTTGTAGATATGGTCACAACTAATAATGTTGTGTGTTTGCGTCCAATATTACTAGGGGTTTACCATTGGAATAATTTCCTAGAACTTATGCTTAGTGTGTCTAGAACTACATAATTTTCCCAAAATTCTTTTATTATTATTTGTTATCCTTATTATCATTATTATTATTGAAGACAAGATCTTACATAGTTTGGGCTGGTCTCAAACTTATTAATAATCATAACTGGCCCTGAACTCCTGATCTTGCTGCCTCTGTCTCTCTCAAGTGCTGAAATGATAGGAATGTGCTTTCAAACCCATCTTTATTATTTCTTAAAACGAAGACTACAAGCACCAATGACAGACCTTCAGCCTTTCTTATTTGTATTTATCTTCATTGTCTTAGTTACAAGCCACTTTGCTTAGTTTCTTGTTCCGGCCACCTGCTTTGTGTCATTTCTTCCCTAAACACCACAATTGCACTAAAAGCTAAGGGTTATTCATTACACTCCTCTCCGCATTTCTTCTTTGCCTCTAAAATTTCAACACTTTGGCCTAGATGCACAGCCTTCCATTTCCTGACTCCTGGTCTCCTCGCTGAATCTCTCAGCTCTTATTAGATACTGACCTTGGGTTCCCTGGACACATCCTGTTCTGCTATGCCTCTCTTCCACTGGAATGATGTTTAACCTCCACGTTTCACCTTAACTTTACAGTTTTGCTGTCATCATCTCCAGGAAGACTTCTTGCCCAGTTGAGTGCAGCTCCCCTGCTTACCCATGCTGTTCTGTGCTTGCCTCCATTGATATCTTTTCTCCTGATGCTCTGGCTCCAAGGAATCCTGATTCCTTATGTTAGTCCTGTTCTCTTGGCCTAAAGATAGGAGCACACTAAGCCCTGAATTGCAAGTGAATATATGCATAAGCTTGATCTGTTTACAGATTCCTAAAAAAAATGCATCTAGGTTTTCATTTACATGTTTAATACAAAACCCTAACAAGTTTAGATATTTATAAGCAGTGAGTAGCTTCCATTACCTCCATCTCAGTTTCTAGTAGGAACTATTCTGTATTGGCCAGAAAAGCATAAAATAGATTTTTTCCAATGACCATAGAATAAAAATGTTGGCTGTTTTGTTCTTATAGATCATCTCTTTTCCTTTAGGCAATGATAGTAAGAAATGCTAAAGATACAGCTCATACAAAAGCAGAGCGGAATATTCTGGAGGAAGTAAAGCATCCCTTCATTGTGGATTTAATTTATGCCTTTCAGACCGGTGGAAAACTCTACCTCATCCTTGAGTATCTCAGTGGTTAGTACATAGTTCGTGTAATTATTTACCTTTGCTCCAGAAACTGGGTTCAAACATTACTTTCAGTGAAAAATGCTTTTTCTCATTGTGAACAAGTCTTAAATTGATGACGACATTGAAGAAGGAAACTCACATGTGAACAAAGGGTTCTATTACAGACAAATAGGAAAGAAACATGGAGGGTGTTTTCCTGTCGGGAAAATTTGATTTAAATCTCTTTGTAATCAATTATTCAACATATTCATAAGCTGGGGTAGCTACTGTAATTCACATATTCCATTAAATATTCCTTTCTAAATAGAAATGGAGATGCTTACTGAGAGTATTATGAGATACTGTATGTTTTTGAGCCACATTTTCAAGGGCCTGCTCCCTACTGGGAACTTACCAACCCCCAAGTCTTTGTTTTTGAAACAAGATCTCACTGTGCAGACCAGGCTGACTGGAGCTCACTATGTAGCCCATGCTGCCCTTGAGCTCCACAGTGCTGCTTCAGCCTCCTACCCACAGCATCTCTAGATCACAGAGATGCACGCAGCCACAGCAGACACACCTGGCCTTTTCTCTTCTTTTTTAGACAGGATCTCTTTATACAGCTCTGGCTGTCCTGGAACTCACTATATAGACCAGGCTGGCTTCAGACTCAGAGATGGGCCTGGGTGCCGACTTAAAGGCATGTGCCACCAGGCCTGGCATACCTGTGATTTCTAAGAAACAGGTTTTGTCACAGCTCTTAACATGGACCTGAAGGCTGCAGAATTTCACCTTTTTCTTTCTTTCCTTTTTTTTTTTTTTTTTTGTTTTGTTTTGTTTTGTTTTGTTTTTCGAGACAGGGTTTCTCTGTGTAACTTTTTGGACCCTGTCCTGGAACTCACTTTGTAGACCAGGCTGGCCTTGAACTCGGAGATCTGCCTCTGCCTCCTGTGTCCTGAGATCAAAGGTGTGCGCCACCACCACCTGGCTACCTTTTTTCTTAATGCTACTTACTTGTGACTGTGTGAATAGTCCAAGGGTTCTGTGGAGTTTCTGCAGCCCTCACATCTCCACATTCCGTCCTCTCATTGCATTTGCCTATCTTCTGCTTTATACATAGGCATGTGTGTACGTACAGATGCATGCATATACAGTCAACATTTTGTATGCTATTCAAAGATTTTCACAACTAAAACGCTAGCATTTACTTCATAACTCAAGAACATTTTCTTATGTAACTAGAATTATAAAATAATTAGGAAATTAACATTAATACAGTAATGTCTTTTGGTTTCCTTTTATTTGGAACAGTTCCTTAGTCTGTCTTTGCCTGTCATATGTTGACATAAAGAGTGTAGCTCAGTTTCTGTAGAATGCCATTGATTTGGGTTTATCTGGTATTTCTTTGGGAGTAGACTCAGGTGATGCACTTTTAACAGGACATTGTGTTCCTTCTCAGCAGTTCTGAACAGGAGGTGCATGGTAGTTAGATCTTTGTCCTCTGCTGTCCATGTGCATTGTGCTCACATATGTAGGTGGTGTTACCAGGTTTCCCTTTGGGTTAATAAGTGTCTCTTGACGAGATAATTTGGGATTACTTCAGTATCTCATCTCATCAGGCTTCAGGTCCAGTTTTGGCATCCATTGATTCTTGACTGTAAGAGTTAACTGTGGTGTTTGCCAAGTGGTTTTTCTTACTCCATCATGCCACTTTCACTTATACAGAGCTTTCCTTTCTCCATTGAGAACTTTATCTGTTCATTTATTTACATCATTATGGGTTCCTGGATTTTAAGATAACTCAGGACAGTATAACCCTTTATTATTATTATTTACTTTGATACTTAAATTATGCCACCATCAGGTTCATTCAGTTTATATGAAGGTTCTGAAAATAGGGAATAGTCATTTTTTTTTTTTTTACATATTGAAAAGGTGCTAGAGAGACTTTAATCAAGACTTTTTAAAACTTTAGGCCTGAAATCTGTATATATTTTTGAAGTTTGCAGGTGTAAAAGCTATTAATTTCAAGCCAATTTTAGGATTTTTTTAAAAAAAATTTTAAGGAATCAATCTTATAGATAGAAGAAAGTGCAAACTCATTATAAGAGGATTGGAAGTAAAGAGATTTATTCCTAATACTTTTCCTTTCTAGGAGGAGAACTATTTATGCAGTTAGAAAGAGAGGGGATATTCATGGAAGACACGGCTTGGTAAGTGAAGTTCTGTGGTTGTATGGATTCAGGTAATGCTTAATGTAATTAAAACCCAAACTACACTCCCACTGTGGGAACCACACTGTTCAGTCAGTTGATCTGGAGCCAGTCAGTCACTCAGAATGTCAAGGGGAACTTTGGGACTGGCCAGCTATTGGAGGTCACATGATTCCTTTGCCCCCAGGCCTTGGGTGGAACGATCTTCACTGCAGAATTTCCTTGAATTGGTAAGCTGCCTGTCTTGGTTGTGGGTGAGTGTGGTTTTCCAGTGAAATTTTGTTATGTGCAGCAATGGAAAGTATCAGAAATCATCTCCTCTTTTTTTTAGACTTTCCAGTTCCCAAGGTGCAGTCTTAGGGAGGTGATAACCCTGAACACACATCTGTGGATTGATTATATAGCCAGGATGGGATCTGCCCTCCTATTCGTAAGATGGCATCTGCTTCAAATTAAAAATATACACATCCTTTTGTGAAGTGACCATATTGAAGGGTAACAGTAAATCAGTTTGACCTACACATTAATTGAATAGAAAACACTTAAATGTTTTTTCTATCTTAATTACCAAACTGCATTCCATTGTTTAATTTCAGGCCTTTTCTAACACAGAAGCTGCATTTAAGAGCCTTAGGGATGAAGTGCCCTTTTTTGGAGGAGGCTCTCTGAGCCCTGTTGGAGGCTGTGGTCCTGCTGGCTTGAAACTGCCTCAGTCCTCTAGGACACACCCTCTCCATCCTGGAGTAATCTGCAGGATTGCAACATTGTTACACAGCCAGTATTGCAGTGCTTTGTGCTTTTCGAATCCAGACAGGGTTGATTCAGCCCTTTATTCTTTTGAGGTAGATAAATTTGAGTGTCACACAGTTTATAGTTGTGGGCTGGCTGGCAAGAGGGTGGGCAGATACTGTGGGCATTGCTGTCTATAAATACACAACTATATTATGTAAGGGATGAGTGGGCTTCCACAGGTCAGGCTATAAGGATCAAGTCTTGATCTCTGAGAATAACAAAGCCCATACTTCCTGTGGAATCTTAAAGTTGGGGGAGGGTGGGAGGAATTTGTTTATCTGAAGGACTGTTGGCCTAATTCCTACACAAAGAGAGCAGAACCTAATCAATAATAGTTAAAATACACTGGACATCTTTGCTATTTTAGCAGTATATTTATAATGGAAAAATAAAACATGGTATAGTTTGACTAAAACAAGTGACAAATGTCCCCCTGCATTGTGGCATCATCCTGTGCCCTCTCTTTTCCCAGTACATTCTTCCACCCCCCACTAATTTGGTCTTTGGTGCATGTCTGTTTCTTTCAAGGAATTTTATTCCATACATAAACTGCTTTGGGTAGATTGCTTTTTAAATTTTTATTAAATCACTTTTGTTTCCAGCTTTTACTTGGCTGAAATCTCCATGGCTTTGGGGCATTTACATCAAAAGGGGATCATCTACAGAGACCTGAAGCCGGAGAACATCATGCTTAATCACCAAGGTGGAGCTATATCATGAACAATTCTTTAGTAACTAGTCCGCTTACAGTCCTTCCACACAGATCATGGCCATTTTCAAGGCTCCCATGTTTCTCTCTCTTGTTGCATATTTCCCCTTCAGAATATATCATATCGTAATACTTGCTGGTACTTTTAGTATTTATAATTGAGCTTAAACAGAGTTAAAAAGATTAGCCATTCTTTACAACTTAGAAAAAAATTCTTATATAAATTCTTATATAAAATGTTGTGACCCCCAAAGCTAATTCAGATGTTAATTTTGATTTATGCCATTGATTTTTAATGACAAAAATGCCTAAGTAGTAGAAGCAAAACTTGTTTGTTTAGACATAGTTTTGCTGTATAGCTGGCTGGCACCGAACTTAGTTAGGGTCTTAGTGCCTCAACGTCCCCAAGTGTTGGGATTACATGTGTAGAACACCAACATGCAGCTAAAAACAAAATTTTAACTAATGTTTGAGGAAGAAAAAGACTGAAATTGAACCATATTATTTGATACAGCCCCAATAACAAAATCCTTATAGGCATAGGTTATACAGAGAGACTAATTCTATACAGCTGTGGGTATAGCAAAGGGAGTGTTGGCTGCACCTGCATGTGCCTGCAGCTCCATTTCTGCTGCTGTAGTCTGAACTGGGAAGACTGCAGTTTACACAGCAGCAAACTAGGAGACCAAGGCATCTTCAAGGCTGTCAACGGTTGCTGATCCTCAGGTCTGCATAGGGTGATTCATGAGATAGTTAACCAGTGCAAACTCTTAGACAGAAATATATAAGGAATATACAAATTTATATAAGTCAGCTAGGGCTGGAGAGATGGCTCAGAGGTTAAGAGCACTGGCTGCTCTTCCAGAGGTCCTGAGTTCAATTCCCAGCACCCACATGGTCGCTCACAACCATCTGTAATGAGATCTGGCACCCTCTTCTGTATACATAATAAATAAATCTTAAAAAAAATAAAAATAGGTTGGGGATTTAGCTCAGTGGTAGAGCGCTTGCCTACCAAGCGCAAGGCCCTGGGTTTGGTTCTCAGCTCTGGAAAAAAATGAATAAATAAAAATAAATAAATAAATGTTCCAAATAGTGGTTTTTAAAAATTTGTTTGTAAGGGGCTGACGAGAGAACTGGCTCAGTGGTTAAGAGCATTTGCTGTTCTTGCAAAGGACCTGGGTTTAGTTCCCATGGTGGCTTATAATGTCTGTCCAGGAAATCTGGAACTGGTTTTTGCTGGCACCAGGCTCACATGTAGTGTTCATATATACATTAGGCAAAATACTCATACATATGAAATTAAATTAAAGAAAAAACAAGGCCGGGTGGTGGTAGCAGCCACTCACGCCTTTAATCCCAGCACTTGGGAGGCAGAGGCAGGCGGATCTTGGTGAGTTCGAGGCCAGCCTGGTCTACAGAGCAAGATCCAGGAAAGGTACAAAACTACACAGAAAGAAACCCTGTCTCAAAAAACCAAAAAAAAAAAAAAAAAAAAAAAAGGAAAAAACAAAACTTGTTTGTTTTTAATGGAAAAATGATAGAATTGACAAAGTACATTGTGGGAACCATGTCTTATTCCTATCTTCCCATCCCAAACCTGGATTCTGATTCTGAATTCTTTGTTGTTGATTTTGAAGTATTCCTTTAAAATTATTTTTCTGTTCTGGAAACTGAACCCTTTGTGCATGCTACCACCAAGCTATGGCCCCAACCCTTCTGATTCTCAGTTCTAAGGCAAAGGATAGAATAAAGGAACGGTGGAATAGTAAAATAACTTTTTTAAAAAAAGATTTATTTATTAATTAAGTATGCATTGTTCTGCCTACAGGCCAGAAGAGGGCACCAGATCTTATTACAGATGGTTGTGAGCCACCGTGTGGTTGCTGGGAATTGAACTCAGGACCTCTGGAAGAGCAGCCAGTGCTCTTAACCGCTGAACCATCTCTCCAGCCTCTAAAATAACTTTTTTAATCCATAAACTTGGATATACCATTTGATTGTGTGAGAATAAAGGCTATGGCCAGGTGCAGAAGAAAGACTTGGGTTTCTAGCACCACATACTGGTTCCCAACAATTGGAAACTAGTTTCAAGGTTCCTGAGCCCTCTTACGGCTTACTTAGGACCAGGCAGACATACTGCACTTGCATATATGTGGGCAAAATTACTCATACGCATAAAATCTTAAACATGAGAAAATAAAAGATAAATGTGGCCCTGTTTTTTCTTTTGTACCAGAATGTAGATGTTTACAGTTGAGTAAATGAGCCATTGCCTTTTGTCTGAAGGGAACCTTGAAAAATAAATAGGGCCATTGGTGTTGTTCAGCCACTTGTTAATTAAATGACAGCTGAGAGGAACTTATCTGAAATGATCTTTGTGTAAGGTGGAATTCCACCTTCTGGAACAGAAATGATTATCTGATGCAAATTTTAGTTCTTTTCCTTCACTGGCAGTAAATAATTGAATTTGTTCTGCTAACTGATAGCATTTGGCATAGTAAGCGATAGAATGACTTTCTGAGAGTGAAGAGTTTATAAGGACTCTCAAGTGTACTGTGAAGAAACAGTACAGTTGAAGTATGCTGTGATTTTTGTTTAAATACAGAATGTTTATTAGGGGTATATATTACTTAAGCCAGACTTTCAAAGAAGCTCTCTCGGGATGGAAAGAATTCTGCATATAGGGAAAGCCAGAGCTTTAGACAGACAGCTTCATTATTTTCTGTATTTTCTCCTTTCTGCATTGATTATATCACTGGCACTGCCCAATCTTTAAGTAGTTACTACCCATAATAGATAAGGCACCTAGTTGTGGACATCTTCAAGAAAAGTTTTAGAAAGGAAAAGATAAATGGAAGGAGGAATTATCTGTTTGCTATGTTCAAATACTATATGTACTTGAGAGTCTCAGAATAATCTTGCTATGATCTTTCATTGCAGGTCATGTGAAACTAACAGACTTTGGACTATGCAAAGAATCTATCCATGATGGAACAGTCACACACACATTTTGTGGAACAATAGAATACATGTGAGAGCTGCATGTTAAAAGAAATGTAACTGGTTTGGGGGTAATATCTAACTTTTACCTGGTTTAAAATAGTATCTTAGTTTTCTTAGTTTAATAATTTTATTCAGATGATATAAAAGTGGGTAAATTTTAAGCCATGTTATTTTTCTCATTTAAGGGCCCCTGAAATCTTGATGAGAAGTGGCCACAATCGTGCTGTGGATTGGTGGAGTTTGGGAGCATTAATGTATGACATGCTGACTGGAGCAGTAGGTGCACATTAAAAGCTGCATGTTTATAGTCTGCTGAAGCGTCACTAAGACATTCTAGTGAGAGAGCTTTGCTCTGCTTTCACAACATGTTCCTAGTTGAGTTATTTTCAAAGCCTCAAGATTTGTTAGCAGTAGGTTTTTGTTTTGTTTTGTTTTTCAAGACAGGGTTTCTCTGTGTAGCCCTGGCTGTTCTGGAACTCCCTCTAGAGACCAGGCTGGCCTTGAATTCACAAAGATCCTCCTGCTTCTGCCTCCCGAGTGCTGGGATTAAAAGTGTGTGCCACCGCCACCGCCACCGCCAGGCTCTTATCAGTGGTTTAGCATTAGTGGCAGCTTATGATTTTGTGGAATTCATACTTCTTTCCTAAAGACTTACTTTTATGTTATGTACATTGATGTTTTGCCTGCATGTTTGTCTATGTGAGGGTGCCAGATCCCTTGGAACTGGGGTTACAGACATCTGTGAACCACTGTATGGGTTTGGAAATTGAACCCGGATCCTCTGGAAGAGCAGCCAGTGCTCTTAACTGCTGAGCCATCTCTCCAGTCCTGGGATTCCATACTTTTAAAAACTATTTTTATTTGAATGACCTGTGTAGGGCTGGAGAGATGGCTCAGTGGTTGAAGGGTGAAGTCTGCCTTAGTTCAGTTCCCAGCATCACATCAGGTGCCTCACAGCCTCCCATGTCTAGTTCCAAGGGATGTGATGCCTCTGGCGTTCACAGGCACCCACACACACATGCCAAAACACACATACACCACGTGTACACATAATTAAAAAAAATTTTAAAAATTGACTGGCTTATGTCATGGCAATTTAATGAAATACAGAGGGACAACTGGGAACACTGACTACACAGACTTCCTGGGCATTGCTACTTACGGATCATTGCTTAAAGCCACAAGTCTCTGAGTTAACTGTTTCTGAACATTTTTTCTTTTCTTCCTTTTTTTTTTTTTCCTGAGACATGGTTTCTCTGTGTAACAGCCCTGGGTGTCCTGAAGCTTTCTGTAGATCAGGCTGGCCTCAAACTCACGCATATCAGCATTCTGCCTCCAGAGTGCTAGGATTTAAGGCGTGCACCACCACGCCAGTTTTCTTATCTCAGTGTGTAACTGTCCAATTCAGGAACTAGATAATATTGTTACTTAAGATTTGTTTTTATATGCTAATTTATCTGCTCTTTTCTACCCTTAGCCTCCATTCACTGGAGAGAATAGAAAGAAAACAATTGACAAAATCCTCAAATGTAAACTTAATTTGCCTCCCTACCTCACACAAGAAGCTCGAGATCTGCTTAAAAAGGTAGGCCTCCTAAATGGCAACCCCTCAGCAAGGCTTAAAATGAGAGAATTTGGTGCACGCACAAATGCCTGTTGTTTGGGGTTTTTTTGTTTTGATTTTTGAGACTCACTATGTAGACCAGGCTGGATTCAAACTCATAGAATAGAGATCTGCCTGTTTCTGTCTCCTGAATCCTGGGATTAAAAGTGTACACCCGGCTCATAAGTAATACTTTATTTATTCTTTGATAATTTTATGTGTGTATAGTTTCACCTCCATCCTTCTTTTTCAACTTCCTCTAATGCCTCCAAAACTTACCCTCCCAATTTCATGCTTTCCTTCTTTTTTTTAATAACCTATGCAGTCCAGTTAGTGTTGCCTGTATAACTATGAGTGTGGAGTCATCTACTTGAGCATGGGCAGTATACTAGTGGCCATACCGCAAAGACATAATTGTCCTTCCCCCAGCAGCTATCAACTGCCAATAGATCCTTCATGAAAGGTGGGGCCTCATAAGGCCCTCCCTTATCTAATACTTTAATGTATATTTTGATTAGAGTCATACATAAATACTAAACAGAAAAGACTTGCAAGTTTTTTAAAGCAAAGTACATGTTTAAAAGATGTTCTTTTGGAGCCGGGCGGTGGTGGCGCACGCCTTTAATCCCAGCACTCGGGAGGCAGAGCCAGGCGGATCTCTGTGAGTTCGAGGCCAGCCTGGACTACCAAGTGAGTCCCAGGAAAGGCGCAAAGCTACACAGAGAAACCCTGTCTCGAAAAACCAAAAAAAAAAAAGATGTTCTTTTGTTCTCAAACATTATTTGGTATTAATAAATTGTATCTTCTTGAGCACAAGTAGGGAGCACATTCTATAAAGGGAAAAAAAATCAATTTGAGTAATTTAGGATTTTCATCAGTGCTTCTTTTCTTCCCTAAAGCTGCTGAAAAGAAACGCTGCTTCTCGTCTTGGAGCTGGTCCTGGGGATGCTGGAGAAGTCCAAGTAGGAATTGAGATGTTTGGTGTTTGGGAGAAACATAATGCTAATTTTGCTAATTTGTGATGGTTATATGTGTGTATCCATATATGTTTAGCTTATATTGTGATTTGTAACTTCAAAAAAGTGGTCTATCATTTCAATCATCCCCCTTGACTTTTTCTAGGCTCATCCATTTTTCAGACACATTAACTGGGAAGAACTTCTAGCTCGGAAGGTGGAGCCTCCCTTTAAGCCTCTGTTGGTATGTATATATGGAAGCATGTAATAGGGGAGATCAAGAACCCTTGTTTTCCAGTACTAGGGGTTGAACCTAAGACCTCCCACTCTACACTGACACCTCAGTGCTGGTGACTTTTTAAAATAAGAAAAATCTCAGAGAAACCAGGTATAGTGGTATTCTCCTATATGATAGTGTCTTTATTAATGACATCTGCACTAACCCTTTCCAAATAAGATAAGTTTCTGAGGAACCAGGTGTTTGAATGTCAACATGAATATAAGGGTGAGGGAACATCGTTCAGTCTATAAAAATGCTTTAGCTGTGGCTAAATAACTTAGTGTTTACTTAGCTTCTGTCTTGTGCTTCAGAACCTGAGAAAATATACTTTCTCCATTTCCTGGGATGTAGGTGGAGGAAGAGGATAATGAGGCTGATTATTATTTGGTCACAGAGCATAAGATGACCTGCTTTAAAATGTCAGCATACACAGGGCTGGAGAGATGGCCTCATTGCTTAAGAGGACTTGTTCTTGCAGAGGACCCAAGTTTTAGCCCTTGCACCCATATGATAACTCACAATCATCCTTAACTCCACTTCCAGGGGATCCATCACCTTCCAGCCTCCAAGGGCACAAGGACATGTACATAGTACACAGCCATACATGCACAGAAAATACTCATAAATAAAATAAACCTTAAATTGTCTGTATATATAATTATAAGGAGGATAATCAGCCAGATACCTACTGCCCAACTTAAGAAATGACCAGGTCATCTTGTATTTAAAAAAAAAAACAATAACCCATAAACAATAAGCCATCATCATACCTCAAGGTTGACTATTTCACCATTTGTTTGTTTTGATTTTCCTTCTTCCCCAGTTTTTCAGTAAGAATTCATAGTTTGTACATTGTTAGGTGTTCTCTTATTATAGACAGATATCCCCTCTCATCTCTTCTGGAGATTCATTGAAGAAACTGAGCCATCTGTCCTGTAGAATTCTTCAAGATTAAAAAAAGTGTTTGTTTTAATTTTTATTTTGTATGTATGAGTATTTTGGTGCATACATGTGATATGCAGTAGATGGGTGTATCCCTGATGCTTGTGAAGGTCAGAAGAGGGTATTGGATCCCCTAGAATTGGAGTTAGAGATGGTTGTGAGCCACCATGTGGATGATGGGAATCTAACCCAGGTGTTTTGGAAGAGTAGCCAGTGCTCTTAATGGCCCACCCATTTTTCCACCCCCAAATTCCTTACATTTTAATTTTGCTAATTTTATACCCATAGTGTCATTTCCTATGTTCATCTGTTTCCCAAAACTGGGTGATTAAGGAACTTATTTGATACAGATGGAACTCTTGATGTTATATGCTTTGACAAGGAGCCTAACTTATAGTTTTATTTCTCTTAGACTGTTAGTAGTCACTGATGAATGCCTGTAAGTCAATAGTTCTTAACCTGGGACCAAAGTCTAGAAACATTTTGATTATTGCAGGAGGGCCCTGCTCCTAGTTCCTACAACATACATGCAGCTCTCTACAATACAGAGTTACCAGAAACAGGAGAGGTGGCTCATCAGTTAAAATGAGTACTGGCTGCTCCTTCAGAGGACCAAAGTTCCACTCCCAGCACTAATATGGTGGTTCACAGCTGTCTGTAACTCAAGTTCTAGGGGATCCTACACCCTCTTCTGTCCTCTGCAGGCACCAGGCATGCATGTGATGCACAGGCACACATGAAAGCAAACACATAGACACATAAAATAAAAAATTAAAATTAAATCAAGTCCCAAATGTAAGTAGTACTGAGGTGAGAAACCCCAGTCCAGTTCCCTGTTCTCATTCAGAGTTTACACAATGGCCTCAGTCTCTTATTTTTTGCTTTGTTTTTTTGAGTCAAGGTCTCTCTGTGTAACAGCCCTGGTTGTCCTGGAACTCACTGTATACATCAAGCTTGCCTCGAACTCACAGAGATCCGCCTGCCTCTGCCTCCCGAGTGCTGGGATTAAAGGCGTGCGCCACCACCGCCGGCTCTCTTACTCATTCTTTATTGCCAGAATTTTTTCATAAAACAAACTTACCAATTGTTTGGTTACCCTAGGTATAGTTGATACCAGGAAGGCGGGCTAAATGTTTGACTCTTTACTATTCTTCAAAATAATGAAATAGTTTCTCAGTATCTTCCGAATTAAACAGTGAATTATAACTTTTTTAGTGTCAGGAACTCAGGGTGTTTTTTTTTTTTGTTTGTTTGTTTGTTTTATGGTTTTTGAGACAGGATTTCTCTGTATAGTTTTGCGTCTTTCCTGGAATTCACTCTGTAGCCCAGGCTGGCCTTGAACTCACAGAGATCCGCCTGGCTCTCCCTCCCAAATGCTGGGATTAAAGGTGTGTGCCACCGCTGCCTGGCTCCTCAGTTGTTTTAATATATTAATATTTCAATCCATTCTAGCAATATTTTTCTGATTTTTTGTTTTATTTTGTTTTTTGCTTTGTTTCTTTAAGACAGGGTTTCTCTGTATAGTCATGGCTGTCCTGGAACTCACTCTATCAACCAGGCCTACCTCTGCCTCCTGAGTGCTGGGATTAAAGACATGTGCTACTACCACCTGGCTTCTGGCTTCCTTTTTTTTTTTTTTTCCAAGAGAGGGTTTCTCTGCGTAGCTTTGGAGCCTTCCCTGCAACTCGCTTGTAGCTCAGGCTGGCCTCGAACTCAGTGATCTGCTTGGCTCTGTCTCCCAAGTGCTAGGATCAAAGGTGTGCGCCACCACCGCCCGGCTAAATCATATTTTTAAATTGATATTTATTTCCTATATTTGTCCCATGAGTCTGACTAAGACACACCATGAAAGAAAAATTAAAGGAATCTGGTTGTTAGAACTTAGATGATACTATTCCTTAACAAGAAAATATACTCAGAATAAACTATTTCTTTAGAATTATAAGGGGTGAAATAATCCACAAGAAGAATTCAGGACACTTTCTGGATTAGGGAGGGTTTGGTGCTGGGGTGCTTACACCAGGGAATTGCATACACCCAGGCAAGTGCTTTACCATTGAGCTAGATCCTGAGCTGCTAACTGCATCATCTTCTATCTGTGATTTGTTTGAACTCTTCTTCAGTAGTTATCCAGACTCACTGTAGACATCCAGTGGCCACAGAACAAATTATTTCTAGGAATTTATTGACTGGACTAGATACACTAAAGAGCTATGAGGGGGAAATTGATAGAATTTTAATCAGGATAGTTTTATATGAAAATCTATTTAATTCATATATAAAATTTGAAGATGTAGGCTTTGGCTACCGGTACAATATTTGCCTAGCAAGTATAAAGCCCTAGGTTTGAACTCAGGCACCAAACACACACAAAAAGATGATGTTGTGGGGTTGGAAAGATTCCCAGCTTCCACATGGTGGCTCACAGCCATCTGTAACTGCAGTTCTAGGGGATCCAACACCCTCTTCTGGCCTCTGTGTGTACCGGGCTCACATGTGATGTGCAGATATACATACAGTCAAAACACCTGCATATTATAAACAATAAAAATAAAAAATGGTTGGCACTCTTTCTACCTACATTTTGTTTCCTTGTCTGTGGCTCCTAAGATTATTCTGTGCAGAGTATAGGGCTTGTGGCACCTTTGATTGATAGCAGTAATATAGACTGTTCACCATTTTCTAATAATTTTGTTCTTATAAAGCAATCTGAAGAGGATGTGAGTCAGTTTGATTCAAAGTTTACACGTCAGACACCCGTTGACAGCCCGGATGACTCAACTCTCAGTGAAAGTGCCAACCAGGTCTTTCTGGTAAGTGCAGTTTCCAAGCAGCCATAGGAAATTCAAGTATGGAGGATGATCAATGAGAAGTTCATGTGGGAAACCTGGGTGACTTTGCTTTTAATCCATTTCCTTGGTAACTTACTGGTCCCTACAAAATGACTTTCATAATCTAACATTCCATTTTAGAAATTACAGAAAGAATATTTGATTCTATGGAGTGATTCATGTTTGGTTGAGTGCTAGTTATTTGAAATGATTTTTGGCTTAGCATCACAAACAAACATTAATCAGAGTAGAACTCTTTCATTCCCAAAACACTTACCATAAATTACGGATATTGCCGGGTGGTGATAGCACATGCCTTTAATCCCAGCACTCCTGAGGCAGAGGCAGGTAGGTCTCTGAGTTCAAGACCAGCCTGGTCTACAGACTGAGTTCCAAGTCAGATGACTACACAGAGATAACCTGTTTCAAAAAAACAAGAACAAAAAAATTATGGTTACTATCACCCTGACTCTGCAGGGGATTTGTAATGTTAATTATTAATATTTGATAGCAAAACATTGATTCATTTTTTATAATAAATGTATTAGTTTTCATTGAAGAGGTGTCTGTGTGCTTTATCTCTAGTCTAAAGTCTCTTTAGAAATTAATCTAAAAGTAGTGATGGGCATAGCTCACCTGAGAGCATATATTTAGCAGCCAAAAATAACTAAATAAACCCATTAAGATCCCATTTACCTGTATATTTATTTCAGTTCTAACAACCTCAAGTTTAACAGATATTTAATGTATGATGAGATCTCATTAAAAATTAATGGAAATTTGATTGGGCAGTGGTGGTGCACACTTTTGATCCCAGCACTCAGGAGGCAGAGGCAGGCGGATCTCTGTGAGTTCGAGGCCAGCCTGGTCTACAGAGTGAGTTCCAGGACAGGTACCAAAACAACACAGAGAAACCCTGTCTCGAAAGAAGAAAAAAAAAAATTGAAATTTAAAAATTGAATAAGATGCAACTTTGTCTTTAGCCCACCAGAATATACAGAGGAATGGCCTCTGAGATTGGGGCTCCACCCGGAGCCTGCTGAGCCTTGTTTACTGTAATACATAATGCTCACTCAGCTAAGATGGAGCAGGAGAGCAGGTAGGCAGTAGACCAGTGGCTGAACAAAGGAACATGCAGCAGCAAAATGAGAGACTAGAACTTAACAGCAAGGTTCAACCTGATCTGAAATTAATACAGCAGAATCTGTGCCCTGTACAAGAAGACTGTCATAATGTTGGCACTGGTCACCAAAAAAAAAAAAAAAAAAAAAATCTATGGCTCAGTGATTAATAGTGTCACACTCTTTCAGAGGAACCGGAGTTTAGCTCCCAGCATCTATGTTAGGTGGCTCACAACTGCATGTAATGAAGTCTCAAAGGATCTGATACCTCATGTCCTCAGGCATCTGTACTCACATGCACATACCTACACACAGACAGACATACATACATATACAGAATTTTTAAAATTCTACACAATTACTAATGAGAAAGTGGAAAAGTCACACATGCTAAGTAGGAGAACTCTAATTTTACCTTGGCTTAGTTATGAGGAACTGTTTTGGAAGTATTAATCCTAGCACATTTTATAAATATGGGTATGTGTGTATACACACACACACATATATAAACAATGTGTGGCTGACAGTGTACCAATTAATGTTTATCTTTATAGTCAACATTTTAATGTGCAAGCCACATTTTTCCTGTTGGGTTTTTTCCCCCCTACTGCTAACGATTGGGTAAAATTTTGTTAGCTAGCATATGAGACTTTAAAAAGTATAAAAATGTGATTGTGGTGGTGCACACCTTTAATCCCAGCACTCAAGAAGCAGAGAGAGGCAGGTGGATCTCTGTGCATTTGAGGCCAGCCTGGCCTGCAGAGTGAGTTCCAGGTCAACCAGTGGTACACAGACCCTGTCTTACAAAACTCAGAAGGTATAAAAATGAGATCATGGATTTGGAAGAATATACACATTGTTGATTTTAGTTATACATCATTGTGTTGGCGTGTCAGACTAAAGAGCCATTTTCTTGATGTGTATGACAGAATGTCACCCCGTAGTACACTGTTGCTGTTTTTCAGGGTTTTACATATGTGGCCCCGTCTGTACTTGAAAGTGTGAAAGAAAAGTTTTCCTTTGAACCAAAAATCCGATCACCTCGAAGATTTATTGGTAGCCCACGAACGCCTGTCAGGTATTTCACTCCCTACTCTCTTCTCGTGTTTATGTACTTGTATGCGTGTTCATGTGTATGCAGGTGCAGGTGCATACAGAAGACAGCCTTGGGTGGTGCTCCTCAGGCAGTTTCCACCTCTCTCACTGGCCTGAAACTTGTCTCCTATGTTAGTTAGGCTGACTGGCCAGGGAGGGCCAGGAAACCTGTTTGTCTCCAGTGCTGGGATTACCGCCATGCACCACAATACCCACTTTTTCTTACGTAGGTTCTGAGTATTAAATTGAGGGCCTTGTGCTTGCAAGGAAAACATTTTTTGAAGCCTAGAAGAATATAGCTTAAGAAATGCGCTGGGCAGTCGTGGCGCACGCCTTTAATCCCAGCACTCAGGAGACAGACCCAGATCGATCTCTGTGAGTCCGAGGCCAGCCTGGTCTACAGAATGAGTTCCAGGACAGGCACCAAAACAACACAGAGAAACCTGGTCTCTAAAAAAAACAAAAAAAGAAATGCATATAAGTTACATAAATAAAAAGTCTGTCATATTTTGCCTAATGTAAGCACATCTATATTTTATATTTAAAGGATATACATCATATAGTTTTCCCATAATAAATGTCCTGTTTATGCATTTATCAACATTTCATATGTGCTGTATGTGAATATATATGTGTTATATATAATATAGAATTGTTCCTTTCTGATGATTCAAGCAGGGGTCATAATAAACCAAGACAGAAATATACACAAATGTATGTACCTACCAAGTTATGCCAAGTATACCTGCGCACATGTGTGCACATTTAAAAAAAAAAAAAAAAAGGTAGTAGTAGAAAGCAAAGGAAAATGAGGAGCCTTCCACTAACTGTGGTCAGCATGGCCTCCCTGGTGAAGTAACTTCTAGGAATAAGGAGAAAGCTAGCTATGCAAGGAAAAGAAGTTACTGAAGTATTGCAGGGAGAAGAGCAGCCAGTACAAAAGCCCCTGGGGAAACATGCTTTTTCTTGGAAATAAGAATCGGAGTTCCTGGAGTGTGGTAAGTGAAGAAAATGGCAGAGGTGTGGGGAAGTACTTTATTTTCAGTGCACTGGGCAGTTGTTCTAAGTGGGAAAGTAAAAGGATTTAACAGCATGCCATTAGGGGCTCTGGGGTCAAGTGCAGAGGACATACTAGCTATTAGTCTAGGGGAGAGATGCTCAGCTTTTGCCTTTGTGACAGTCTACATGAAAATAAAGTCACATCACCCTACCTTTAAACATGAGGGCAATAGTTCCTGTTAAGATGATCCTTGAGACAAATGAGTGACAGCTCTTCTTTGTCTTAAAGCCCAGTCAAATTCTCTCCTGGGGATTTCTGGGGACGAGGTGCTTCAGCCAGCACGGCAAATTCTCAGACACCTGTGGAGTACCCGATGGAAACAAGTGGGATAGAGCAGATGGATGTGACAATGAGCGGGGAGGCGTCAGCACCACTTCCAATCCGACAGCCGAACTCTGGGCCATACAAAAAACAAGCTTTTCCTATGATCTCCAAACGGCCAGAGCACCTGCGTATGAATCTATGACGAAACAATGCTTTTATTGATGCAAAAAGAAAACAAAAATCGGGGGAGGGATGTGTGAACATCCTGCAAGATAAAATGAGAATCAAAATGGCAGACTTAAAAAGTCAGCACAGTAACCTAGATTGCTTTGGATGGAGGAAAAAATAAACATGGATTTTAAAAACTCAATCAATGGTGCAAAAAAATAAACCCACAAAACAAACAAACAAACAACAAAAAAACTCAAGCAAAATAGTATTGTGGAACCCACAGACACATCCATTGACTAGTTCCTGTCAAGCAACATCTCAGCATTAGCAAGGGTTTTCAAGTTGATGGCTCCAAACCGACAGTATTAAGGGTAGGATGTTGCTTCTGAATCACCGTTGAAGCCTGGAGATGTCAAAGAAGGGTTATCCTTTCATAGGCAAAGTATGAGATTGCCTGTAATACTTGCAACTAAGGACAAATTAGCATGCAAGCTTTGTTAAACTTTTTCCAGCAACACGGAATCAAAGACAAATGAAACTTATTGATTGATGTTTTACGTGCAAACAACCTGAATCTTTTTTTTATATAAATATATATTTTTCAAATAGATTTTTGATTCAGCTCATTATGGAAAACATCCCAAACTTTAAAATGCAAAATTATTGGTTGGTGTGAAGAAAGCCAGCTTCTGTTTCTTCTCTTGATGAAATAAAATGCAAATGAATCATTGTTAACCACAGCTGTGGCTCTCGTGAGGGCTTGGGGTGGACCTGGGGTGTTTTTCGTTTTTTGTTTTAGTAACCTATCTGCAATACCTGTCTGTAATACTAGAAGAAAAAAAAAGTCTGTTTAATCATTTCTACTTGCAGTACTGCTGTGTGCTAGGCTTAACTGCAAGCCTTGGGACAGGCAGAAGTTACATGTTCTACATTGCATCCTTGTCCTGGGCCTGCACTACACTGGGAAAAAAATGGCCACCTGTTGTTATCCCAGTATTTGGGTCAAGCCCATGCCAAGGAAGGACAGAAGAGAGTCAGGCTATAGTATGTGACTAGGGCAGTAAGCAAGGGGAGATAGAGACCTGCAGGGAAGAGGGGCCACCCTCGTCTGTCTCTTCTCAGCACATTGGTAAGGTTCTCAGTTTTACTTTGAACTGTTTTTGCTGTTTACCTTCCTTAACATTTTTCCCTCCAGAGTTTAAAAAAGAAAAAAATGGTGTTTTTTCCCTCTGATACTGGGGCTACATTTTTAATTGTAAAAATATTTGATGGCCTTTTGATGAATGTCTTCCATAGTGAATAAGAAAACTTAGTGGCTTAATTTAGGAAACATGTTAACCAGACATTGTTTTTGAAATTGTAACAAAATCTACATAAGTGATTTACAGGTTCAAAGAATAAAAAATAAAGGTAATTTTACCTTTCTTAAATATTTCCTGCCTTAAGGAGCATTTCCATGACTAGCTGGTGAGAGGGTTTCTTCTCTGCAGAGCTTTATAAACTATACTTCAGTGCATACTGGTCCAGGTAGATGGTCACACTGCAGGTCTCGTCACTTCACTTGGTTGGTCTTTATGTCTCCAGTCTGTGCAGCTCATTTGGTATAGTTGCAGCCCTAGGATTTCTTTACGCAGATGCTCTTGCTGTGTTCTTCATAGGATTCAAGCCATAAATTCCTTATGCACGTCAGTCAGTCAGGAATGACTAAGACCTTGCTTCTTTAAATTGCAATTGAAGTGAGATGAGAGGAAATTTTAATAGTGAGCAAAAATAGAACCCTGAGGGGCTGGAGAGATGGCTCAACGGTTAAGAATACTGGCTTTGCCTCCAGAGGTTCCGAGTTCAATTCCTGGCACCCACATGGTGGCTCACAGTTGTCAAATGGCAGTCTCATGGGATCAGATGCCCTCTTCTGGTGTGCATAGCATTCGGACAACATACCCACATATATGAAATATATAAAAGTCCTAAAAAAAAAAATGACAGTTGGAAATATGGCCTTTCGATTGTGGCAGTAAATGAAAGAATTGATAAAAGTCTATCTTTGGACAGAAGTTTTTTCTCGTCTCAGTTCTCACTCCTGGATCTCTGACTGCTGCCTTTTGAGAACTTTGTAATTGCAGCAGTAGATAAAGAGCTGCGGTGATGATTAAGGGCAGAAATTGTAAAGGTCTTTGTTCTTTGACAGCTTGTGGTATCTTTAAAAAAATGACCCCCCCCAAAAAAATAACCTATGATGATGCATATAGGAATCATTTCAGACTGCAAATGGCTTGTGCTACTCTGATACCTGTTTCCAATGTGTTTACTAACTATAGCATTGACTGCCTGGCAAATTCCAGTAAAACTTTTACACCAAACAATTCCTCCTCAGTAGTTGCTAGTAATATGTGCACTGTGACCACCCCGTAGTTAAACTGTTTCATATTAGTACTGCCAGCAATAGAGGCAAATACTGCAACTTGTTTGCCTAGAAAGCATTAATTATACACCTTCCATCTACACAAATATATAGCTTTTCTATCACAACATTTATTAAGTGAAATTGATTTCTCACGCTGTGGCAAGTTTATTGAGAAATTGTTTCATAAATGGATATCCCTACTATGACTGTGAAAACATGTCAGGTGTCACGGGAGTGTCACAGACAGAAAGCACACGCCTATGCAATATGGCCTACTCTGTATTTATTTGTAAAAACTGAAGCATAATTTAAAGTATATGCCAATACTAGTTTGAGTTTCTAAGAGAGCATTCATGCTTATACCAGGTAAGTGTATAAAAAAGATGAAGTGCTTTTTCTTTTATTACTTGATTATTTTCTTTAAAATCAGCAATTACAGGATATTTTTTTATTTTCTACATGCTGTTTTTTAATTAAAATGTACTCACTGAACTGAAGTTTACTAAATTTGTTTTATAAGGTTTGTAATGTTACAGAATAACTAAACTGGGATTTATATACCAGCTGTGATTAACAGTGTATTAATTACTGAACTTGAACCAGACCTTTAGGAAAACTATGTTATTTCTTCCCCTTTTATGATCTTAACTTCAAGGATTTTTTTTTTTCCATACTGTTTTTGAACTAGAAGATAGTTTGAGATTTGGGGAAAGGAGGATGCGTATGCGAGACTCCATAAATTCAACATTCTGTACTATAGGTAACAACTATAAACAAAACATATCTTAGTATTAATATCTTGAGCCTTGGATATCATAATTAATATAGGACCTTTTTAAAACTGTTCAGTTAGTTGTATATTTCCTCGCTTACAAGGGCTAGATCAAAGATTATTCTCATGAGAAATGTTGAATTTATGAAGAATGGATTTTGAGGCTTTGAAAATGATTAGTATCTCAAAAGATTCAATGTCCAAACATCTGCATGTATTGTAGGAACAGATACTAGCTAGCTGGACAAAACAATCATGGCATTTGTCACACAGGACCTGTGGTCTGTTGCTGGTTAATACAGTACTTTCCTCATGGGACTCAACACTACAGCACAAGTATTATTTCCCTGGGTTCTCTGGAGAAGCATCTAAAGATGGGTTTCTGACAGTGTTTGCTGTTTAAACTGTGTTTGCTTCTACCCCAAGTTGGCTTTGCATCTATTAAGTAAGTTCTTTAGCTGCCTTATTAGGAGCGCTCTGAGGGCAACACCTTTTCCGCTTTTCATCTTGTATTTAGTTTACTGTATTAAGAAATTTGATTTCAGAGTGAATGAATGTAAATAGAAATTAAATGAAAATTTGAATGAACATAAAATAGAAGTGATTTTTTTTATTACTTGAGAGGAAAAATTAGTATACATATTTACTGTAGTATACATAACAGATGTACAATTTTTTTCATTAACATGTTAGATATGTTTATGGTCTCATATTTAATAAACTACTTTTGTATGAAACAATTAGTTATAAAATTTTCTCGTGAGAAATCAGAGCTATTTAAATATATAACAAATTTTAGTGTTGACTTTATGTAGTAAATGTTAAACATCTTTGTTATTTTGAGTGTACTTGAATTGTTTGCTTTTAAAAATACTCATGCAACAAGCTTTGTGGACTCTAGCTCCACATAAAAATCATGGGAATACTTTCTTGTATATTAATGATCAACAGTTTGCTTAACTATACCTTATAGTTACCTTTGAAAATATAATATTCATGCACAAAATAATGTAGTGCTTAAATTTAGCAAATGTCATATCTAGTGTATGATAGCCACTTTCGGTGGTAACTTACCATCTCTGAGGCCTTTATATCACACTACGGTATACAGAAGTTCTCCAGCTGAAGCTATATTTAAAAAAAGTTACTACACATAGGCTTGTGGGCTTGCACAGGCCACTGCATGCACCTGAAGGTCAGAGGACAATATGTAAGTCAGTTCTCTCCTTCCACCATGTGGGTCTCAGAGATTGAAATCAGCTCATTGGGTTTGGCGGCAAGCACCTCTATCTACTGATCAACCTTACCAGCCCAGAAGTTACCAGTTTTTAAAATATGGTAGTATCTCTTACTCTCTTTGGTACTGGGGGGGTAGATAAGACCACTCTCTTTGGTGCTGGGGTAGATAAGACCTCTAATGCTGGGGTGGAAAGATGGCTCCACAGTTACAAAGCACTTGCTGTGCCTTCCATAGGTCAGGGGTTTGATTTCTATACCCACATGGTAGCTGTTCATCACAACCATCACAAATCTTAAAAGCTAAAATGCTCTTGCTGGGTGTGGTGGCACATACCTTTTGTTCAGCGTTTTGGGAGGCAGAGGCAAGCAGATCTGAGTTTGAGGCCAACCTGGTCTACAGAGTAAGTTCCAGGACAGCCAGTGCTACACAAAGAACCCCTCCAAAAAACAAAACAAAACAAAAAACTCTAGCACAGAGCCATAGTCTCAATCCATGGTGGCATCTTTCTCTTTTTTGTACATTTATTTTTTATGTGTATGGGTATTTTGCTTGTGTGTATGTGTGCATCATGTGTGCAGTGTCCAGAAAGGCCAGAAGAGGGCATCAGATCTCCCTGGAACTGGAGTTACAGATGGTTGTTGGCTGCCATGTGAGTGCTGGGAATCAAACTCAGGTCCTCTGGAAGAGCAGTTAGTGTTCTTAACGGCTAAGCCATTGCTCTAGCCCTTAACAGCATTTCTTAATGCTGGTACAGTAATTGTTTGGAGGGCATGATCTGAATTCACAGAATTAATTCCCTTCCTTTGAGGTGAAAGCAAAGCAGCAGCAAGAGAAACGTTTCAGTTCATTACTGATGAATGCCATAACCTTATTACATTTTCTGGGTTTTGTTTTGAGACAAGACTTCTTTATATAGTCCTGGGTCATCAGGAACTTAATATGAAGAGTAGGCTAGCCTCGAACTCAGAGATCTGCCTGCCTCTGCCTCCTGAGTCCTGCTATTAAAGGTGTGTATTTTCAATTTAAAAGAAAGTCTATTGTGTATGTACATGCATCACTACGTGTGTGTGGAGGTCAGAGGACAACATGCAAGTGTTGTCTCACAAAGGAGTTGTCACCACAAAGCCAGGAAGATGATTGAATGCCAAGTAAACTTGTTCAAGTACTTGGCAGTGATTCTCAATAGGTAAGCTTCTATATACTGTGACTGAATACTCAATTTAAAAAAACAGGATGTGGCATTATATGGTGGGAGTGGATTACATTTTTCCCGTACCTTTGTCAGTACAGGTAGTAGCTGTGCAGGTATGCTTTCATCTAGAGCGCTTGGTCACTCTCCTTGTTAATCCATGTGCTGGTTACCCTGTCTTTTTTATTTTTATTCCTTCTAACTATGGTGTGTGTGCGTGCAAGACTGCAGAGGCTAAAGGTGCTGGAGCACTAGAGCTAGAGTTAAAGGTAGTTGTGAGGCACCTGATGTGGGTCTGGGAGCTGAACTCTGGTCCTCTGGAAGAGTAGTACATATGCTTAACTGCTGAGAACCACTGCATTTTAGCCTGTCTTTTGTTTGTGTTTGTTTTTTGAGACATGGTTTTTCTGTGTAGCCCTGGCTGTCATGGAACTCTGTAGACCAGGCTGGCCCTGAACTCACTAAAGGTGTGTGCTACTACCACCTGGCAGTGAATTGTATCTTAAGAAATAATATATACTGCCATACTATCCACAAGTGAAAATCATTGGTACTTTACAATCAATCTATAATACTTTAGCATATATTAACATGTCTTTATTAGGTTGTGCAGTCCACAGTTTCCAGAGTGTCACTTAAGCACTGAAAAAATGGTGGCTTCATGCATATACACTAGAGGAAGAAACTGGTAGTTTCTGCTGACATAGAAATCCAAGCTGTTGCTCATTCCAAATCCCAGCATTTGGAAGGTTGAGGCCAGAGGATTGTGCAAGTTCAAGCCTGTCTGGGTTCCAGGGCACGGTGGACTACAGAGACTGACCCTGTTGAGGAGGGAAGGAGAGAAGGGTATCCAATGCCTCTAGGATAGCTACACTTCTAGAAAACTCACAGATTTAAGAACCCTACTTCAAATACTGTGTGTTCAGATGTAACATGAATTTGTATTAGGATCCTGGATAAGTTTCCCATCCATGCTAATTTCCAGTGCTGCAGCTTTGCTTATAGCATCCTGACATCATGGCCTAGTGCGCCTCCCACAGGCTTACCATGACAGCGAGAACCACTGTACCAGGCTGTGCTTACACCTGTCTTAATAATGCAGGTTTGTGTTCTTCCTCTTCTCAACTGCTTCCCACTCTCATTTCCTTGTTACTGAAGACAAATTGGGTCTACCCCTTAACTTAGCAGTAGCAGCCCTTTAGACCTATTAGATTTCAGATTCTTCAGAGGAAACACAAGCAAAGAGAAAGTGCCTCATTCCCTCTTCTACCATGCAGAAATTAACTGGAGACAACTAGCCATGCTACTCAATCTTTACAGCAGGCTCCTGTTTCCCCCCTTCTCCTCAGTGTAGAATTCAGCCAGGACAGAGTGCACACTGAGCAGCTCTACCACACCCCTTGAGTGTAAGCCTTTATATCCCAGCTAATGGTGATTGTAAAACTTCCAACCTACATCTTCAGCCCATATACAAATCATTTGAATAGTTATTTCAAGCTATTACATGGTACTACACAAGACACAAGACTGTGAACAGTGCAGGTGATGGCAAGAAGCACATACAAGGTCCACAAGGTGAATGATCTAAATCATTTATTCTCACTACTAGTCATAGCACATAATACAGTATTAAAATATATCATCCTCAATAAATCTTCACTTAGAAAATGTGATTGTTATAGGTAAAATATAGCATTTAGAACTTTCATTTAAAAATACAATTTTATGAAAAATTTAAGCATTTTTAGAATGGGAATTATAAAAATCTCATGAAGAAAATTGTTTCAGATACTATGTATCTTAAAATATTATGCAAAATCTTTATTCTGAAAACCATGTCAGGAAACGATACCTGCACCCTTTAAAATGGCTACTTCTAGTTTCTAATTGCTGTTTCGGTATCATTGACAAGAAAACCCATTTCCAATTTAACACTGCAATTATCTGTCAAATAAGTGGATAAATGTTGTATACTTACTTTAAAAATGCAGGGCTCTTGAACTTAATCTTAGAGAAATTGAACTACAAACATGTCTCGTGATACCCTAAAACCATCTGGAAACATTTTTTCTACTCCTGGAAATCAATTATGATGCCTTTATCAATAGTTACCATATTCAGGTAAAATTAGTGTTTTGTTGCCTTAATAGTTTGTACAACTTAGTACATCTGCAGGTGCGATGAAGTGGCTCCATCTTTCCATTTGTTTATATGATCTGAAATCACAGTTCTGCACAGTGGACACGTTTTCTCTCTATTAAACCATAAGGTAATGCACTCTTCACAGAATATATGCTGTAAAGGAATGAAGAACCAGATCTTATATGTAACACTCTAGAGGATCCCATTCTTTAAAGCTGTAAAGGATTTTAGAGAGCATCAATCCCAGCAGTTTACAAATGAGAAAATGACTTTTAATGGTAGAGCCACTCATTACAAGTGTTCTGCCTCTGCGACTTAACTATTTTACCAGATGCTGCCTTTTAAGTATGATCACTTACCTGCTTAATGGTAACTTACTAGTAGTTACTATGAAATATGGCAAGGAGCCCTACATATTTAGTAACAAATGCTGCCACTGATGCAAGACTAGTATCCAGTTAGAAATAGAACCTGTTTGTCAACTGCTCTGGTATCTAAGCTGCTAACCAAATTACTCCCCCTCTCCCTCCCCTTTCATATGCTCCTCTGCACAAAAATCAGAACATTCGGGGAATGATTTAGACAATCTATCACATCCTTCCATCCTGAATAAATTAACAGTATATGCCTGGAATGTAACCTTCCACTAAATATTACTTTCATTGCCATATAACAAACATAAACATAATTTTCACAAGTCACAGAAACATACTATATGTAGTTTGCTTAGAAATCTTACCTGACAAAGGAGAAGAACTGGCTTTTGAAATTCAGCTTGACATATTGAACAAATACCATCCGCATCTGAACACTGTCTCTTGCTGGCAGGCACTCCATAACTCTATGAAAACAAATTCCATTAGAAGTAGTTCCTGTGGAGAGTTTGGTTTTGAAATACGTAACTGGCCGGGGTATACCTCAGTGGTAACACATGTGCAAGGCCCAGGGCTCAATCCCCAGTACTATGCCAATAAAAAAATAAGAAGTTTGTGTTCCACACTAGAGATTGATTTAGTAGGCCCAGAATCAGACATACTAAAGAAGTTATTCTAAAGTCCTAAAAGTAGTTTGAGTTCTTTAAGATCTTGGCTTTTTTACTAAAGTCAGCAGGGTTTAATAATTAACCATACATGATAATTAAGAACAGTGAAAGCAGCCGGGCGGTGGTGGCGCACGCCTTTAATCCCAGCACTCGGGAGGCAGAGCCAGGTGGATCTCTGTGAGTTCGAGGCCAGCCTGGTCTCCAAAGCGAGTTCCAGGAAAGGCGCAAAGCTACACAGAGAAACCCTGTCTCGAAAAACCAAAAAAAAAAAAAAAAAAAAGAACAGTGAAAGCTCTCTGTACATATGAAGGGCAAAGGTGCTGAACAACATTGGTGCTGTCATGGATAAAGCAAGATGTGTCTTAGTTATAGTGGGCTAACAAAATCAAACCAAAACTCAAGGATAAAATTTGAAAAAGTTTGAAACTGATAATATAGATTTCAGAATCAAGTCTAGATACTGTTTAGATGGTCTTGATGTCAATTTCCCTTCAATAAAGCCCTATTTAGCAGAATACACTGCAGATAGTTATGCTGGAAAGTTTTTAGAGTATCATTTTTGGAGGGTTGGAGAGGGTTGGAGAAGCGGAGGCAGAGGCAGATGGATCTCTGAGTTTGAGGCTAGCCTGGTCTATAGAGCCAGTTCCAGGACAGCCAGGGCTACACAGAGAAACTGTCACAAACCAACCAACCATTTTTGTGGTTTGGAGAATCCCTTTAAATGAAGACTGACCCTGACATGTATGCATATATGTACTCAGGATCTCTCGGGGAGGTTCAAGAATAAATTGTGTCAGTAACTGATTCCCTCTCTGTCTCACATTGAAGATAACAATGAAGGTGTTTAATTGTTTGTCTTCTCTGATGGGTACTGAACCTAGGGCCTCACACATGTGCTAGGCAAGCAGGCTATGAGTTATGCCCACAGCTCACAGGGCATTTTCTTGAGGTTATTTTCAGCACTAATCTTACTAGATTCAACTAAGTGAAATGGCTGATGCTTACAACCATCAACTGAATTAACTTAAAGCTAAACTCTGCATTTCATTTTATTTTTTACTTTCTTTTTGTTGTGTCAGCAGGGTTTCATTATGTAGCCCTGGCTGTCCTTAAACTCACTATGTAGACTATGCTAGCCTTGAATTCACAGAGGTTAGTCTTCCTCTGCCTCTTGAATGCTGGGATTAAAGGCATACACCACTACACCCAGCTAGCATTTGCTTTCATATCATTAATTACCTTAAAGAAAAGGTACCTTGGCCAGTTAGTCTGAACTACTCTGTAGATAATTTTTTTCCTTTTACTTGTTTTGTTTCAGATTTTATTTATTTTTTTGTTTTGTTTTTCGAGACAGGGTTTCTCTGTATAGTTTTGGTGCCTGTCCTGAATCTTGCTCTGTAGACCAGGCTGGCCTCGAACTCACAGAGACCTGCCTGGCTCTGCTGGGATCAAAGGCGTGCGCCACTGCCACCCGGCTCAGACTTTGTTAAATTACTCAGGCTGGCCCTTAACTTAATCCTGGGATCAGAGGCTCTTCCCTGCCCATCCCTTTTCCTCCTCCTAAAAAATATGAGCTGGAGACACAGCTGTTGGTAGAGTGCTTGCCTAGAAAACTTCATTTTCTAATGCAAAATTGAGTAAGAGGAAATTTCCCTTAGTAAGAAAACTACAGAGACATGATTTTTATTGAGTCATCCTCAAAATGAAACTATACTCAAGTGTTTTCATGAAAGTGGAATAGGGAAAGTGTTAATGAAAATATACAAAGTAAGCCGGGCGGTGGTGGCGCATGCCTTTAATCCCAGCACTCGGGAGGCAGAGCCAGGCGGATCTCTGTGAGTTCGAGGCCAGCCTGGGCTACAAAGTGAGTTCCAGGAAAGGCGCAAAGCTACACAGAGAAACCCTGTCTCGAAAAACCAAAAAAAAAAAAAAAAAAAAAAAAAAAAAGAAAAGAAAATATACAAAGCAAACATCTGTGGATTAAAAAAGGAAAAGGAACAGAAGTCCGTAACAGGGCTTTTAAAAGTGTATTTATAAATCCTAAAAGATGTCCAGGGGCTGAATTATTTGCTGTGTGCTTCTAGTACAGGCTATGTTAAGTGTCTACCACTGAGCCTCAGGTTCAGAATGACAAAGACATTGAAAGGGCAAACAGGCATTCAGATACATAAGCACTGTAGTTAACTGGTGGGCATTGAAATTTAAGAAACTGCTCATGGAATTAAAATTGCTAAATTGTTACAGCCCCAAGTGCCAAAACATTAGAAAACAATCTCAAAGTAGAAGAGAAACGTCTCCTGAACTTCTATTGATAAAACTGGTAAAAAGTACTTACTGGTCGTGTAAAAAATACTCGCAAAACCTGTCTGAAAGTTCTCAGATGTCCAAAGAAGTCCAAAAGCTGAAAGAGGAAGAGATAGTTTATTAACTCCAAACCCTAACCTAATATCCACTGTATGCCACAGCTAGTCCTCCAACTATAAGTCATTTCAAGTTTAATAAACTAGTGCATAGAACTGAGCCACCTCTTAACCTGGAGCTACAATTTAAGACAAATAAGCCTATGTCAAAGACACTGCAGGGGGCTAGCTCCTCCATCCATCCTCAGCACCCATTTGGCACCCATAGAGAGGCTCTCAACCATCTGTAACTCCACCCTTTTTAGGCCTCTAAGGGCACTGCATTCATGTGATGCACAAACATAAATACAGGGAAATCACTCATATACAAAATAATAAAGGGGAGGCATCAACTTCATTTGATTCAAATACCCTTGGCATTTAGTCGTGAAAATTTCACTAGGACGTGGTGGCACACACCTTTAATCCCAGCACTTGGGAGGCAGAAGCAGGAGATCTTTGAGTTTGAGGCCAGCCTGATCTACAGAGTGAGTTCTTGGACACCCAGTGATACACAGAGAAACCCTGTCTCAGAAAACCAAAAAGTTTCATTGGTCTACATGAGTTCCAGGACAGCCAGAGGTACATAGTGAGATCACGTCTCAACCTCCCCAATGCATACACACAAAGTTTCATACAGCTACACAGAGAAACCCTGTCTTGAAAAATAAAACGAAACAAAACAAAAAGATTGATAAAGTACTAAGCTGAGACTTGGCACACAGGGAAGAGAACAAGCTACTCCATGGGTTTGAGAACTGTGTGTATCACAAATGGTACTGTGAAGGTTTGTGTGTTCTACTCATCTCCTTAAACACCACATGTATGTAAGTCTACTCTGTGACTCCTCAGCAAAACAGAGACAGAACTTGGCATGGTGGCAGGTACTTTTAATCTTGGCTGCTCAGGAGGCCAAGGCACCCTGAGCAGCATAACAAGAACCACTGCAGTTAGTTCCCCAACCACTAGGGTCTTTCTCCTACCCTTTCTGGATCTCTCTATTGAGGCAAGGTCTTGGTAGGCTGCCAACACTGGCAAACTCATGATTCTCCTGCCTCAGCCTTCTTTGTAGCTGGGATTACAGGTGTGTGCCAGCTCTACATTTCTAAATAGATAAAGAGTCTGCCATTATTTTCAACTAGTGATAGGAACATAAAATTTGAGGCAACTTAGTAATAATATAAAAATCAGTAATCAGAAAAGTTACTCTGCCAGGGCTATAATATTACTTACTTTTAGTATGAGGTAGAGTAAAGCCAGCAATATCCCAAGACTCCATCTTGATACATTACCAAATTCCCCATAGCTTATAAGGTACCGAAACCAAACTGGCATGGGGACAAAAATTCGGTAATACTGACATAATTCTTCTAAAAGCATGTACCAGTAACCCTAAAACAAGAAAAAAGAAATAAATGCAGTTACCCAAGGTATTAAACATACAGCAGACATTTAATATGGGAAAGAGAACATCATGAATATAATACACTAATCACATGAAATTATATTTCAGAGTTATGATTAACACTGACAAACTCAAATTGACTATCACATACCATTGTCACCCACTGAGTGACTGCTTATGTAGTCATTTTATCAGTTGGCAATGGCTTGGACCAAAACAGAATTATAAATCTGTTTTATAATGTGAAGATTGAGTTTTCAATTATCCCAGAAGCAAATGTAATCCTGATTCTAGCCAATTAAGTTAGTATTTTCAGTTCAAGTCCTTGAGCAAATGGTTGCCAGGCAGAAGTAATGAAGGTACTTAAAATTAGGTTATTTATGTGTTGGAGAGATGGCTCTGCAGTTAAGAGCACTTCTTGCTCTTCCAGAGGACCTGAGTTGGGTTTCCAACACCCACATTAGGCAGCTCAAATGTATTTGATGCCCTCTTCTGGCCTCTAAACTAGGAGACATTTAAATGAAGACTAACTGGCATTAGTAGGTTTTGCTAACATCATTCCAATAAGCATTAGTTACTTACCTTTGATTTAAAAGGCATGATGAAAGAAGGCACCAATAAAATTAGGCATTTTAAACCCATGAAGAAGAACTTCAGAATGAAGTCTGTAATTCCAACAATCCAAAGAACTTCCCAGAAGCTCAACTGGTCCAGTGTAGGATTTAAGAAAATTAAGCTACCAAGAGAAAAGCAATATACAAATGTAAAGTAGTGGCAAAGGTTTTAAGTTTGCTGCAGTATTTTACTAATTTCATGAAATAGTTAAGTGCTCTACTACCAAACGATAGCCCTCATCTGTTCGTTCTGGCATCTAACAAAACACTCCTACAGTAGCTCTAAGTCAGGAATGTAGGTAGCCTCCTTTCATGCCTGGGGCTAGGCCCTCTCCTCCATCTAAACTCTCTTTCCCTGGTTGAGTTTGTGTCTGTGAGCTCCTTTTGTTTTGTGTGTTCTTACAGACAGGGTATCACTATGTTACCCAGGCCTCACTGGGGCTATAGGCTATGCCCAGCCAGTCTTAGGATTTTGTTTGTTTGTTTGTTTTTGTTTTTCAAGACAGGGTTTCTCTGTGTAGTTTTGGTGCCTGTCCTGGATCTCGCTCTGTAGACCAGGCTGGCCTCGAACTCACCGAGATCCACCTGGCTCTTCTGAGGGCTGGGATTAAAGGCATGTGCTACTGCCGCCCGACATCATGATTTTTTTATGTACTAAACATATTCTGGAAACACCAAATTTAAAAGTATGTGTTTGTGTGTGTTGTGGGGATGGGATGTGCTTGCAGGTGCTTGTGGAGTCAACAGAGGGTGTCAGATGGCTCAGAGCCCCTGAGCTGGAGTTTACTCTGGAAATGCTCTTAACCATGCAGCTGTATTTCCAGCCCCAGAGGTCATTGTTTCACACTCTCTCTGCCACTCATTACAGCCCAGATTTGTCCACATCAATTACACTGAACCCAGGCCTTCTAATTATCTGATTAAAGCTGAAAGTTCAGAATATCTGACATGAAAATGCATCTCAACATGTGTTTTAATGACTCATTTTTAGAAACAAAAGGTTGATGATAACACCTAATGGTACTAAATAAACACTGATTAAAACTGTGTGAATGGCACATACCTGTATGTTCAGCATTCAAGAGGCTGAGGCAGGAGGACTGCAAGTTGGAGGGCACCCTGGACTACACAGTGAGATCTTGTCTCAAAAACAGCAAACAAAAATCCACTTATCAAAAAGTATCTACTGGGCACATACTATGTGCCAAGGTACTGGGGACACAAGTCTGTAAGTTACACCTGTCAATCATGAAAGGAGACAAGTAAAAACTGAACTTTAATAAGCAGCATGTGCAAGTAAGACATAGTCAAAGTGCCATGGAATAAATGATAGGCAACAAGTATACTAGGATCTCTAATTACCTGTAATAAAGTGATTGAGAATGAAAGGAGTAATATAAAAGAACAGAAGAACCTGCCAGGAACACCAATAACCAAGCACACTGAATCTTTGATGACCGTTCCTGAAAGAGAGACAAGTTTGGAATTTATTTAAGTGTTGTGTTAGGCCAGAATTACTAGTACTATTGAATATCTTTTCACCTGATGAATTTGTTACCTTAGAATGTTTTTTAGATTATTCTTAATACAATACCAACTACCTGCTAAATTGTTCATTATCACAATCACTGTTTTTGTTAATTAGTCCTTAATTAACAAAACTCTAAACAAAACTTAAAAATACAAGCTGGGCAGAGGCAGGCGGATCTCTGTGAGTTTCAGGCCAGCCTGCTCTACACAGAGTTCCAGGACAGCCAGGACTGCGTAGAGAGACCCTGTTTCAAATCACTAACCCCACAAAAGCCTCTAAAAACATAAGGCCGAGAAGTCAAAGAAGCAAATCTCCACACTGACATAAAGGACCTGCATGAAGCAATCTTCACCTCTTCCACAAAGCAGAAATTTTTAAAAAATGCATGTAAGTAAATCAGTTCATAAATATGCAATAATTTTGATCTTTGAAATTCAAGTTTTAATTACTAGTTTAATTCAAAGTTTTACAGTTGACAATCCTAGTCCAAAAACTGAACAACTTTTTGAGCACTAACATGATGCTCCATGTGGAAAATTCTTCACCTGACTTTCCTGCCAGTCAAAACACCAGTACACTAATACGATATAAAACTGCCTCTGAACTATGTGGATAAGGCAGACATAATGTATAGGCAAAATTTATAACATTACAGAAATCAACCTTGTACTAATATATATATATTTATTTTATATATATATGATATATATATATATATATATATATATATATATATATATTTGATTTTTGAGACATGGTCTCTCTGTGTAACCTTGGCTGTCCTGGAACTTGCTCTGTAGACCAGGCTGGCCTAAAACTCAGATCCGACTGCCTCTGCCTCCTGAGTACTGGGACTAAAGTCATGTGATACCATGCCCAACCTTGTACTAATATTTTTATCATTTATTTACTTTATTTTCTGAAGACAAGGTCTCACTCTGTAGCACTGGTACTCACTACATATTCCAGACAGCCTCTGAACTCATGGCAATCCTCCTTCTCACCTTCCCCAGTGCTGGGATTACATGAACAAAACCACCATGCCCAGCATTAACCTGTGCTAGTTTTAAACTATACACTAAATTTTTGTTACTAGGCTATACTATAAATTCCCGGATATTATCCCTTCTTAGAAAGTGCTCATAAGGTAAAATGGTATAGACTCTTGGAGTTTTTTCTAATTTATATGATTAAAACTTTTATATTACTAGAAAAATTGGGCTTAATTTTTTTTAAAATTCATGGTAGGGCATGCCTTTAATCCCAGCACTCAGGAGGCAGAGGCACGTGGACTCTGAGTTTGAGGTCAGGACAGCCAGAGCTACATAGTGAGACCCTGTCTCCTACAGACAGACACCTAAAACACCCAGTGCCCATTTATTCAATGCTCCATTTTACTTATATTCAATCTTATGGTACATTAACTGAAGTTTTTAATAATATTATACTACTTAGTTTGTTCCAATGAACTCAAAGTACAAAGGCCCTTGCCAAACTAGATCAAATAGTGTCTTCTAAGTCTTCTAACTCTCTTGTCTATGTTGTCTTTATTAGGACCCAAACAACGAAAGTAACTTATTCCAAGTCATTTAGAAAACAAAATTAAGCATGTAGTAGATATCACAACTTATCCTGTTGCTTTCTAGTCTTCTTGAGAGTTACTTCTATTTCTCTCAAAGTTATCTCTAACTCTGTAGAGAGAAACAGTTAATAATTTAGTTGCTTTTTATACTTACTCTTAGAAAAACCTGATTTACAATGCTTTTGTTTGCATACATAAAAGTTGTTAGCAGCCCAATTCCAAGAGAAATTCCTGTTAGAAAATAAGTTCTAGTTAATTGAAAGAAAAGAAAAAAAAAACAAGATTATATATGCTAATAAAATAAATAAAACATAAGTTTAAAGCTAGCAACCAAAATATAGGTTAAAATTGTCAGTAAAAAGAGAAACTGAATTCAGCAATTTAGTCAATGTTTTATCATTTCCTACCTGTTATATGCTGCATAACAAGTTTAACACCCAGAATCAAAATATAAGGAAGACTTTTTTGCAACCACTTGAAGAGATAGCGGAATTCTGAGAAGGAGCCACTTCCATGTTCTCCGGACTCTGTGGCGAAGTCATCAGGTGGCCTTGCTTCACTGTGGGAGTGACTGCGGAAACGACCATGTGCACATCCACGGGCACAGCTACAGACACCTGACCTTGGATTTCTAGAGCTCGGATCTTGAGGATATTCTTTGGGTCCGGAGTTTATTTGGATATGTACGTCTCCAGGATGAAAGGAAGAACCCTCTGTGGATCGTGATTGTTGAACACACCGGGAGGCTGAGGCATCTTCATCACTTGCAGTGCCTGGGGGATTGTGCAGTTGGTGACAGCTGGCCTGCATGGTCCTTGGATACTTTTTCTCTAAGATGTCTTTGCTTCAGGACTCTTTCTCCTTAAAAATAAAATCAAAGAGCAGAATGCATTCTAAGTTAACAGTTAATCACAAGCAGCGTATTGTTCATTAGGTGTCCTTTATTCACTAAAGGAGTAGTTAGTTGATAGTCACAGATGGACTTCCAGTCTGCTATCATACCACTTCTTCAATCTCTGCTTCAATACTGCCAAGGCTCTGCTGTCCCTACCGCAGTCCCAAAGTCAACTTGGCAAACCAATGAGTTTTTTAACTTATTTAGGGGTTACTTAAAATACAAAGCATATTTAGTGAACTACGTTTGCACTGTACATGTCTTGACTTCTCTAATGCCAAAAGACATCAGCCAACAGTCAAAGAATGGGTGCCCAGCAGATACCATTGTGAGTAGCAGTACTCATACTGAACATGTAGGTATATGTACTCTACGGTAGAGCCCACATTAAGAAGTTTGATAGTGCTGGGCGGTGGTGGCGCACGCCTTTAATCCCAGCACCGAGGAGGCAGAGCCAGGAGGATCTCTGTAAGTTCGAGGACAGCCTGGTCTACAGGAGATCCAGGACAGGCACCAGAACTACACAGAGAGACCCTGTCTCGAACCCTCCCCTCCAAAAAAAAAAGTTTGCTAAGGGAAGTTGAGGTGGCTCAGTGAGTAAAGGTACCTCTAGCCTAGTAAAGTCTGCTGATCTGAGTTAACTTCCGGATCCCAGATGGTAGAAGGAACGGAAGTGACTCCCACAAGTTGTCCTCTGACACACACACACACACACAATAAATATAACACATTTTAAAAAGATTCACTAATGCTTAAAAGGAAAAAAAATCAGTGCCTTATGAAGCATCAAAAGATAAAACATTTCATTTGGGTGACCTACACATTTCCTTTTAATGCTGAAAAAGCCTTCCCAAACCTAATAAGGTTTTCAGTAATTAACAGTGTTGTTCCTCCCCAAAAGAATGTTACTCAAATACCCTTGAAATGGGGTCCTTAGGGGGAGTCATCATGCAATTGCTAAGTGATGCTTTAGTTAGCTTCTTGAAAAAAAATGCCACCATGGGCGGTGTGCGGCGGGGGGGGGGGGGGGGGGGCGGGGGTGTCAGAGGGGAGGCTGTGGGCAGGGCAAGATCCCTCCGTGATCCAGTGTTATCTCGGACGAGGGTGCTCGAGTCACACGCCTGCCCTGCCTGACGAAACGCAGAGCCCACACGGCCGGGCCTCTCCCGTTCCCCCCGCGAGGGTGCAAGCAGCGGCCGGGGCTTGCTCAGGAGCCGTGCAGTTACTGTGTGACGTTTCGGCGAGGCTCCGAAGCCTCGGCGACTCTATCTCCACACTCTCTGAAGAGCGACTTGGGACAGGACAGTTTGTGTCTCTGCTATTAAAGCAACAACAAAAACAACTACCCTCCTGCCCTCCTTCATACATAAACAAGGGGAAAGGGAGAAAGAAAAGAAAACGCCAACTCTTCCGGAATCCGCGAAGACCGAGTTTTCCACCCACGTCCGAACCTCGGCTCTTCTCCCCGGAAACCCTCGGCCTCACCGCCCTTCCCCAGGCCTGACCTCTCATGACCAGGAGCGGGTGGCCTCGGCAGCCACAATACCAACAGCCCGACACGCCGCCACAAGCCCTTCTCGCCAAGCCTCCAGCCTCGGACGCCACCAGCAGCACCGACACTCCGCCTAGCCCCGCGGCGGCGCGCGCGCTCCCCAGACGTCGTCGTGCGCGGCCCGCCTCCGCCAAGCCACGCCCTCGCCGGCTGGAGGAGGACGCCCTTAAGCCCCGCCCTCTCCGGGCGGAGAAGGGAGCCCTTAGGCCCCGCCCCGCGCGGCCCCGCGGCCCCGCCCTCTCTGAGAGGAGAGGTGAGCCTTTAGGCCCCGCCCAGAGCACCCTGGCCCCGCCCCCACCGAAGTGGGAGGAGGAAGGGCGGTGCCTCTAAGCACTCTGGCTCCGCCCCGTCGTAATGCCGCTGCCGCTGTTCTGCGAGAGGCCAAGTGGCAGATGTATGCACTAAATTAAGTCTGCATGGCCGTCACGTCTTGCGTGAATTTGTAATCGGTCACACTCCTCGGAGTCCTGCAAGATTTGTGGTTAAGAATGAGTAGGTTCGGGAGCCCGCTTCGGCGGCGGGGCTCGGACCGAGGTTGCAGGGCCATGCCCCGAGCCGCGGTCGGACGAGAAGGTCGGACCCGGCTTCTGGCTGCGTGTTGCAAGCCACTCCAGACTCACTGGGCTGGCAGGGCGAGAGGTTGTGAGTGACCTGGATTCGGGTTCCAACCCTGAAGTTGGGCAGGGCGCACTAGTTCGTGCCAGAACCGGATATCAGAAGCGCCGGGGAGTGTGTGAGGCGATGAAAATAGATTTAGAAAACCCCTTGTATTTTTGGTTGTGAGCCTAGCCTTTAAGGGCTGAGCCATCTCTCCAGCCAGTGGTGGCGCACGCCTTTAATCCCAGCACTCGGGAGGCAGGGGCTGGTGGATCTCTGTGAGTTCGAGGCCAGCCTGGTCTACAATGCGAACTCCGGGACAGGCACCAAAACTACATGGAGAAACCCTGTCTCGGAAAAAAACCAACAAAACAAACAAGAGAAGGACGGGGTGGGGTAAAACAGAAAAAGAAAAAAAAAAGTCCTTCTGGAAAATCTAATACATCAAGTAAATAACAGGATTCCTAGGATTCCTGAAATGAAGTGTTTCGTGGGAGGTTAGTTGAAGGGACCCGGGTGATATTTGGTGAGTTAATTGTCCAGTGATATTTGTCTTTTGGCCTGTCACTATCTGACTTTAACCTCTAAGCTATCTTGCCAAAGTCACTGGTGTGACTGAATCCGTTCACCTCGAGACTGTCCTTAAATTTCTCTCAAATTAAAAAAAATAAAAATAAAAACCTCAAAAACTCAAACCTGTTTTGGATCTGCTTCTCACTGTGATCAGTACATTGGCTTTCTTTCTTTTTTTTCTTTTCTTTTTTTTTTTTTTTTTTTAAAGACATGGTCTTAACATACCCCAGGCTGGCCTAGAACTGGCTTTAATGGAAGGTGGGCCTGCTCCTGCCCTCACTTAGTGCTGGGATTACAAGCCTCTGACTTCATGCCTGGCCCGTTTCATTTCTGAATGGAAGGCTTTGGGCTTCAAGCGTTTTCACAAATTACAGTCCTGGGTGAGGAAAATTGAAGGCCACGCTACAGATTGTCCATGAATTCTCTGAGACATTTGCATATATTCTACCCTTCCTGCTACATGAATGTCTCATCATTAATATTTTAATGTTATTTGCGCCCACGTGTGATGATGGGTGGTGCTCGCACAGGTGTGGCAGTCAGAGGACAACTTTGTGGGATTTTTTTGTTTTTTTTTTTTTTCTCTCCTACCTTTATTTGGGTTCCAGGGATCCAACTGGAATTGTCAAGTTTGTGTGAAGCATGGCTCCTACATGAATGTTTTCATTTTAAAGTGAAACCAATGTAAGCTAAGCATGGTGGCTCATGATTGTTATCCCGGAATTCTGGAGGGCAGGGCAGGAGGATTGCTGTGAGTTCCAGGCCAGTCTAGGGTACAGAGTGAGACTGTCTCAAAAAAGAACATACATACATAAATGCAAATTTAGGAAGCAGGAAAATCATGAAAGTTCACATGATCCAGCCCCAACTACAGTATAACAATTTGTTTTAATATGACATGTTTGTAAATTTAATATACCTAATGTTTAAATTCTCATTTTAACATATAACACATTGAAGGCATATCAGTACATACTGGAAGTTTATTTGAAGTGTGGTCCTAATTAGTCTTATTAAAAAAAACTCGCCGGGCGGTGGTGGCGCACGCCTTTAATCCCAGCACTCGGGAGGCAGAGCCAGGCGGATCTCTGTGAGTTCGAGGCCAGCCTGGGCTACCAAGTGAGTTCCAGGAGAGGCGCAAAGCTACACAGAGAAACCCTGTCTCGAAAAACCAAAAAAAAAACCAAAACAAAACAAAAAAAAAAAAACAAAAAAAACAAAAAAACTCGGAGTCAGATATCGAGGGTAAAAGCTGAATGATCAGAGAAGCAGAGCAGCAGCCCTAGAGACTTGTTACCTCTCTGAATCCTCAGACCGAATGGGGGTGAGATCCTGTCTCTACCCATTATATTCCTGTCTCCACCTCCCTAGTGCTGGGGTTAAAGGTGTGTACCACCACCGCCTGGCTCTGTTTCTCTTTTAGACTGGATCAATCTCATATAGCTCAGGGTGGCCTTGAACTTCCTGCTTCCTCCTCCCAAGTGCTGGGATCAAAAGTGTGAGCCACCACTGCCTGGCCTCTGTGGTTAACTAGTGGCTGTCTCCACCCTCTGATCTCCAGGCAAGCTTTATTTGTCAGAACACAAGCAAAATATCATATATTTATGAGTATATTTTATTCAAATAACTTGACTAAAAGGTCACATGTTTGAAGAAGAACATTGAGTTGAGATTTGATTTCTGTGATAAGCTTTCTACTTGAATCTGGAATATCAAAAAGAACATTTAAACTTTAATTAATTATTTTAAAAAGCAAGCAAGGTTAGTGCCAGGTAAGATGTACCCACTGATGCAGTAGTGGTATGAAAGATTGGGAATAGCTAACTGCTCTGAAATTGGATTTGAGGCCGATTCCACAGGAGGGAATTCAGATCTGGCACTGTCAACCTGGTCAAAAGCCCATGGCTCAGGACGTCATAGGCCCTAGGGAGGAACCTATTGCTCTTGTTCTGTAAAGGGACACGTTGTCAAACTACCTTCCGAGTGGTGTTTGTGCTTATGTCCGATAATTAGTGTTGCCCTCAGTTTGGACCTGAGACACTTCTCTTTGCAAGAGTCAGCAGTTAATGATGAGACTCATAACTGGTGGAGTGCTGAGAATGTGGGGTGAGTGCTCCATCCCACATGGGCCATCTGTATCTCCTCCCTCCCTGCAAGGCTAAGGAAGCACCGGGAAGAAGGGCAGAAAGGAGGTAAAAGCCTTTGGTTGGGGAGGAGTACGGAGTACGTGCGATTCTGTTTGGGGGACGTGACATGGTCAGTGCACCGTGAACTCATTGCAGCTATGATCAAGATCAAGTTAACGAGAGTAGTTAACATTCTAATAGGCAGCACTGTAACTCAATGGGTTACTACCAATACCAAAAAAAAAAAAGAAAAAAGAAAAGGACATGAAGAGGGGAGATATGCTGGAGGTGCCTAGGGAGAGCAGGAGGGAGTTGGGGGCTCCTTGGGGGGATGGGTATATTTGAACAAGGTGCACTGTTTATGTGTATAAAATGGTCAAATAATAAAAGTTAGGCTACTAAAAACAACGACAACAAAATATGTAAATTTAAGTCTGTAATCCCAGCATTGGGAAGTGGAATTCAAAGCCAACCCTGCGTGAGGCCCTGTCTCCAACCAACCAACCAACAGAAAAGCATTCGCTAAATATTTACTGTCAAGAATTGTCCTAAGGGCTAGGCAATCGTATAATCCCAGCACTTGCGAGGTAGGGGGCAGGTGGATCTCTGTGAGTTTGAGGCCAGCCTAGTTAGTCTACAGAGTGAGTTCCAGGACAGGCTCCAAAGCTACACAGCAAAACCCTGTCTCAGGAAAAAAAGAAAGAAAGAAAGGAAGAAAGGAAAAGAAAAAGAAAAAAGGAATTGTCCTAGGCACTAGAGAGAGAACAAAAAACGATATAGTCCAAATCCTACAGGGAAGTAAGTAGTTAAACAGGCCTGCAAACAAATAATTACAGTATACTGGAGTAAACACTATAATTGAGGGTTGTTTTCATTGCTGTGGAAGAGATAGGGACCTTAACTTTGTCAGGGAAGAAACTCTTCATTACAGTTGTGACATTTGAGATGGAGGCTGAAGAACAAGATTCACCTATAGATACATTTGGTGGAAAAGCAGGACACTGAACTACCATGGCCCTTTAAAGACTTAGTTTCTCATTTTGGGAACAGCAGTAAGCACAGGAGAGAACAGGAAGAGAAGTCACAGAGTAGGGGCTAGACACTAACTAAGGTCTTCACTCAGGAATCTGGAGTTTATTCTTTGTTGTTTGTCCTTTCAAACATTTTTTAATGGTTTAGTTTATGTGCATTGGTGTTTTGGCTGTGTGTGTATCTGTGTGAGACTGTCGGATCCCTTACAGTTGTGAGCCGCCATGTGGGTGCTGGGAATTGAACTCGGGTCCTCTGGAAGGTCAGCCAGTGCTCTTTACCTCTGAGCCATCTCTCCAGCCCCTTTGTAGTTTATTCTCATGGTCCAGGAGGAGCTGCTGAGTTTTAAGCATTAGTTCTGCGAGCAGAGTTGTGTTTCCAGAAAATTCACATGCTGTAGGACACAATGCAGGGTGAATCAAAAGACTCTTCAGTACTTTAGGTAGGAGATAAGAAGGTCTTGGACTTGTTAGTAGTGGCATTCTAGAGGAAGCGTGAGAATAGAGGAACAATAGAGAAGTCCTTCCTAGGTTTCCGGTGGTAGCAGTCACGCCCCGGCTCCCTCCCTCACTGCACACCTTTTTCACGCTCTCCTGTCCCATATCCTCGGGTGGCCTCCTGCCCCATCTTGGTAGCCAGGCTTTTAAAAGAACAGATCTGGTAGAATGAATCTATATATGGGATTTATTAGAGTGGCTTACAGGATGTGGCCTGGGCGGTCCAATAATGCAGGTCTCATCCTGGAGAGGCTCAGTCCATGAGGCTGGATGTCCCAGCTGACCCAGCACTGAAGACCTGGAGGATTCCTGGAGAGCTGCTGGCCTTCTTTCAGTCTTTGGACTTCTTCAGTTGGAAGCCCAGAGACGTTGGTTCTTCTAAGGATGGAGGGGTGCTTCGGGAACAGGCTGGGTGAACTTGGCATCCAGGATGGAGGCAAGCGGCTTGAAAAAGCACAGTTCTCTTCTTCTGTGTCCTTCGTCTGGACTGCCACCAGAAGATGCCACCCATGCTAAGGATGGGTCTTCCTACTTGAAATGATCTGGTCAAGAAAGGAATGCCTAGCAGCTTGTGCTGCGGGGGATTCTAGGCGCAGTCAAGTTGACAACCAAGATGAACTGGTCATTGGTACAATAGCAGTTACGCTGATAGACTCTTGAAAGCTTCTGGAACACGGGACAAAAACTTACTGTTTGCAGCCATGTGATCCAATGAAGGCTAGATTCTTAGCCAAGGGACCACTTGCTTGGGTGGCTAGAGAAATTAACATTAGAAAACTCTACATACTAGAATAAATGAAAGACTGATGATATCAAGTAGAGTGCCAGATGGGCACACATGCCCAGTGCCTGCAGAAGCCAGAAGGTGTCCGGTCCCCTGCAGCTGGAGTTCCAGGTAGTTGTGAGCCGTTGTATGGGTGCTGGAACCAAACTCAGGTCCTTTGGAAGAGCAACAAGTGCTCTTAACTGCTTAGCCATCTCTCCAGCCCCATCTCTTTCTCTTTCTTTTTTAAACGTATTTATGTATTTGTGTGTATGTGTGTGGACATACATGTGAAGGTCAGAGGACACCTTGTGGAAATCAGTTTTCTCCTTTGGCCGTCTGAGTTCCTTGGTGTGCTGGTTAGGGGTTTTTTGCTTTGTTTGTTTGTTTGTTGTTGTTGTTGTTGTCAATATGACACAACTTAGGTGAGGGAAGAGGGAACCTCAGCTGAAGAAGTTCCCAAGTCAGATCAGCATGTAGCCATGTCTGTGAGAGATTGCCTTCACCGATGATGGATGTGGAGGCCCCAGCCCACTGTGGTGGCATCATCCCTGGGCAGGTGGGCCTGGGTTGTATAAAAAAGCTTGCTGAGGGGCTGGAGAGATGGCTCAGTGGTTAAGAGCCCTGGCTGTTCTTCCAGAGGACCCGAATTCAATTCCCAGCTCCTACATGGCAGCTCACAACCATCTGTTGTAACTCCAGTTCCAGGGAATCTGACACCCTCACACAGACATATATGCAGGCCAAACACCAATGCACAAAAAATAAAAATTAATTATATATTTAAAAAAAAAGCTGAGCATTAGCCAAAGGGAGAGGCAGAAGGCAACGATTTTCCATGCTGTCTAACTCAGTTCCTACCTGCTGCGTTCCTGCTCTGACTTCTCTTGGCAATGGACTTTGACCTAGATGTAGCCAAATAGATCCTTTCCGAAGTTGCTTTTCGTTAGGGAGTTTTATCATATCACGGAAAAGCAAACTGGAGCAGGAATAGAAATCAGGTCACCTGGCTTGGTGGCAGGTGCCTTCACCCACTGAGCCGTCTCCCCGCCCCCACTTAAAACTGTTGACTACACTAATTTAGTGTGTGTGCCACGCCCGTCTTACATGGGCACATCAGAAAGCTGCAGCGGGTGTGTGGGTGTGGAAGGACAGCTTGAGGGAGTCGGTCTTCTCCTTCTACCTCGTGGGTCCTGGGATTGAACTCAGGTCGTCAGGCTTGGTGGCAGGTGCCTTCACCCGCTGAGCCGTTCCTCTGGCCTCTGGCTTTCTTTGCCTTTGCCTTGTTTTGGTTTGGTTTTTTTTTTTTTTTTTTTTTTTCAAGACAGGGTTTCTCTGCAGAGTCCTGGCTGTCCTGGAACTCACTCTGTAAACCAGGCTGGCCTCGAACTCATAGAGATCCACCTGCCTCTGCCTCCTGAGTGCTGGAATTAAAGGTGTGTGCCACCGCCCGGCTGGGCCCCTGTCTCTTAAGACTGAGTCTCATTGAGTCTCAGTAGCTCTGTCTAGCCTGAAACTCTGCATATAAAATACAATGGACTCAAATCTGTAGCAGTTCACCTACTTTAGTCTCCTGAGTACTGGGTGACAGTCATGTGCCACAGTGTCTGTCCAGGACTTGTTTTTTTGTGTGTGAGACAGGGAACAATGGTACATAACTATAATCTGAGCATTCAGAAAGTTGAGGCGAGAGAATCTGGAGTTTGAGGCCAGGCTGGGTTACATTGTGAGACCTTGTTTTAAAGAAACAAGCTGGGCATGGTAGCTCATGCCTATAATCCCAGCACTTGAGAGACTGAGGCAGGAGGATTACCATCAGTTCAAGTCTAACCTGGGTTGCTACATACTCAATTCCAGGGCAGCCTGTGCTGCAATGTGAGACTCTGCCTCTGGAAACCAATGAGAGAGAGCAGCAATGGTTTGGGGGAGGCTGGGGGGGGGGCGTAAAAATTCAGCTTGAGGAATAAGGGTGGGGAGGCTGAGGAGATGGCTCAGTATGTAAGATGCTTGCTGAGTTCATATTCCCGAACCCAAGTGAAAGATGGTAAAGAACCTGTAACCCCAGTGTTGGGGAGCAGAGGACAGGATGATTCCTGGGGTTCACCAAAAGACTCAGAAAAGAAGCAGGAGGCACATGGGCTCCTCTGTGGCTTTTGACGTTCCGTGAATAGCTGAGCAGACCAGCAGCTGCCATGCTGCACCACGGTGAGTGGGGGCATGTCATCACCTGTTGGGTGACTATGGAAGGCTACACCAAGTAGAGAAAGTCAAAGTAGATACTGAGAGTTTTGTATAGGGTGGCACAAAACTACAAGTGGTGGCCATGGAGAAACCAGCCTCCATCAGTAAAAAGGAAGGCACACCCAGTACAGGACATTCAGGACATTTTTCTATGGAAAGAGCAGCAGCTTCCAAATGTAGACAGTCTTTGGGGTGTGCTCACATAAGATTCCAGGTTATAGCCCGATCAGATTTCTCTCCATGGATCTCAAGAAGAACTGGGGTTTGAGCGCTGCTTTGAGTTCACAAATCCCTCTTGCTAAGAGTCATTTGTACCAAAACCTTCAGGGGACTGGGTTCTGTCACTGCAGACTCCAAATCTATTGACGGATGACAACAGAAAATTGGACTGTCTGATTGGCCTTGGCGTAGCTCTCAGAACACATGCCATAGGAATGCTCTGGAATAGACCTGCCGAAGCTGCTCCACTCTGGGTAACATTTGAAGGACAGACACCATGGGGTTCAAAGAACTGGTAACAGAAACCGCTTTCTATGAGGAACCAGAATTTGACCAGCTCTTCGGCATTCCAGAGCTTTGAGCACTCCTATAACGAAGTAGGCCTAATAATGAAGTAGGCCTGAATCGGAGTTTCTACCCATCTAAGAATCCATTTCCCGATGGAAACCAGGAATATCCCATGTCAACGTTTAAGTGAAAATGTGTAACCAGAAGTTTCTCAGTCCTTCCCGGTCTCGAGGTCCTGCAGTCATTTATATAAAATAATCACTCAGAGGCTTATGTTAATTATGAACTGTATGGCCTAATGGCTGATTCTCACTAGCTAGCTCTTATAACTTAACTCAACCCATTTCTGTAAATCTATATGTTGCCATGTGGCCGTGGCATTACCAGTTTGTTGGCATCTTGTTGCTCCTTTGGTGGCAAGCTGGCGTCTCTTTTGACCTTCTTCTCTCTGTATCTCTGTTTGGATTTCCTGCTTGGCTGTAAGCTTTCTTGCCATAGGCCAAAACTGCTTCATTTATTATCCAATGGGAGCCCCACATATTCACAACATGCAGAGAGACATCCCACAGCAAAAATAGTTTCTTTTGCCCTCAAGGCTGCTTGCTAGTCTCTCATCCTGCCTGGCTTATTAAATATGTTCAATATATTTGTTAAACTCATAATCTTCCTACCTCATCTTCAGAATCCTGGAATTGCAGGCAGATATCGCCTTGACAAGCTGAATACTTTATTTATTTATTTATGTTTTTTCATCCTGGAACTTACTACATAAACCAGGCTAGCCTTAAACTCACTGAGATCTATCTGCCTCTGCTTCCCAATTGCCCCTCCTTTGAACACATCTTTTTAATGTATTTGCATGTGATCCTAAACTCATCTACTGAGGACTGAAGAAAAATTTAGGGTGTTAAAATTAGTCATTAAATTTGAAGAGTTTTGTTATATGTCAGGAGAGTTCAAGACAGAACTTAAATTATATCTTACAGCTCCCTCCCCCCATGCAGATGTGTGTGTGTGTGTGTGTGTGTGTGTGTGTGTGTGTGTGTGTGTGTGTGTTCCAGAACTCTGTATCCATTTGACTGTTGGGATTAGTCATGTACCACCATACCAACCAAGACACTCCCTTTCCTAGAACTTTACAATAGCTTTAGAATTTAGACAGATGAATCCTATTTGGAGAAGTACTTGGCTTCTCTGCCTGTGACAAACTGTACACTGTCACTGCAGGCTAGTGCTGAACTCCCTTAGCTTCAGCTAGGAAAGTGATTTGACCTTGCTGTGTCTCTGTTTCCAAATCTTCATGGGCTGGTAATGAACTTTGGTTTATTTAGATAATTACAGGGATACACATGTTTGCACATGCCCTCCTGCAGAACAGCTAGGCCAGCCTAAGGACATGGTAAGCACGTTTTATTAACGTTTACAAAGCAACTATAATTCCACCCCCCCAAATGCTTACTAGCTCCATATCTTTTCAAATGCATTTTAAATATTCATATCATAATTCAGTAAATTTTTTTCTTGACCTTAAAATGAGCTTTTTGCTCAAGAAAAGGAACTCCCTGTTTGTTCAGAAGGCTAGGGCAGTTTGAAAACTCTTTAAAAACTGTAACTATTCAGACCACAGTGTTTGCTAAAAAGGGCTGCAGGAGGCAGGGCTACTAAGAGAAATGAATTGATTAATGCAGCCGCTGCATTTTCTTTTCCACCCTCAATTTGATTTAAATTTAATATCCTCCCACAATGGAAAATGATTTACAATGAGAAGATGAGCTGGAAGGAATAAGAAAATGGAAACAAGATATGCCGTCTTGTTTTACCATCCAGCAGATTTGCCATGCCGTTCAAGACAGTGTCTGGCCATTTACAGTAATGAAACAGAACGCTTTTTAAAATAACAAAACCCCGCGTTTTTACTGGTGGGCGCTCCCTCCCCCGCAAACACATTCATCCCACGGAGCCCTGCTTTCCATCTATGTTGTTTTTAGCTCATTTCCTTTTGTAAAAAAGCAATTGGTGAGTTGATTTCCCAGTTTAGCCGTTGTAATAAAACATAAGAGGCATTTCTGTTTGGGCAGCTCGTGTAGTGATTCGAAAGCTCCCAAAACCAACAAATATAGGACAGTGTAAAATTAGAAACTGCTGGCGTTTCTTGAGCAGCAGTAGCTCTGCAGGCTGTGGCGCTCCCCCCCTCCCCCATTGCCACCAGCATGAATCTGAAGGTCACCTCTGTGTACCAGACGACAGAACCCCATGTGTGTGTCTTTAAATAACAGTTTATAATTCACGTAGCATAACATTCATCTGGTGAAATACCCATCTCGGTGTGCTTTATGTCCACAGACTTGTACAGTGAACGTCATTACAAAGGTGGAACATGTCCTTCCGTTCCCAGGAAACTCCACGCTCATCAACAATCTGTCGCCATCTCCTCATCCCCTGGCACCGGCAGCCGCTGCTACTTTCCTTTCTATGACTTGCCCATTCTTGACATTTGACATAAACAGCCATAAATAACCAGCTTATGGTTACTTTCAGTTGACATAATGTTTCCAGGTTTTATAATGTTGACCCATGAACTAGTACATCTCCCCCCACCGTTTTTTTTTTTTTTTTTTTTTTTCCGAGACAGGGTTTCTCTGTGTAGCCCTGGCTGTCCTGGAACTCTCTTTGTCGACCAGGCTGGTCTCGAACTCACTGAGATCCACCTGCCTCTGCCTCCTGAGTGCTGGGATTAAAGGCACGCGCCACCACGGCCCAGTTCTCGTTTTTATTGTACAATAATATTCCATTGCTTGTTCGTACAGCAGATGATGGGAATTTGGGTGTTTTGCTTGTTGATTATTGTTAACGATACGATTAATAGCATGTATAATGATTTTTGCCATTTGTTTTGTTTTTATTTTGAGGCAGGGTCCCTCTGGGTAGCCCAGGCTGGCTCAGAACTCATGATCCTCCTGCCAAATATTAAGATTGCATGTACGTACCATCAGACCTAGCCACGTGGACAAGTTTTTGTAAGAGTTCTAGTTTTTCTCACATTCTTGCCACCATCTGTTATCTGTCCCACCCCACCCCGCCCCGCCCCTTACAGTGCACACGCACTCTGCAAATGTCTACCGTGGACCTACATACCTAGCCCAGAGAAGTTCCTGTTGTCATGTTGCTAAGGGGTTAGTTGGTAGGATACCTTCGATAGACAGCAAAGGATTTATTGAGAGGCTTTTCAGCCAGGCAAAAAAGGAGAGACTGTCGAAGAACGCATGAAATGATCAGGGGGACTGGAGAAGCAGGCTTAGAAAACACAGTGAGCAAGTCGGGACGGGGCGGGGGGGGGGGGGGGGGGGGGACACGATGACGACACACCGGCAAGGGTGTGTCACCCGGACAGTGTGGCGAGGTCCTGCCGCCTCAGCATGCAGACCCTGGATGCCATAATCAGAACTGAATTCTGACCAAGTCTGGAGGCACATGTCTCTAATCCCAGCATTTGAGAATCTAAGGCAGGAGGATCACGCTTTTGAAGCCAACTGGGCTGTAGAGTGAGATTCTGTCTCCAAAATAAAAATACAATAAACACAGATGTGCCTTTGGGAGCCTCACTCAGGATTTCCAGGCCTTGTGGGGAGTCTGGCCAGACGAGCCCAGGTGAGACCCTATGTGCTTGCTTCCTGGGATGAAGGAGAGATGGTACAGCTAAGCCACCTATTTCTCTGAAAGACAGGATGCGCTGTAGCCCAGGCTGTGAGCTCCCTGCGTCGCTGAGGATGACTTTGAACTTCTGATCTCTTGTCCCTGTCTTCCAAATGCAGTCATTACGGGTGTGCACCATCACTGGCAGCCAATGGTGTGGATGTTCATAGTGGAGAGCAGGAACTCGATTCTCTGCCATGGATTATCCCAAAGAGAAAGAATGGCACAGGACAGCAACAACAACAACAACAACAAAACCCCACATCAACCACACCTCACAACCCCAGCCACCGCACACCACAACAACCATACCACACAATACCAACCACCACACACCAACCCAGCCACTCCACACAACACTAACCACTATGTGCTACACCATGCCAACCACACCACATCACACAAACCATACCACACTAATGACACTACAGTAACCATAGTAACCACATCACACCACCGACTGAACCCCTGTTAGCCGTTTATTACCCAAAGCCAAGATATATGTACGTGGACTTTTCCTTCTTCTGTACTGCTAGTCAAGATTATTGTTAGTGTGCTCACGAATTCATCCCTACAGTTAAAGCTGCTTTTCCACTTTTTCTTTATTTGTATCATTTGTATAATTATAAGCAACACAGTAACAAAAAGACAAACACTCATTTCACATATTTTTTGTTTTGTTTTGTTTTTCGAGACAGGGTTTCTCTGTGTAGCTTTGCGCCTTTTCCTGGAACTCACTTGGTAGCCCAGGCTGGCCTCGAACTCACAGAGATCCGCCTGGCTCTGCCTCCCGAGTGCTGGGATTAAAGGCGTGCACCACCACCACCCGGCCATTTCACATATTTTTAAAGTCATCACAAAGAACTTTTATTTCATTACATTAAAAAAGTCTGTCATTTTCTACTTATTTTTTTAACTCCTAATCCTAAAACATTTAAAGATAATTATTTTGTCATAGATCTTTAGAGAAATATTTTCTTGGGTGTATGGTTTTCTTCTTCAGTGCTGAGAACTGAACCCAGGGTTTAGCGTGTGCTAGGCAAGCATGCTCTTGCCGAGCTATGCCCTGTGCGTGATCTCTCTCTCTCTCTCTCTCTCTCTCTCTCTCTCTCTCTCTCTCTCTCTCTCTCAATCTCTCAATCTTTCTCTCTCTCTCTCCTTCTCTCCCTCCCTCTCTCTCTTCTATTTTTTATCTCTATTTCCTTCTTTCCTGAGACAGGGCCTTAAGCTCACTGTGTCCGCGCTCAGCCTTCTAGGTGCTGGAATTGCCAGGCTCCTTCATGGCCAGTTCTCCTGCAGCTTGGAGAGACCTGAACTGCTAATCTGAACTGAATTGTGGTGTAAGCGAAAGCTACACACCAGATTTCTAAGAGTCAAGAAAAAGGAGAATGTAAAATACCTCAGAATTTTATTGGCTACATTTTGCAATGATATTTTAAGTAAATTAAGTTAAATAAAGTAACAGTGTTAAAATTAACATGCTTTTTTATTTTATTTTTATTTTTTTGGTTTTTCGAGACAGGGTTTCTCTGTGTAACTTTGCACCTTTCCTGGAACTCACTCTGTAGACCAGGCTGGCCTCGAACTCACAGAGATCCGCCTGCCTCTGCCTCCTGAGTTCTGGGATTAAAGGAGTATGCCACCCCCCCTACACCCCCTGCCTAAAATTAACATGCTTTTAATTTGACCATTCAAAAAAGTGTTTTAAAGTCCACAGGTGGTTGCACTGACTTCCACATAGCCAGTCTGTGAACTAGAGCAGAAGGTCCCGACTGCTCACAACTGCACCACAGGCAGGATATGGTAAAGCTGTTCGTTTGTTTTCCCCGTTAATTACATTGGAGGAGTTTGCAGATTTATTTCTGTTTTATTGACTTATCAAGGATCTTTTATTGTGAATCAAATTCTATAAATATAATGTCTTAAAACATCAAATCTATTATTTCTCACAGTCCTAAGGGCACACTGGTGACTAGTTACACGTGTTCTCACTGTGATAAAATACCTGGCCAAAAAAAAAAAAAAAAAAAAAAACTTAAGGAAGGGAGAATTGAGTTTGGTTTATAGAACACACATGTACCAATATTCATGCACCATACCCCCCCCCACACAGACACACACACACACAGAGACACACACACACACACACACACACACACACACACCACACACACAAACAGGTTCTTCTTTAGGCCAGCTCAGCCGAGACTGGAGAGTGGCCTCACTCATTAACTGGGACCTCAGCTGAACTGGTTGGGGTGGGAACCATCCCAGAGGGCTTCTTCAGGCCCCAGGACAGGATACTTGCCCTTAGATGGGGATGGAAGGCCTCTGAAGCAAAAGAGAGTAAGTGTCAATATCTTGAACCTTCTAACTGTGCCACATTTGTGTTGATCCGTGAGCCTAAGAAAGTCGAATGTTCAAGTCCAAGTGGATAGACAGACTTCCTGGCTTTTTGTGAGCAAGTCAAATGCTGTCACAAAAGAGTGGTATGCATGAGGTGGAGATGTAGGGAAGCTGGCGTGCAGTAAGGATGTGTCTGCATTGGGTTTACCTTGGGTATCAGTACTTTAACTCCGAGGGAAGGTTCTCCAAAAATGAGACCTCTGGCTGAAATATCTTCCAGGTTGGTTGTAGCGACTTCTGTTTCTCCCGATGTAGAATTTCCTCTACGTACTCTTTCCAGTACCAAGTACTATTGCCATTCCTGTAATCTTTTCCAGTCTGTGAGAAGGAGTGTGCCATCCTGGTTGGGTTTATGTTTTTCCTGACTAGGAAGTTGAGCGTCTTGCACTAAGGATTGTACCAAGGCCTCACACGCTCGACAAGTGATCTACCACTGTTCCTGCTAACTCGTACGCTAAAGCTAGGGGGTGGCATATGGAGCTTAGCTCCTAGACCAGGCTGCCCTTCAGCTCAAGGTAGCCAAGGATGACCTTGAATTTGTGATCCTTTTACCTAGACCTCCCAAGTGCTGGGATTACAGGCATGGGCCCCACACCTAGTTTATGCAATGCTGGGGATAAAAACCAGGGCTTCCTGCATGCCAGGCAAGCACTCTACCAACTGAGCCACATCTCCATGCCCTTTGACTGCCTTGGACACCCTACATTTTTTTTCATAATTAAGTTGGATATAATGGCACATACCTTTAGTTCCAGCACTCGGAGGCAGAGGCAGTCATAGGTCTGTGAGTTCAAGGCCAGCCAGGGCTGAACAGTGAGACCCTGTCTCAAAAGAAGAAAAAGAGACCGGGCAGTGGTGGCACATGACTTTAATCCCTGCACTCGAGAAGCAGAGGCAGGCAGATCTCTGTGAGTTCGAGGTCAGACTGGTCTACAGAGTGAATTCCAGGAAAGGCTCCAAAGCTACACAGAGAAACTCTGTCTCAAAAAACCAAACATTAAAAATAAAATAAAAGAGGAGAAGGAGAAGCATAGTTAGTTAAAAGTTAGGAGGGGCATCATTAAACTTTTACGAGGTTGATGACATTAGCAATGTGAGAACATGGGCATTTAAACTGGGTCATGGGGAAAACACAGGGAATTGTGGGGCGTGGAACTTTCCTTGGAAACAGTAGAGGGTTCTGAATGGGTAAAGGAAGGCAGGAAGGGAAGCTCGGATGTTGAGGAGACAGGAAAGAATAATTGAAAGCATGAAACAGGTTCTATTCTCTGGTGGGGAGACACCAAAACCAGTATTCAGGGCCAGTGAGGCGGCTTAGCACGGAAAGGCACCTGCACCATGCCTAAGCATGCTTGTTGAATTCCCTGGCCCCATACAGTGAAAGGAGAGGACCAACCCTCACAAGTTGTTCTCTGACCTCCACACAGCAGCACGGCATTTCCGAGCATGACACGTGCACACACACGCTCGCATAATAAAACAAATTTAAAACTTTTCCTTAGAGCCCCACAATCAGAGAGTCGCCAAAACTCTCCCCCGCGCCGTCTTTTGGTGTCTAGTTTGGGAACTATTGGAAGGTAAAAGTGCTGGCGTCCGTTACTGTGTTCTGGCTCATCCAGTGTGGCCTGTCTGGCCTCTCGTCAGAACGGATATCTCACCTGATCATTCTGTTTTTACTAAGTTCAAATTTTCTTCAGGAGTGATGATCTTGTCGTCAAGTTTAATTTCCTGTCAGAAAATTTTAAATAAAAAAAAATCATCAAAATCTCAGGTTCAGGGATTTTCTACATACAAAGCAATCCATAAACTCTATGCTGGGAGTCACCAAGGCTTCCCTCGTAAACATTAATGATGGAGCACTCCTCAAAGCCTGTGCGTTTATGGCCCTTCTCACGAGTGAGGCAGTCATTACTGGTCTACTGAAGGAAAAAGAAAATAGGTTGGTTTGTTTTTCTTTAGCAATTTGAGTCTGCCCAGTTTGGCATTACGATCTTGACACATAGAGGGGCTTCATTAAATATGGGGTGAATTCCTTCATATATGAATGGAGTTTTGAGATAATGACTTTTTTATACAGTTAAAAAGAAAATGTCCCTTCTGTTTATACCCAGTGTGGTCTTTGTGAGGAGGAAGAAGTGTCTTTACAATGATTTAAATAAATACATATTTATTTGAAAAAGATGAGTTGGAATTAGCCTCCGATCTGTTACCAACCCCAAAAAAGGTTATTTCAAGCGCTCATGTATTATAAATAATGAGCTAATTGACTGCTTTTTCTTCTAGGCATGAGAATAAAATAACATTATAATAAAAAGTGTTTCCTACATTCTCAGGGAAAGGTTATCAAATACAATGTTTGATTGTTAGCAATGGTGGCCTACACACTTGGGAAACTGAGGTAGGTGAATTGTGAGTTTGGGCTACCAAGTGATCTGTATCCTCCTCACTCACTGCCCCCCCCAAAACCTTTCGGGGTACTAGAGAGATGGCTCTGGTTAAGGGCACATACTGCTCTTGCAGAGGGCCTGAGTTCAAGCCCCAGACTTCACATTAGTGGCCCACAAGCACCTGTCACTCAAGCTCCAGGGGACTCTGACACCTCTGGCTTTCACAGGTATCTGCACTTACGTTCATGTACACAGACACAGGCATGTATACAAAGTCTAAAAACAATTTAAAAATCTTAGAAAAACAACCTGGGGAGAGATATAGGTCGGTTGGTAGAATGCTTGCTTAGCACCTACAAAGCCCTGGCTCGATCCTCACCACTGTATCAACTGGACATGATGCCTCACGCCTGTAATCCCAATACTTGGGAGGTGGAGGCAGGAGGTCATCTTCAGGCTATATAGGGAGTTCCAGGCCAGCCTGGGATACATGTGACCCTGTCCCCCAAAACAGCACAGAAAAACAAAACAAAACACACCCAGAAATAAAAATCAAGTCTGATAGTTAATGTTAATAGGATTAATCACATTCTTTAGTGTTCACTTGAAATAATCACAAATGGGAAAAAACAGAGGTATTACTACTAATGGTATTTTTTCTGAGACTAGTGAAACATTACAACAAAGGTACACTTGGGGGCGCCATAATCGGGCAGAAACGGCACGTGTGAGCGGAGAGATGTTTGTGAGACGTCAAAAGGCAGGCTGAACTTTTACAGACGGAAACATCAAGGTTTCAAAGGCTTGTGAGTCAACATACTCTGTTCTCAGAAAGTAAACTGGGCGCTAGGATTCCAAAAGAGTCTGTGCAATTCCTGCTTCATGAATTTGTGCTGGAGAATTTGACTGTTGTTTTGGCAGAACTTAAATTGAAACATTTACTGCTGGCCTGGAATGATGTATTTAAATCTTGAATGAGTTTGTTAATAGCATTTATGAATGGCAAGAAGCAGCTGGGTGTAGTGTCCTTGCTTGGAATGAGTGGGATCCTAGGTTTGAACCCCAATATTGCAAAAATAAAAAACAAACAAAATGTTTATTTTTGTGACATTTTCTCTATAGTGTGAAATGTAAGTAAAATCATTTATGATCAACTCTGACCCCAAACTGCTTTCTCTGGGGTCTGTAGCCTTTTTCTCATCTGCGGCCTTTGGCTATTTATTCCTTGACTCTCATACAACTATAAAGCTATCTGGCTATCTGGAAACCCGTAAATACTCACAAAGATTTTATTAGGAACAGGCTGTATGAGAATATAGAACATGTCTTCTTCTTCCAGACACCAATATGCATGTGACAATATTTGTTTTACAGGCAGAATTGTTTCCACTTAAGTATTGTCGTGGTGAAAGGAATTGATTCCTTACCTACACCAGTGAGTGTCTAGTTCCATAGTTCTGCATTTCCCCTCCAAAAGATCTATTTTATTTTCTTTAATTATGGGTCTTTGTGTGGGTCTGTGCACATGAGTGCCAGTGGAGGCCGGAGGTCGCTGGATTCCCCTGGAACTGGAGTTACAGGTGGCTATGAACCACGTGGGCGCTGAGACTCAAACTCAGGTCCTTTGCAAGAGTAGCAGGTACTCTTAACTGCTGAGCTGGTTCTCCAACCTCCTCCACCCCTTCCTTTCTTGCTTTTGTTTTTTTTTTTAATTTATTTATTTATTTGATTGTTTATTTATTTATTTGGTTTTTCGAGACAGGGTTTCTCTGTGAAACAGTCCTGCCTCCTGGATCTCATTCTGTAGACCAGGCTGGCCTCAAACTCACAGAGATCCACCTGCCTCTGTCACAGGTGGGTGCTATCACACCTGGTCCATTTCTGCTTTTTCTTTAAAAAAAGTGTTTATTTTTGTTTTATGTGTATGAGCATTTTGTATGCCTGTGCACCACATACATGCTATGCCCATTGACACCAGAAGAGGGAGTTGGAGTTGGAGCTGGAGTTACAGACAATTGTAAGCTGCTAAGTGAGTGCTGAGAACTGAACCTGGATTCTCTGAAAGAGCAGCCACTGAGCGATCTCTCCAGCCCCCCATTTCTGCTTTTTCAAAGATTTTTTTCCCCTTAGAAATAAGCCCTTTTAAATGAAGGAGCTGGAGAGATGGCTCTGCAGTTAAGAGCACTGGCTGTACTTCCAGAGGACCCACATTCAATTCCCAGCACCCACATGGTGACTCACAGCCATCTATAACTCCAGCTCCAGGGATTCCAATGCCTTCTAGCTTCAGTGGGCACCAGGTTCATGCACAGTAGACGAACATACATGTAGTCAAAATACCCATACATACAAAATTTTTTTTTTTTTTTTTGGTTTTTCGAGACAGGGTTTCTCTGTGTAGCTTTGCGCCTTTCCTGGAACTCACTTGGTAGACCAGGCTGGCCTCGAACTCACAGAGATCCACCTGCCTCTGCCTCCCGAGTGCTGGGATTAAAGGCGTGCGCCACCACCGCCCGGCCATACAAAATATTTTTTTTAACTTTTAAAAAATTACAACATTACTAAGGGTGTTTGAAAAAGCTGTAAGAGATTATATTATTTTTTTATTTACCCCAAATCACATATAATACACCTAAGTAAACATATATTGTTTAAATGAAGTTAAGCCACTTGGGCTGACAACATGCCTTTTAAGAGCCATAGACTAACAAAAACCCCAGTGCCATTGGCAGTGGTGGCACACGCCTTTAATCTCAGCATTCAGGAGGCAGAGCCAGGCAGAGCTCTGTGAGTTCAAGCTAGTTCCAGGACAGCCAGGACTACAGAAAGAAACCCCGTCTTGAAAAACCAAACAAACAAAGCCAGTACCAGGCATGAAAAACCTCCTTTTGAGTTCTTGGTCAGGGGAGTCCAAGAGACTCCCCAAACAATAGACTCTTACTGTTGCCCTTGGTGGCCTCCAAGAGGTTGAAGGTAAGACCCTAACGCTGAAGACACCAGACACTATGGACACAGGACTTGGAGGATATGAGCTGGTTTTGACCTGAACCTGAGGACTAACCTTCATAGTCCCAGAAGGTGCTAATGTCAGCTGCCAAGGGAGGGAAGCGACCAATAGTCGAACCCAGCTGTGGATCCTATGAACAATGACCAGCAAGACAAGACATCCCTAAAGCTGCAATAGTGGCACTCATATCTTGGCAGTAACCAACAGCTGTATAACTGTATAACCAACAGGATGTATGGCCTGCTCCACAGCAAGGAAATCATGTCTGGTACTGGGAACCTAGCCGAATAACTGGAGCTGGTGATATCATGGGTCTTAAAGAACCTATAACAGTCACTTTCCTAAACCAGCATAATTCCTAATGCCTACTAAATACTTACCCTTACACCCACAGATAGGTGTAGCTCCCAGTCCTCACCAGAGTGGCTTCTCTTGGGAACAGACAGAGATCATTCTAGAAGACCACAATTGGTCAAAATACAGAACACTGACCTTCGCGTGCCCAGCCCTAATGGGTCCACAGCACAGTGCCTGCACCTAAGGCTGAGGGAGCATTGAGAAAGAAGGGGCGGAAAGACCAGAGGACCAGGAAAACTACTGTTTTCTCCTAGAAACGGCAGGAAAGCTTCACCCACAAGACTTCAGCAAGGAGACCAAACAAAACCTGAACAAGGACACCACCAACAGACGTGCTGTGAGGAAGGGTCAATCTCACGGGGTACCGCCCCTAGACAAAGAACTGTAGGCAACTAAGGGACACTGAGTGGAAGTAGTGTCCTCCCCCACCCCCCACCCCCCAGACAAGCCCCGTAGTCCATCCAATCCCAGGTAGTGAGCCATGAAATCGTGGACATACAAATAACACTAAGTGGACTCAGCAAATAACAGAATTTGAGAGGGGGTACAGGAGTACAGTTGGGGTGTGGGAGGAGTTAGGGGAAGGAAAGGGAATGGTGAGGAATGATGCAATTATGTTTTATTGATTAAAAAAAGACAAAATAGCTGGGTAGTGGCGGCGGCGGCGGCGGCGGCGGCGGCGGCGGCGGCGGCGGCGGCGCACACCTTTAATCCCAGCAGAGGCAGGCGGATCTCTGTGAGTTCGAGGCCAGCCTGGACTACAAAGTGAGTTCCAGGACCACCAGGGCTACACAGAGACATCCTGTCTTGAAAAACAAACAAACAAAAAGACAAAGTAAATGATGAAACTGGACAAAAGCCAGTACTGGATGCAAAGTGGCTTTCTTTGAGGGCTAGGATATGGGAACAGTAGTATATTATGAACTTCCTGTCCCCATTTATCCTCGCCACGTGCTTACGTGTGTGTGTATATGTCTCAGTTTAAACATGGAAATACATTTGACTGTGTGGATGAATTTACATGCTGTAAGTCAGAAATTAAGTGTTTTTATATCCTGAAAGTACCTGGCAGTCCTATAATAAAATGCTCAGAGCTGGGTGTAATAGTGGACACCTTTAACCCCAGTACTCAGAAGGCTGAGGCAGGTGGATCTCTGTGAGTTCTAGGACAGCCTGGTCTACATATGGAGTTCCAGGACAGCCTGGGCTACATACAGAGACCTTGTGTTGCGGGGGAAAAAGATAGATTGCTCAGAACATTGGAGTAACTTTGGAGCGGCTGCAGAATGTGAAGACAAACTGCATTTTGGAGCCCCTGTAGTTCAGAGTATTTCCGAGTAGAGACGCTAAGTCGTCTAGACTTGCTGTATGAAGATGGGCGCCCTGGAGCAGCACCCTGGCAGATTCCAGCCTTCAGCACAGCAGTGTAAACTCCACACTTGAAGTCTGGCTGGATCAGAGACAGAGACTGACATGTTAGCTCTAAGCTCCCAGGCTGCACGGCTTTCCCATATGCTCCATAAAAATGCTGTATGGCTTCTCACTCAAAGCTGCTATGCAAGGGTGCTAGCTGATTTCATACCTCCAACTTGCTTAATGTTGTCATTTATATACAATGAAGTCTTATACTACACCAGTCCAATAATCTATTGTGAAACAATCTATGGTAAAAAAATCAGAATAAATTTATACAAAGTATTGATTTAGCATTAATTTTCAAACTCTGAAAGGCAACAAACTGTCAATCCATAAATAAATCAGGGCAACAAAAGACATAAATGACAAAAAAAAAAAGCCTCTGTACTTCCTCCTATCTCGATAGCTACATGGGAAAAATATATGGGAAGAGGCTTTCGTCAAATTTTTAAATTAGCCACACAAAAATAACACAGTGCAAAAAGAAAAAGACCATCTCCACAAAATTGTGCAGAAAAACACCGAGAATCCGATTCATAATCCCAAAGCACTGGCATCATGGTTGAGTTGAATGATGCCCCTCAAATGGAAGCACCTTCAGAGTCTTGCAGTTCTACCCCCTCCAACAACAACAATTTAAAAAAGAAAAAACCTACAGCACAGTAAGAATACAGTGTTTGCTTGTGTGCATATGTTTCAATATCTTTACTACTTTAAAAGCCCACATGGAATTCATAGTTAAGGCTCATGACTGTCCGAGCTCCCAGTGGGCATTTGAATCCCCTCCACCCTAGACCTCATAAACCACTGTGCGGCTAGGGGTCACAGTCTGGCTTTAATCCAGGAGGACGTGGAGATGGGAGCTCACACCTCCAGATACATTGTGTTTTCTTCCTCCCTTGACTGGTTACATTGAGACCACGGCAGTCTCCATTCTGTCAGGGAAATCTCAACACACACACACACACACACACACACACACACACACACACACACACACACACACACGGGGCGGGGTGTGTGTGTGTGTGTGTGTGTGTGTGTGTGTGTGTGTGTGTGTGAGCGCGCGTGCCTGTCTGTCTGTCTGTCTGTGTCTCTCTCTCTCTCCCCTTTGTTGCTAGGATAGAATCCAGGGTTTTGAACATGCTAAGAAAGCAGAAAGTTCTTTACTGAGCTATACCCTACACCCTAACACAAAAAAAGCCTTTTTCTTTCCTTCCTTCTTTCCTTTCTTTCTTTCTTTTTTTTTTTTTTTTTTTTTTGAGACAGGGTCTCTCTATGTAGCCCTGCTGTCCTGAGTGCTAGGATTAAAGACAAAGAAGCTTTTTTCTTTTTTCTTAATATATATCTTTATTGATTCTTTGGGAATTTCACATCATACACCCTGCCTTTTTCATATGACCACTCTTTTGGTTCTGTTTGTTTGTCTTTCAAGACAGAGTTTCTCAGTGTAGCCCTGGCTGTCCTGGAACTTGCCCTGTAGCCCAGGCTGGCCTCAAACTCACAGAGATCCACCTGTCTCTGCCTCCTGAGTGCTGGGATTAAATCATGCACCACCACCGCCCATCCATATGACCACTTTTAGTAGACCCCCTGTGGCTCCAAGTGTCTACTGAGCCCAAGAAAGACCATGTAAGGCAGTTGGGATGGCTATTCTTGGTTGTCAGTTTGACTACATATGGAATTAACCCAAATGACTGGGCACACCTGTGAGGGATTTTTTTTTCTTGATTAAATAATTTGAAGTAGGAATACCCACCTTTTTTTTTTTTTTTTGGTTTTTTGAGACAGGGTTTCTCTGTGTAGCTTTGCACCTTTCCTGGAACTCGCTTTGTAGACCAGGCTGGCCTTGAACTCACAGAGATCCGCCTGCCTCTGCCTCCCAGGAGTGCTGGGATTAAAGGCATGAGCCGGGCGGAATACCCACTTTTAATCCAGATATTTGAGGTTGGAAGATCCACCTTTAATCTGGCCACATCTTCTGCTGGAAGCCTATATAAAGACATGAAAGAAGGCAGCTCCTCCCTCACTTTGCACTTGCTCTCTCTAGCAAGTCCATTCCTTCCCCGGTATGCCGAAGACTAGCAGAGACATCTGGCCTCATGGACTGAGCAACCACTGGGTTCTTGGACCTTCCTTAGGTAGACAACCATTGTTGGACTAGCTGTAACACAGGCTGTAAGCCATTCTAATAAATCCCCTTTATATATATAATATATATATATTACATATAAAATATCATAAATATGTATTTATATAATATACATCATTATATGTAATATAATGTATTATATATAATATATAGCCTGTAAATTCTGTTTCTTTAAAGAGTGCTGACTAACACAACAGTGGTTAAATTAATCAAAGTGCTATCATCGTTACTTAGAGAAAATGTAAGTCCTCCATTCTGAGAAATCTCATCTGGAGACGCTTTTACCATTAGGTACCATTAGAGGCAAAAATCAGGGTTTCATTTAGAAAATGATCTTACGAGGCTGTGCATTCCCATGAAGAGTCCTGCCCTACAAAGGACTGGACTAGTTCAGGGTGAGCTGATGTGCCTGCTGGGGACACAGAGACCACAGGGACGGGCACCCCAGACCTGGTTATGTGTTTTAACTCCCGGACTCGGGATAGCAGTCAGACTGCCCTGGCTATGGAAGGTCACCAGGGCACCACAGAGGGACACCAGCTCTGTACGCTTCCTGTAACCCTGTGCAGGGTGCACTGAACAACTCCAGGGGTCACCAGCACTTAGTCTGCAAGGGGACTGACACCCCTTGGGTGTCTGTAGTGTACAACTCTTGCAGCCGCATGCGGTTACACTAGCTGGGCCATCTTGCTCGCCTGACTCAAATTTTGGCCACACAGATTGAGAGTAAGTCCTTAGCATCAGGAAAAACTTATTTCAAACCAACAGCTAGCAAAATGCCTAATAATAAAGCATTAAAAATAGTTCCTAATAGTGCTAGTGAAATGGATCAGAGAGTAAAGATGCTCGCCACCAAGCACGAGAACCTGAGTTCAATCCCAGAACCCACACGGTAGAAGGAGTTGTTCTCTGCCTGCATGTGCTCTGTGGTTTGTGTGTCCTCCCACGCACACAAACAAACAAACAAACAAACAAATAAATGCAGGACATAGTGGCTCACGCCTTTAATCCCAGCATTCAGAAGGCAGAGGTAGGTGGATCCCTGTGAGTTCAAGGCCAGCCTGGTTTACAGAGTGAGTTCCAGGCCAGTCAGGACTACACAGAGAAACCCGGTCTCAGAAAACAAAACAAAACAAAACAAAACAAAAAACCCCAAAACAACAACAACAAAAAAACCTAGTGGATTCCAGGAGTTGAAGACCAACTTAAGAAACATCCAAACCTCATCTCCAGAAAACAAAAACAGGCTGGAGAAGATGGCTCAGCATTTAAGAGCACTGACTTCTCTTGTGGGATCCAGGTTTAGTTTCCGGCACCCACGTGATGGCCCACCACCTGTCATTCTAGTTCCGGGGATCCGGTGCCTCTTCTGACTTCCAACATTATCTGATGCTCATGGTGCAAAGACACACATACAATAAAATAACTAATCTAAAAACATTTTTTTTTGTTTTTTTTTTTTCCGAGACAGGGTTTCTCTGTGTAGCTTTGCGCCTTTTCCTGGAACTCACTTGGTAGCCCAAGAAATGAGAACGGCCAGCTACAAAGGCACATGCCTTTCCCAGCACTCAGTAGACAGAGGCAGGTGGACCTCTGTGAGTTTGAGGCCAGCAGAGCCACACGTGAGACTCTGTCTCAAGTTAAGAAAAAATGTAGAAAGACTAAAATGGCAAAGAGATAATCAAGTACAAAGTACGACCCAGCTGTTTCCAGTAAGGAATAGTCAATATTAGATAGAAGCAGCTGAGTGTGCTGATGCAGGCCTGTAACCCCATCATTTGAGAAGTCGAGGCAGGAGGATCGTTTAATTATTTATAGTTCTTTGGTTATTACATGAAATACACATAAACAAATCTTTAAAAAGAGGAGTAGGAGGGGCTGGAGAGACGGCTCAGAGGTTAAGAGCACTGGCTGCTCTTCCAGAGGACCTGGGTGGAATTCCCAGTACCCACATGACAGCTCACAACTGTCTATGACTCCAGTTCCAGGGAATTCGACACTCTCACAAAGACACACATGCAGGCAAAACACCAGTGCACATAAAATCAATAAATACATCTTTAAAAAAGAGAGGAGTGAGAGAAGGGAGGGGTGGTGGGGAGGACGGAGGGGAGGACGGCGGGGAGGACGGAGGAAAGCCTGGTGCTCTCTTTAACCCCAGCCTTTGAGAGGCTGAGGGGTGAGGATAACCGCAATCTGAGGCCAGCCTGGGCCACGCAAGTACACCCTGTCTCAGAAATACAGACAGACAGAGAGAGTGAACAAAAAGAGAGCAGTGTTTAAACTGGAGAGAAATATACCAGGTCGTTATTTATTTGAAAGATTTTGAGTGATATTTGGTATGTTCTTTCTATGAATCATAATATGTGTGATTTCGGTGTGTGTATGTATATATGTGTTTATGGTGTGTGTGTGTGTGTGTGTGTGTGTGTGTGTGTGTGTGTGTTTGTGTGTGTGTGTGCATGAGTAGTGCAGATATGGAGGTCAAAGGTTGATGTCAGGTGTCTGCCTCTGTCCTTCCCCACCTCATTTTTTTTTTCTTTTTATTTCAGACAGGACCTTACCACATAGCCCTGGCTGGCCTGGCACTCGATATGTATACCAGGCTGGCTCAAACCCACAGAGATCTTCATCCCAAGTGCGGGGGTTAAAGATGTTTGCTACCGTGACCTACCATGACTGGCTATTTTGTTTTTTAAATTTGAGACAGAGTCTGTCACTGAACCTGGAGGTCACGACTTGTCCAGACCCGCTGGCCAGCTCCAGTGGTCCTCCAGTCTCGGCCACCCCAGCACCAGGATCACAGGCACAGGTCTTTTATGTGGGTGTTTGGGACGGCCACTTAGGTCTTCAGGCTCACACAGCAAGGGTTCACCCACTGAGTTATCCCCCCAGTTCCGTGGTGATGATTCTTAAATAGGTTGGTTCATTTGTGTCGGCCATTTTAGCGCATAGAAACAAATTGACTCTCTCTTTTATTTTTCTTCCTTACCTCTTTGATTATTTGTGGTATCAAATTCGGGGCCTCATACATGTAGGCGAATACTCTTCCATGGAGCCACAACCCCAGCTTACACTTGGCTGTTTTCTTTCTTTGTGGAGAAAGGTCTCACCAAGTAGCCCTGGCTTGGAACTATGGAGACCAAACTGGCCTTGAACTCACAGAGATCCACCTGGCTCTGCCTCCTGAGTGCTGGGATTAAAGCCGCCACCCATGGTCTTGTTTTTGTTTTGAGACAGAATCTCTGGTATCCCATGCCGGCCTAGAATTCACTGAGTAGCCAAAGATGACCTTGAAATCCTGACCCTCAAGCTCTTGCGTTCTGAGTGTCAGCACCACAGACTTACTCCACCAAAACCAATGTGTGTGATGCTGGATAGAACCTGAGGCCTCTCCCATGCTCACCTAGAACTCTCCCAACATCCCCGGCTCCATGTTGAATTTTTTTCTCTCACACGAATCTGACTTACAAATAATTATCCACTGGGTCTCATCAAACAACCATCTAAAGAGATTGGAGAACGGAGAATTCTGATTGTACTTCACTCTACCCGTAGCCTTAATGCAAATGCTAGGTTTATAGATGATTAAGTTCATATTTGAGCATAAGAGAGCAACTTAAATCAATTATGTGCAATATCATATTAATTCAATGTAGTATACCTTTAAGCGAAGGAAAGTACTAGATTGCCAAGAACTATCAAATTTATGATTCCTTTTATATCAGGCTTTTTACAGGGAAGCATTCTATAAAGCTTGTATAGAACTTGGATACCACAAATCCAGGTTATAGATTTTCTGTCTGTAAATCAACAATTTGATCTTTATATGGATGCATTCAACTATAAGCCGTGCAATAAATTTAAATTTAAAACTATGTGGGTTTTATATTCTTTTCGATAGAACTATAAAATCCTAGTGCAGAAGTCATGAATCCAGCCTCATGCTCTAGGCAGCTCCATAATTAAGTCATCCTAGACAGGTAGAGTTGTCCATCCCAAGGAAAGTCTGTATATGCTCAGTAATCCATTTCTGTAACGATCTCCCACCCGAAACTTCTTTATTACATCTAATTCCAGTGTTTTCCTTCCCCTCGAATCCTATCTCCTCTGATCTTATCTCATGGTAAACCTCTTCAGGCCACCATTTCATCTTACTGACTCTGGTCCTCATGAGAAAGCGAAAGCATCACTTCATTCCATATTCACCATTAACACTATTTGTGCATATTAACTATTTTCTTTCTTTCATTTCATCAGAGTGTTGTGATCTGTTATTGCATTGGCCATTCAGCTGATATCTGTCCATGGTGCAAAAAAATTGACAAAGCAAAAAATGACCTCCATGTGTGTATCTATAATTTCTGACTGTACTAGGTCATAGCAGTTTGAATTCATACAGAGAGGGAGCAGGAGAGATGACTCAGTAGTTAAGAGAGGCAAGGTTAAGAGTCCCTGACACATCTTTGCATCATTAAACAAATGTTCCATAGCATAAACGAATGTAACACATCTTAAATTAATATTCCACAACAGCCCTCGTCTCGGGGAGTATTTTATGAATGGGAGATACAGCGAGTATAGTGACAGGCTTATTAGCTGTGCTTATTTATTTATTTTTTTTGTTTTTTTTTTTCGAGACAGAGTTTCTATGTGTAGCTTTGCGTCTTTCCTGGATCTCTCTCTGTAGACCAGGCTGGCCTCGAACTCACAAAGATCCGCCTGCCTCTGCCTCCCAAGTGCTGGGATCAAAGGCGTGCGCCACCACCGCCCGGCTAGCTGTGCTTATTATTTGAGCCACCCGGCATCATCATATTGTGCCAGATTCCAACAACAAACCGGCATCACTAAAGTGGTTAAGTCACTAGGAAGGATATGGACAGTGGACGCCAATATTCCCGGATAAACATCAGTAAACATAACTCAATGCAAATCATTTATCTACATGAGTTCGTTGTCGAAACTGTTAGTTCACTTTTAATGTGTAGGGGGAGCGGATGTGGGTGTGTGTACATGAGTTGAGTGCCAGCAGAGGCCAGACAGCAGATCCCCTGGAGCTGGGGTTACAAGTGGTTGTGAATCATATGACATGGGTGCTGAGAACCGCACTTGGATCCTCTTCAAGAGCAGCGATTGCTTTTTTTTTTCTTCCTGTTTTTTTTTTTTTAAAACAGGGTCTCACTATTGTATCCCTGGCTGTCCTGGAACTCACTCTGTAGATTAGGCTGGTCTTGAACTCACAGAGATCTGCCTACCTCTGCCTCCAGAGCGCTGGGACTAAAGGCATGCATCACCACTGCCTGGTCTTAATTTCTTGTCTGTCCAGACAACGTGCTTTTTCTTTCTCTTTTCCTGCCAAGCTGAATCACCTGTAGTTCCAGATTACTTAAACACTACATGCAAGCAAGAATAAGCAGGACTCAGGGGTGAGGGAGATGGCCAAGGAACCAGGCATGTGGGAAACGGGAAACAGAGAAGAGACGAGAGAAAAAGGGCATGAAGAGCCTCAAATCTCTCTCTGTCTCTCTGTCACACACACACACACACACACACACACACACACACACACACACACACACACACTCATACAAACACACATTTCAATTTTTTTTGTTTGTTTTGTTTTTCAAGACAGGATTTCTCTGTGTAGTTTTGGTGCCTGTCCTGAATCTCACTCTGTAGCCCAGGCTGGCCTCAAACTCACAGAGATCCGCCTGGCTCTGCCTCCCGAGTGCTGGGATTAAAGGTGTGCGCCACCACCACGTGGCCACATTTCAATTTTATCTTTAAGAAGAATTAGTTATTTGTGGAAATCGAAGAAGCATGATGTAAGTTAGTGTAGCTAGAGTTTTCCTGCCTGGCCCACAGTCAGGACAAATCTCTCTCACCTGCCAGTCCCACAGCCGCTCAGACCTGACCAAGTAAACACAGAGACTTATATTGCTTACAAACTGTATGGCCGTGGCAGGCTTCTTGCTAACTGTTCTTACAGCTTAAATTAATCCATTTCCATTAATCTATACCTTGCCACATGGCTCGTGGCTTACTGGCATCTTCACATGCTGTTTGTCATCGCGGCTGCTGGCAGTGTCTCTCTGACTCAGTCTTTCACTTCCCAGCTTTATTCTCCTCCATGTCCTGCCTATACTTCCTGCCTGGCCACTGGCCAATCAGTGATTTATTTATTGACCAATTAGCAACACACTTGACATACAGACCATCCCACAGCAAGTTAGATTTTCCGAGAGTGTTAGACAGGACGGCAGCAGAATTAGCTGGGTGGTTGGAGGAGCTGGAGTTGGAGAAGCAGGAAGTAGAGAGGTGTTGGCCAGGGCTTGGTCCATGGCAATGATGCAGAAGAGAAGGAAGAGAGACAGAATTAAGATTTTTTTTCTTCTTTAAAAATTAAAAAGTTAGGACTGGAGAAATGTCAGTGGTTAAGAACACTGACTGCTCTTCCAGAGGACCTGAGTTCAATTCTCAGCAATCACAAGGTGGCTCACAACCACCTGTAATGAGATCTGGTGCCCTCTTCTGGCCTGCAGGGGCACATGCAGGCAGAACACTGTATACATAATAAATAAAAAAATCTTTAAAAAAATTAAAAAAATTTATTTTAAGTGTAAGTGTCTGCATGCATGTCTGTGCACTGTATGTGTGCTCGGTGCCCGTGGAGGCCAGCTTAGGGAACCGGATTTATATACAAATGGTTATGAGCCAGGTGTGGTGCTAGAAACTGTAGCTAGGTCCTCTGCAAGAGTAGGGGAAGTGCTCTTAACTGCTGAGTCATCTCCCCAGCGCCCTTTTCTTCTTTTTAATGGTGCTTGGGATTGAACCTGGGGCCTAGTGCGTGCTTGAGTGATTGACATAATATGGAAGGTGAATGGGAATAAAAGAATAGCTGGTATGGTGGGGCACATTCATAATACTAGCACTTAGGAAGCAGAGGCTGTGATTTATATTTGGTTTCTGATTTGTATGTTGGGAACTGTGGGAATGCCAGACATAGCCAACCAGTCCTGCCCCTCTGTGTCATTGTCTGGGCTTTCCACATGGAGTCATGCATGAGCTCTTGTCCATAGTAATAGAAACCATCTCTGGGTATTTAAGCAAAAAAGTAATTATGGGCCAATGGGGTGACACACTTGGAAGGTGGATGCAGGAGGATCAGGAGTTCAAGGCCAACCTCAGCTATATAGTGAGTATGAGGCCAACATGGACTACATGAAACTGTATCTCAAAACAAAACAAAAACCCCAACAAAACCAAAAAAGGAATTCTGAAAGGTTCATGAGGACTGGAGAGATGGCTCTGTGGTTAAAGCCCTTGGCATGAGTCAGGCATGGTGGTGCACACATTTAATCCCAGCACTTGGGAGGCAGAGGTAGGTGGGTCTCAGTAGGTATATTCAGCCTGGTTTACCTACTGAGTTCCAGAACAGGCAGGGCTGCATAGTGAGACCCTGTCTCAAAACAAACAAACAAACAAACAACAAACAAGTCCTTGACAAAAAAGAATAAGGATTGGCATTCAGTTCTGCAGAACCCATGTAAATGTCAGGCAGCCCACCTATAATCCCAGTCTTGAGAGGTGGAGACAGGATCTGCAGAGTAAGTTGGTTGTGAGAGTCACCATATTGGTAAGCTCTGGATTTTGAATGAGAGAGCCTGCCTCAATGAATAAGGTAGAAGAGCGATCCAGGATGACTCCTGACATCAGCTTCTGGCCTCCGCATGCATGAGTGGTCACACACACATGCCCACATATGTGCAAATATGCACAAACACACCACATACGTATAAATATGGAAGGAGAAATAAAAGAAAGGTGTGTGAGAGCATATGTGTTAGTACTCAGTTTCTTTTCTTCCCTTTTAAACTCAGAAGATTTTACATTTGACCTCTGAAAATGAAGAACACATTTCTCTGCCTCCCTTGCAACTATGTCTAGATGGCTAACCAATGGGATAGAGATAGAAATAGCATGCACAATTTCCTGGGCTTATTCTTCAAGAGTGGAGGTATACACTTCTTTCCCCTTTTCCATTATATGATGGCTGAAGCTCCTTTGTGATCTGTACCTTAAGGATGGCAAAGCGGATATCTAGAAGCACTCAGGGAGGCTACCATCCTAAACAGCAATATCCACACTTTTATGTGAAAGACAGACTTCTGCCTTAAAGTGCCCAGTGTTGTTGGTTTCTTCTACATGCATCTGAATCCATTTCTCTTCACATTTTGGTTGTGAGCCTAGCCTTTAATGGCTGAAACATCTCCAGCTCCTGAATCCACACCTCAATGTACAAATAGGTGTTAGGGACCCAACAAAATGAGAAGTTTGAAAAAAGTTGGGTGTAGGGAGCTGTGGAGGGGAGATGACAGACTGCACGATGTCACTCTGCTGCTACTAGTAGCAGTCTGACTCCCAGATGTCCCTGGTCTTTGCTTCACTCCCTGTAGATACAAACTCCAGGCAAGGATCATTTTATTATTCTTTTTTTTTTAAACATTTATTTATTTATTATTTATACAGTGTTCTGCCTGCATATATGCCTGCAGTCCAGAAGAGGGCACCAGATCTCATTATAGAAGGTTGTGAATCATCATGTGGTTGCTGGGAATTGAACACAGAACCTTTGGAAGAGCAGCCAGTGCTCTTAACCTCTGAGCCATCTCTCCAGCCCCCCATTTTATTATTCTTATTAGAACTTGTGTTTGTTTTGCAAAGACACCCAAGGGCAGACGGATGGCCTTCTGCTCTCGTGGGGGCATCAACACCGGAGTTGTGTGCCAGAGGTAGTCTATACAACAAAACAACACAGAATTTCGCCCAGAGGAAGACTGGGCTCCAACAAGAATGCAGATGTATGAGCAGTTTTCTCGTCGCCATGACAAAATCCTGTGCAAAAGCAACTTAAGGAGATGCGTGAGTTATTTGTCTTGTTGTTCTGACCAAATACCTGACAGGAAGCAGTTTAAGAGAGGAAGGACTTATTTTGGCTTACCGTTTTAGGCAGCACCAACTACCATGGCTGGGAAGGCAAGTGGGTAGGAGCATGAGGTGACCAGACATACGGTATTGATGAAAATGGCCCCCATCGGCTCATAAGGAGGAGGTGTGGCCTTGTTGGAGAACTGTGTCACACTAGGGGCAGGCTTTGAGGTCTCAGATGCTCAACCCAGGTCCAGTCTCTCTCTCTCTCTCTCTCTCTCTCTCTCTCTCTCTCTCTCTCTCTCGCTCTCGCTCTCGCTCTCTCTCTCTCTCCCCTCCTGCCGCCTGCCGACACAGACATAGGACTCTCAGCTCCTTCTCCAGCACCATGTCTGCCTGCATGCTGCCATGCTTCCTGCCATGATGGCCATGGACTACACCTCTGAACTGGAAGCTAGCCCCAATGAAATCCTTTCCTTTATAAGAGTTCCGTGGTCGTGGTGTCTCTTGAGAACAACAGGACGTGCCCTAAGACAGTTGGCGGTCATGGAAATAGAAGGCAGACGGAAGGTGTGCTGGGGCTATGAAGTGCCAGGGCCTGCCCCTAGTCACTCACTTTCTCCAGGGAGGCTCCACTTCTTCAAGGCTCTACGAGTCTCCGAAACAGCCCTTGGGCTGGAAACGGAATGTTGGAATGCATGAGCTTCTGGGCTCATTTCCCCTGCAGTGCATAACGGGAGGACTTATTTGGCTCGTGGCTTTAGGGTACAGTCCACTGTGACAGGGAAGACACACCAGTAGGTGTGTGAGGTGGCCAGCCATGTTGCCTATAATCTGGAAGCAGAGATAGATAATATGGGTACACGGCTCACTTGCTCCTCAAAACATTATGTATGTAGTGTGTGTGTGTGTGTGTGTGTGTGTGTGTGTGTGTGTGTGTGTGTGTGTGTCTGCATGCCAAGGCATGTGCATAGAGGTCAGAGGACAGCCTGTAGGATCTCTTTCCACCATGTGGGTTCAGGATATTGATCTGGGGTCATAAGACTTGGCAACAAGTGCCTTTACCCTTGGGATCCTCTTGCCCCTACTTTCTGTTTATTTAGTTTGGGACCCCAATCCGTGGTCAAGGTGCTGACCACATTCAGGTTGGGTCTTCTCGTGCCAATTAAACCTCTCTGGAAACATCCTCCGACACACCCAGAGGCCTGTATCCTAAATGCACTCAAGCCGACAATGAGGAGTAACCTTGGCAGATGGGAAGACCAGTGGGCTGCCAGGACACCAGCAAATGCCCCTGGAATCACCCTTCTTCCTTCTGCTGAATCAAGACTGACTGAGAGGAACCATCAAGAACTATTTTCCCACTTAACGTTTTCTGTGTCAGTGGACCCATTTTGCCACCAAGCTTTGCCATTTTCTTTCACAACATCCTTCTGTGGCAGGCGCTCATCACGTCTTTCTTCCTGGAAATCCTGCTGTAAGCAAAGCCCTTCAGAGAGGCTGGTTGAAGCATGCATGTGCTGCACGCTTCTTCTTGGCACCAGCACCATGAGAAGGAGCGGCGGCATTATGTACAAGCCTCAATCAAAGGTCTTTCTTTGGATCTTCAAAACACTTAAGAATAGCAGGAGTTTTTTTCTGTGTATAAAAAGAAGCTCTCAGCCACAAAAAAGTTATTAGTATTCTTTCAAAAGCCAGTATCTGTCTTGGCAATCTTGTATTTTAACACATTTTTTTCTTTTCAGAAAAAAAAAAAGAGTTGCAAAGATTCAATTCCTTAATTTATCTGAAAGAAAAAAGTTCAAGTATTTCTCATTTAACAGAGAGGCTCAGATGGGCACAAACTGCAGTTGTTGAAAATGAGCATTTTCTGTAATCTGGTCAATCTCATTAATGTCCTGTTGCAATTATCTGACAATTTCTGGGAAGTCATTTTCAACATCTGTTTTCTGTTATTGTTTTTGTTTGTTTGTTTTGTTTTTTGTTGTGTTTTTTTTTTAGACAGGCTATCTCTCCATAGCCCTGGCTGTCCTGGAACTCACTATGTAGAACAGGCTGCCTCTGCTAGGGTTAAAGGCATTCACCACCGTGTCCAGCTCAATATCTGTTTTATTTTTTTTTAAATGCTGCCCAATTTAGTAATACTAGCTGACATTTCAATAATGTATAAATAAAACTCATTCTAGCTCAACATTTTGTGAAGAAACTATTCACAGTCCCTGGATAAAACATCTAGTTTTGTAATTCCAGTACTTTCATAAAAAATACTTTTTGGGGGGGCATGTGTATTCATGTATGTGCATGCATGTGTATGGACACACATGTGCAGGGCCGAATGTGCACATATGTGTGTGTGCATGTAGAGGGCAGAGGTTGAGATCTGGTGTCTTCCTCAATTACTCTCCATTTTATTGACTGAGGCGGCATCCCTTGCTAACCCTGGTGCTCATCAGCTCTGTTGATTGAACTACCCAACTTGCTTATTCAATGAGTTTAACTATCCAGCTTGCTCGGAGAATCCCCTGGCTCTACCTCCTGAGGACTGGGATTACAGGAAGGCCACCACGACTGTTGTTTTGTTTTTGTTTTTGTTTTTATGTGGGAGCTGGGGATTCGATCTCTGTCCTCACGATTGCCTGTCTGATGCCTTATACACTGAGCCATCTCCTCAGGCCTCATAAAAAGACTTTGAAGACATCAGCAAGATGTCCTCCCTCCCTCTCATGAAACTCTGGTAGATGCTTTTTTGGTTTTTTGAGACAGGTTTCTCTTTGTAACAATTCTTGCTGTCCTAGATCTCGCTCTGTAGACCAGGCTGGCCTTGAACTCACAGAGATCTGCCTGGCTCTGCCTCCCGAGTGCTGGGATCAAAGGCGTGCGCCACCACCACCCGGGTTCTGTTACTTTCAATTGAAGAAACACTCACAGAGCCACGCAGATCCAAGGGGAGTGGTAAACTCAGGATAAGACAGAGGCTAAAAAAAAACAATTATTATTATTTTTTAAATAGGGTCTCACTATATACCTTTGGGTGGCCCAAGGTTCACTATGTAGATCAGGGTGGCCTTGAACTCACAGAGATCCTCCTTCCTCTGTCTACTAAGTGTAGGGATTAAAGGTGTGCATTATCACCCCTGGCTCATTACATCACATGTATGTATGCATGTGTGTGTGTACATGTGCACTCACGTACGTACAGAGCTCAGAGGACAATAAGCAGCACTCAGTCCCTGCCTTCTACCGTGTGGGTCCTGGGGATCAAACTCAGGTCATCAGGTATGATAACAAGGCCTTTACTCACACAGTCATCTCAGCAGCAAAGATTTTTGTGATCATCTTTAATTCAAAAGTAGTATAAATCATTCTAAGGCATGTTAAATATAAAAAGGATGAGGTGAAATAATCCGTACTTAACACCACGTATCTATAGAGGTTTTGGTGTTTGTTTGTTTGTTTTTTGTTTTTGTTTGTGTTTGTGGGTTGTGGTTTTGTTTTTTTGTTTTTGTTTTTTTTTGGTTTTCAAGATCAGAGTTTATCTGTGAAACAGTCCTGGCTGTCTTGGAACTCACTCCATAGACCAGGCTAGCCTTGAACTCACAGAGATCCACATGCCTCTGCCTTCCGAGTGCTGGGATTAAAGGCATGTGCCACCACTGCCTGGCAAACCCAGAACTTATTAGCATGGCTGGTCTTGCTGGCCAGCTTGCTCCAGGGATCCCCTGCCTGCCTCCCAAGTCCTGGAATTACAGTTGGGCTGCCATACCCCACCCAGTATTTACATGGTTCTTGGAGATCCAAAATCCAGCGTCACACTTGTGTATCGAGTGCTCTGCTCACCAGCCTATCGCCCCAGATCCTGGAAATCAGAATTCTGATGCTAAATTCAGAACCAAAACTTAGAAATGCTTCAGCTGGGTATAGCGGCACACACCTGTGATACCAGAACTCCAGAGGTGAAAGCAGAAGATTGGGAGTTCAAAGTCATCTTCTGCTGTATAGAGAGTTCAAAGCCAACCGGGGCAACATGACATCTTGTCTCAAAAAAAAAAAAAAAATTAGAAACACTTGAAATGAGAGTATAAATGAGCAAGTCTAAGGCTATAATTGTCCCCCCCCCAAATACTACTTATTAGTTATGTGGTATTAAGCTTGATTTTTAAAAAAGTTTGTCTTTGTGGTCTGTGTATGAGTGCTTTGCCTGCATGTATATATGTGCACCATGTGCATACCTGATGCCCAGGGAAGCCAGAAGATGAAGTAGAATCTTCCGGAAGTGGAGTTACAGATGGTGGTGAGCTGCTATGTGGGTGCTGGGAATCGAACCTGGGACCTGAAAGAGCAGCTCTTAATCACTGAGCCTTCTCTAGCCTCTAACCCTGACTTTCTTTTTCATCTGTTAGTGGAGGGGGAGTACTGCCTCCCTTCCCTTTCTGTGCTAAATGAAGTAATTTCTGTTTAATTACACAATATGATACAAGTATTAACATGGCATTTTCCTGGTTGTCTAAAATCTAATTTTGTTTGTTTGTTTGTTTGGTTTTTTGAGACAGGGTTTCTCTGTGTAGCTTTGGAGCCTTTACTGGAACTCACTCTGTAGCCCAGACTGGTCTCGAACTCTTAGAGATCTGCCTGCCTCTGCCTCCTACGTGCTGGGATTAAAGGTGTGCACCACCACCACCCGGCTTAGAAATCTAATTTTTTAAAATCAGAACACAAGGAGAGGGTGTGTGTGTGGGGGGGGGGGGCTGGTGATATGGCTCAGCAGGCAGAGGTACTTGTCACCATGCCTGGGGACCTGATTAGACTCACGTCGGGGAAGAAGAGAACTGACTCCGGAAAACAGTGTTCTGCCATCCAATTGCACGCCATGGAACACACACACACACACACACACACACACACACACACACACACACACCACACACACACACACACACACACAAATTCATTAAAACAACAAAGCAGGGCCGGTCCTTACTGCATGAGGCTGGTGACTTGAATTCCATCCCCAGGACCCACAGGACCACCTCCACAAAGCTGTCCTCTGCTCTTCTCCAAACTCTCACTGTGGCATGCCTTCCCCATCACACATACACACCCCCACACACACCCACATACACACACACACACACACACACACACACACACACACACACAGAGTGAGAGAGAGAGAGAAACTGAGAAAATAAATGTAAATTTAAAAAATAATAATAAAACAGAAAAGCAAAGTAACTAAGAAAACTACCCAAGGATGTCCTCTGCTGTTCACATGTGGATGCAAACATATTCACCCCCCCTTTTTTTTTCTTACATCTTACTGCATGCACAGATATCTGCAATGGCATAGCAGAGCTGTGAACAGTTTCTGAGGGAGAGATTTATCTAACTGGGTAGCAAGAGTGAAGAGGAGTGTTATGTTGTACACTATTTATTTGTTTGTCTATTTGAGGCATGGTTTTCATGAGGTCCACCAGACTGACCTTGAACTGACCTCCTGCCTCAGCCTCCTGAGTGCTGGGAGGACAATCACGCACTGCTCTGAGGGTTAACATTGTCCACTTGACAGCATCTAGAATCGCCCAGGAGACAAGTTTCTAGGCACATCTGTGAGGGGGAAGGAATTACCTAGGCAGGGTTGATTAAGTGGGAAGACCTGTCCACTGTGGGTGGCACCATTCCCTGGCCTTGGACTGAATGAAAGGAAGAAAAAGCTTCCTGAGTGCAGCATTCAGCGTTCTCTGCTTTTGGACTGTGGGTGTGAGGGGACCAACTCCTGCCACCTTGAGTTCCTTGCGGTGTGGACTGTACCCTCCAACTGGTGCCAAAATGAGCCTTTCCTCCGTAAATTGCTTTTCCTGGATGTTTTATCTCAGCAACAGCAAAAGCAATCAAGGCAACCACGATGCCTGGCTATCCATTTAAATATATTTAGAATTTTAGATCATGCTCATGTGTGACCATGTGAGGATATCACATGAGGTACAATTTACACCACAAGTGAAATGTGTTGCTCAAACACAATCCAACAACAGGTCCTATCACCCATTTTTTATTTTTTATTTTTTGGTTTTTCGAGACAGGGTTTCTCTGTGTAGCTTTGCGCCTTTCCTGGATCTCGATCTGTAGCCCAGGCTGGCCTCGAACTCACAAAGATCCGCCTGCCTCTGCCTCCCAAGTGCTGGGATCAAAGGCGTGCGCCACCACTGTCTGGCCTATTGCCCATTTTTAAGAGACTAGTGTTTAAAATAATATTAGTTTTACAGCCCTTTGTTCTCCCATGGAAAAGCCTTAAAGAAGATTCAGTTGACTTGATGAACTTGGAGTTACAGCAGTGCCCCTGCAGAGATCATCCATACGCATACTAAGCTAAAACAAACGAACAAACAAACAAACAAAAACCCAAGTTCTGGATTCAACCGAGAGACCCTGCTACAATGACTAGGGAGAAGGGTGATAGAGGGAGATTCCAGTGTCAACCTCAGGCCTCTGCATACACACACATACCTGTACTCGCATCTGAGCACACACGCACTCACACATTCAAACAGACATGCATGCATGCACGCACGCACGCACGCACGCACGCACGCACGCACGCCCCACCCCCCACTCACACACAGGCACGTGAGGAAAAAAATTTCAACCCCTGGATAGTGGCTAAGAATGGCAACAACAAAACCATGTTACAGATTTTCTTCGAATCCTGGAGATCTGGTTATCATTTTTTAGTGAATTTATTTGTCACATTTTTTTCTGCTGATTTTTAAAATTTATCTTCCTTATGGAGAATAAATATTTTAAATCAATAGATATGGAAAGCCGATCACTGATGTGAGAATGGACATTTGTCAGTGACAGTACAGAAACAATATCTTCTTGTCTGTTTGCTGCTTATTGTGTACTTTATCAATTATTTATTTGATTTCTGAATATGAGCAGATGGTAAAATAACGCAGTATCCGCACGTGTAAAGTGATTTGGGAACAGGAAATCAATGGAGAGATTCGTGCTGGAGAAATCGTCGTTCAGTGTGTGGCTCTCGGAAAACAATTGGAACTCTGATCACAGAGAACCACTCAGCTGTTTAGAACGGTATCTATGAGCAACGGTGAACAGTCCAGAGGCTCGTGGACTGCACACAGCAAAGTGCTCTTGGTAAAAGTCTTGGAGACTCTGGTGTTTGGACTTGAAACCATCGAAGACTGGGCAAGCAGGTGCTTTATATAGCCCGGGATGGCTCTGTTGCCAAGCGTCTCTTTCACATCTGTCCCTTCGTTTCCATTCTCAGTGCTACCATAGGGTTTCAGAACCATCTGCCTTCTCCCACGGTCCACGCGATAATCTTAATTACCCTCTCTTCCTTGGAGCATCCTCCTTTCTGACCTCTTTGCACAGAGCTCTGGATTCATCTTCATGTTGTCCTAACTGTTCTTCGGGTCCCCTGAAATGAAATCTGAGCTCCTCAGCTAAGCAAGCAAAACCCTCCACGAATTCCACTGTCTGGCTTGAGTGATTTATGTCCTCTGAGGTCTGAGGCCTGAGAGTAAAAACATCTATTCACCTTCATGAAAACAAACAGCATTCTCCGGGCTCAGGCCATCCCCTTCCCCTCTCCCGCATGGACCTGTTATTGCTGGGTCTCTTTTCCCTCCTCTTCATCCACTGTCCTTTGCTAAAGAGGTTTCCGGGAGCTCCATACCCGGTTGGATCCCACATGGAAGATAGCCATGAACAAGGCACTCGGCTAAGCATGCGACCTGAGCAGATCCTCACAACACCCAGTGGAGACGGCATCGGTAGGAACTGGTAGGTGGCAACAGCAGGGGGATGGCCAGGAAGGCTGTCTGGAAAGCCACACCACCACTCCGTGAGGCTGTTCTCTAATGCTGCAGTGACCACCAGGGATGAGGTGTAGATTCTTCTCTCTGCTTTGAAACAGGGTCTTGTGTGGCCCGGGTCTTATGTGCCTCTATCTTGCTATGTACGTACACTATGTGGCCGAAGATAACCTTAAATGTCTTATCCCCCTGCCTCTACCTCCCAAGTGGTGGGGTTTCAAGGCTCGCTCCACCATATCCAGTTCTTTATGGGGCTGGGGATTGCACCCAGGGTCTCATAAATGCCAGGCAAGCACTCTACCAATTGGCATACATCGGCAGTCAGCCGCACCCTCTCTCACTTCCCCCAAGTGTGCTACTATACTCCATCTGATTAAAAGTGCTTGGTGTCACAGTGTCTCAGAGCTGGGCTTTCACCACCCAAGACACTCATGACCTCGAAGCTTTGGTACATCAAAGCTACCATGCCCTTCGGAGCCCTCCTGCTGTCACAGACCTGTGAGGTCTGGGCAGAATGTCACACTCTTGGAGCTACACTCTGATCTCAGGCCACCCAGATGTTCCCTCTGACTAGCTTGTCTCTCTAGACGCTTCCAGAGACTTCAGTGAAGACAGATCTCCCACTTTGAACTCTGGCTCATCTTCTTCCCAGGTACTTAAACACACCTCCCCATGTCCTAGCCTGGAGATCTAATGAAATAATAGCCGGGGAATGAGCCCCGACTCCTCCCCTCTCTCTAGGGGTCTAGGGTGGAAGAAAGTAGTTTTCATTGAACACAGCTTTGATTTGTTAGTGTATATGTCTTCCTTTTTGAATTAGAAAGTCCAGTTCATAAATCAGGAGGGAAGCTCAATTGGGAAATTCCCTCCATAAGAACGAGCTGTCGACAAGCCTGTAGATTATTTTCTTAATTAACGATTGATGGGGGAGAGCCTAGCCCACTGTGGGTGAGGTTACCCCTGGGCTGGTGGTCCTGGATTCTGTAAGAAAGCAGGCTGGCTAGGTGGTGGTGGTGCACACCTTTAATCCCAGCACTTGAGAGGCAGAGATGATGGAATCTCTGTGAGTTTCAGGCCAACCTGGTCTACAAAGCAATTCCAGGATCACCAGGGCTACACAGAGAAACCCTGTCTTGAAAAACAAAACAAACAAACAAACAAAAACAACAACAACAACAACAAAGCAGTCTGAACAGTAAGAACAGTAATGGGAACAAGCCAGTAAGCAGCACCCCTTCACGGTTCCTTCAGCTCCTGCCTCTAGGTTCCCGCCCTGTTTGTATTCCTGATCTAACTTCCCTTGAGGATGAACAGTGATGTAGAAGTGTAAGCCAAATAAGCCCTTTCCTACCAAAAGTTGCTTTCGGTCTCAGTGTTTCATAACAGCAGTAGAAACCCTAACTAAGGAACCTGTAATCCCAGCACTTGGGGAAAAAAGGTGGGTGGATCATAAGTTCAAGGTTGCCTTTGGCTATTTATCAAGTTTGAGGCCAGCCTGGGATACATGAGATCTTATCTCAAAAAAAAGTATATATATACACACACACACACACACAAACACACACACACACACACACACACACACACACACACACACACACACATCTGGTTTCCTTCCTAGGGCATGTGAGCACTGGGAAAGGAGTTTTCCTCATTTGTTGTTTTTTTGTGATATCCTCATGAAAGACTTTGGATTTTGTCTTGCCCTCTTTCCTTTGACTGGCTTTTGAAAGAATATATTACATACAGACCTTGTTGCAATAACTGAAGGGATATGGATTTATGAAATCAAAACCAGAAGTCTGCAAGAGTGGGGGACTTCCATAGACGCTCTTGTTTCCTCCTCAAAGAATCAGATCACAGCTGCCCCCTCTTCTCAGGTCCTGCCTTGACCATAGATAACCAGAGACGTGGCTACATGAAGGCCGTAAGTGAACAGTCCAAGATGTTAGTGATGGCAGAGCAGACAAAGCCAGTGTCCTTGAAGTCACCTCAGAGGAGGGAGCAAACTGCAACCCCAGTCATCTCCAGGTATGTTTTATATACATTTAATACTTAATATATTTATATGTTATTACTGAGAGAGGGTTTTTTGCCATGGGGACCAGGCTGGCTTTAAATTCAATACGTAGTTCAGACTAGCCTCAAACTCACAGCAATGCCTGGCTTAGATACTTGTGTATTTATATATTTGTTGTTGTTTGGTTCGTTGGTTACTTGGTTTTTTGAGACAGGTTTCTCTGTGTAGCCCTGGCTGTTCTGGAACTTGCTCTGTAGACCAGGCTAGCCTCAGTCTCAAAGAGATCCACCTGCCTCTACTTCCCCAGTGCTGGGATTAAAGGCATGTGCCCCACTGCCCCCCCCATTGTCCTCCTTCAGGTGGAAGTTGTGAAACAGAAACAGCTCAGCTGCACCCAGAAGTTACCAACAACGCCAACCTCAGAACTCAGAGGGCGGAGAAGCAGCAGTGGGGTTAAGGAGCCTATCAGGTGATCCTGACACACAAGTTTGAGAACCGGCTTTAAATCAACAGCTGTAGTTTGGATGTTGAAGCTCCCCTAAAGGTCCATGTGCAAAGGTCCACGTGTAAAAGATATAGTCCCTGTAGTGGGGCTTTTGAGATGTGGTGGACCTCGAGAAGGAGCCATGTGGGTAGTTTTTAGGTCTTTGGGAGGGATATTCTCTCTCTCTCTCTCTCTCTCTCTCTCTCTCTTCCCACAGTCTGGTGCTTGTATACTTCCTGGCTGTGAGATATACTCCATATTGCTGAAGGCCCACAGCAATATGCCGACCTGATCTTGGACTAGAATCTCCAAAACCATGAGCCAAAACAAACCTCCTCCTGGGACTTAAGTAAGTTGTCTGTATCCAGTATCTCACTGTAAGGACAGAAAGCTGACTGGGATGCCTGTGCTTCCGGAACTTTGACATGCAGAGGCATCATGGGGAGATCGTGTTAGAATCTGGCTCAGTATGTGTACTGAAGAAGCGTGGTTATGTCGGGATTGGACCCTCAGTCCTCAGGCACTTGTTCTTCCGCTGGCCAGGGCTACGGGCAGATGAAGGAACGCAGGGAAGCACCCAGCTGAGAACTGCCTTCAGCTGCAGTGAACTGTCTTGCACAAGATCACGTCCTGGCTTACAATAAAGACCTGGTCACTGATAATAAATGTTGACTCTGAGAGGGGGTGGTGTAATTGCTAAGATTTCTAACAGCAGAAGGCTGGGTGGGGGTGTAGCTCAGGTGTTGAGTGCCTGCCCAGCATGCCCTGGGTTTGATTCTGAGTGCTTGGATGAACCCAGGGTGGGATGAACTGGAGGGGCACTTAGAGTTTCAAGGAAATGGTATTTCTATAATGATTTGGAAATTGAATGTCTGCTTCCTTTGGCTCTCTTTTAAATTTAATTTAATTTGTAGTTATGTGTATGTGTGTGATGTGCACAGGGGTGCCCGTGCCTGTGTCTGCAGAGGCCAGAGGTGTCGGAATCCTTGGAGCAGAAGTTACAGGCAGTTGTGAACTGCCTGACATGATGCTGGGAGCTGAGCTCGGGTCTTCTAGAAGATCAGGAAGTGCTCTAACCACCGAGCCGGCTGCCTAGCCTCTCCTCCTGCCTTTTGATGCAATTGAAAAGGACAAGGAAAGCTAACACTCATTAATCACCTATACAAGGGGAGGTATGGGGATACCTCGGCAGCAAACACTGACACTTCCTCACCTGCAGCAGGTCAGGAGGCGCCTAGGAGCAGGACCTTGTTATATATAATGCAGCAGATCTCCAAGGAAGGTTGCGCTCTAGTTCGTCAGCTCTTCCATACTAAGTTAGGGCTCTGACCAGGAAGGAAAAGAGCCCTGAGACCTGGGATAGGGACGTCTGGATCATTGAACTCAAGATCCCCTGGGTCAATGCACTTGAAGGAGGAGGCTGGCCCTGTAAGTGCACACCATCCGTCATTTCTTGAGGAGGCCTCTGTCTTGCCGGACAGCTCAGACTGTCCGTAAGATCATCTCTTCTTGGGCTGTAAGATCAATAGCCAGGGTCAAGGCACACCATATCCTGAGGGAGAAAGGAACTAGACCCAAGGAGGCTGGCGGACTTTCCTAGCATGTTCCAGAACGAGCCAGTCTGAGCGAGCAGACTTCATCTTGCAGTAAGGAGGGGTGAGGCAAAATACGTGTTGGTCCATATGTTTTACGGCTGTGTTGGGAGGGGAAAAACAAAGCACTAATGTTCACTATACACTAACCTTTAACCTCTATCATCACTTAAACTCTGTCATCACATCTTTCGGCTTCCATGTCAGCCTTGAAGGGAGCGCTCTCCTCAACTCATCTTGCATACAGTCTCAAATGTGCATCCGAGACTCCCGTGGAGACTGTAGGATACTCTTCACCATACCTTGTCACCAACTTTCTGTTCTGACCTGTGTGGGGTGTTCTGCTCAGGAGGTAGCTGCTCCTCCTCCTCATGTTGTTTTGAGACAGAGTTTCACATTGTAGCCCAGGCTAGTCTCAAACTCACCAACCTCTCGTTTGAGCCCCCCCACCAAGTGTTGGGACTATAAATGGCCACCACTCAGAGCTTCATTTCTGCTTCATATTCCCTCTTCCCGCCCTCACAGCTGACGAGGTAGCTAGTTTCTTCTGTCCTCTCCTGGTTTCACCGCACAAACAGCTTCTGAGTGCAGACAGACACTGGGAGCCGAGTCTGTCCGCCTACCCCAGTGACTGGTTCCTCACACTGATCAAATCAGCACACTGGTGATCAGTAATCCCCCTTTCAGACTCAAGTTACAAAGCCCCATTTTACCAGAGACGTCTCAAAATGACCCAGCATCTCTGGCGGAATAAATGCTATCTATAAACCAAAATCCAATGTTTAAGCTCCAAACAGGATTTCAAAATGAAATTGTATGTTATATTTTTAAAAAATCACAATTCACTGAAGAGAGAGCAAAGGGGACAGGTTTAGGCTGAGATTTGATAAGAGGAAGAACATTAAAAAATATAGATCATGTGTCGGACAGGTTATTGGAGATTGCCTTCCTTGAAAACCTTTAAAAATAGAATCCCCAGGGCTGGGGCTGTAGCTCAGCAGCAGGGAGCTGTAGGCTCAAGGGCCTGGTTTGATCCCCAGCGCTGGGGGAGAATGAGGAGAATAGACATGAATGATGTGCATACAGACCAGCTTGGAAGCAATAACTGAAGCAAGTCCATTTCTGAAGCCCGCTCTGCCGACCCTCGCCTCTCCCCACTGTCTGTATCCCAAGGCACCAGGGCACAGCAGGGGATGTTGAAGTTGGGGGGGGGGAGTGAACCATGGTAGTGACATGTGGGATTATTTGCCACAGGAATGGAGAAGAAAAGACAGCAGTACTCTGTCAGTCCACCAACTGAGCAGTTAATGAAAGCAGGTGGCATAATACAATCCTTCGGTTCTTTCTAGAATCTTGATGAATCAGTCAGCTTGTTCTTGAAAAAACTAAGATGGCTACCCCACCCCCAAAGAGACTGTGATTCCAATCTGATGATTCTGATCAGAGACAACAAAGATGTCTCTTTCTTCTCCCTCCGACGGCATGTCCAACTCATATTCAAAGTCGAAAACACACAGCAGTTTCCCAAAGTGAACCACCATTGGGAATGTACGGGAGGAGGCACATCCTGGCACAAATGCCATGATATATACCAGTGTTGCAGTAACGGACCTGGCTCCACTTCTCTCCAATTTGATTTCTTTATAAAAAAATATTTATTTTAGTGCTTGCTTTGGCAGCATGTGTACTAAAATTGGAATGATACAGAGAAGATTAGCGGGGCCCTGCACAAGGATGACATGCAAATTTGTGAAGTGTTCTATATTTTCATGTATGCATGTAGCAACAATTAATAAAAAAAAGGCTATGAATTTGAAAGAGAGCAAGGAGGGGTACGTGGGAGGGTTTGGAGGGAGGAAAAGGAGTGGGAAGTGATATAATTAGATTATAATCTCAAAAAATAAAAGATTAAAAAAGACTTATTATTTATTTGTGTGTGTGTGTGTGTGTGTGTGTGTGTGTGTGTGTGTGTGTGTGTGTGTGTGTTGAGCACATGTAGGTGCAGGCACCCACTGAGGCCACAAGGGGGCACTGGCTGTCTTGGAACTGGAGTTACAGGTATCTGTGAGCCTCCTGATGTGGGTGCCGGCACCTGAACTCTGAGCACTCTTAATTGCTGAGACATCATACAGCCTCTCAATTTCTTTTCTTTTTAAAAAAACGTATTTTAAAAATTTCTCTCTCTCTCTCTCTCTCTCTCTCTCTCTCTCTCTCTCTCTCTCTCTCTCTCTCTCTCTCTGCCACAGCACACTTTTGGAGGTCAGGGACAACCCTGGGTGCTAGTCCTCAGTTTCCACCTTGTCTGAGACAGAATAATCTCTTTGCTATTGTTTTGCTGCATATGCCCAGCTACCTGTCCCTCAGATTTCCAGGGGTTCTCTGGTTTCCACATCCCTCTGTCCTGTAGGAGCCCTAGGATTATGGACACTTGGTGCTACAGCATCTGGCTGACACTCCTGTTCTGTGGAGTCCCCCTCAGGTCTCGAGCTTTCCTAACGAGCACGTTTATGCACCAAACCAGCTACTGAACCATCCCCCTGGCCCTGCTTGCCTATTTATTTATTGGCTTGTTTGTTTATTTATTTATTTACTATGACACTTTGAGTTCCCATCTCTCTTTTCCTCTGATACCTTGGGACTGATGCTACAGCGTCAGGGTGTTGTGGGCAGTGCCCCACCCTTGTTCACTGGTCTTCATGGGGGTGTGGGGTGGGGGTGGGCATCTTCCCAATGTCCCTATCCCATCTGACTCCTCAGTCTCTGTCCAGACAGCACTGTCTGTCTTTTTAGATTGGAGTTTCCTGTTACAGCCTCTTTCTGTCTACCTTAATGCTCCACTCTTCCCAGGCTGGACAAAACTAGGTGGGGTGCCCAAGTCTCCTCCCTAAGTCTGTGTTACTCTCGGGTCTTTGGAAAGCCTTTTATTTCTCTGCATAACACACCGAGCCCAAGAGGATGCTTCAAGGCTACCTCTGTCCTACCTGCTGAGTCTTACCACCTAGGTGGTTGGGGTGAGAAGTGAGGGCTCTTGAACCCCCCTTGGGCTCTCTCTGGGTCTTAGACTCTTTGTAGTTTTGGTCACTTCTGTCTAAGCTTTTTTTTTGCTGCTAACTCTTTGTCCCTCTGGTCCAAGTACACATCCAGTCTCAGGTGGCACGCGGGTTCATGCTCTCAGAGCGCCAGTGTTTGGATTTCTTGTACCCCCAAAGCCTTTCTCTGCTATAGCAACCATTGCTCAGGTACTGAGTGCTCATTGAGAGTAGAGCTTTACAAAGGATGGACCAGGAATGACAAACATACTCAGAACTAGCTAGCACTTCTAGACTGCTGCCAAAGGAGACCTGTTGAGAGGCCATGAGAACAGGGAAATGTCAACATCAGCCAGAGGCAGAGCCTTCCCTCTCGGGGGCGCAGGAGACCCCAGCCCCTCCCCCAGGCTCAGTGCAAGTTTTCTTTTTTTTGTTTGTTTTTGGCTTTTTGTTGTTTGTTTTTTGAGGCCAGGTCTCACTATGTAGCTCTGGCTGTCCTGGGGCTCACTGGGAAACCAGGCTGTGCTTTTTTTTTTTTTTTTAAATAAAAAACTTTTATTTTTCTAAGGAATTTGAAATTGAGATGATGAAGCAAATGGTGCCACTTGTGACAATGTGTACATTTTGCACACTTAGGTCAGACTCTGTTCACACAGATTAGAGCCCCTAAATTGTATTTAGCACAGTTCATGTTTTGTTTTGTTACTTTTTTTTTTTAATGTGCATTTGTGTTTTTTTGCCATGGGTGTTGGGATCCCCTGAAACTGGAATTTCAGACAGGTGTGAGCTGCCATGTGGGTGCTGGGAATTGAACTCGGGTCCTCCGGAAGAGCAGTCAGTGCTCTTCACCCCTGAGCCATCTCTCCAGCCCAGTTCATATGCTTAATGTTAAAAATCATGAATTCTTAGCTGGGCATGGTGGTACACACCTTTAATCCCAGCAATCATGAGGCAGAGGCCAGCCTGGACTAGAGAGTGAATTCCAGGACAGCAGACTATGTAGAGGCACCGTGTTTCACCAACACCACCACCACCCAAACAAAAAAAAAAAAAAAAAAAAAAAAAAAAAAGGAGGAAGAAGAAGAAGAAGAAGAAGAAGAAGAAGAAGAAGAAGAAGAAGAAGAAGAAGAAAAAGTGATTTCCAACTCTAATTCTAATTCCACTTTCTATTTCTACAAAAATTTAACTGGCCTCCAGTTTTCACTACAGCTGAATGGGAGACCTTATTTACAGGCTATTCTGAATAAATTAGATTTTTTTTTTAAAAAAGCATCAAAACCATCAAGAGATCTAACCTATATACCAGTATAAAATTATAACCTTAAACGTTTGCTGTCTCAGAAGCTTCGTGGTTCTCCTGCTGTTTTTTACTTTTTTAATTTTTTCACATGATATATTGCGGCCATTTTCTTTCCAGTCTCAACTCCTCCAGTGCCCTCAGACAGGTGTCTTCCTCAGGGTCATTCAGCGGGGGGCTCTGCTGCTGCAAAGCCTCCCTGGGGCTCAGGAGAGCCTCTTCTTGGCTCCTTTGCGATTTGAGTCAGGGTCTGTTTCCTAAGTCTTGGGAGGAGGCTTCCAGCGGGAGCACCATGGCTTCCCACATATCCTTAGATTGGAAAACTGGGAAGAAAACGCAGAAATAAATGAATCTCCCCTACCTTGGAAAGTCGTTCTTTCAACAGATTGTGTTAACGCTTGGAGTCACTGCTTTAACTACTAAAATTGATTAAATTAGCAGTTCTGTGTTTTGCCAAGATTTTTTATAGGCTCTTCCCTTCTTCTCAACAAATTAAAACCTGGCTCGCAGGGGCGTGGAGTAGACTAGAGACATTTCTCCTCCTGTCGCTGGATGCTGATGTAGCAAGCTTTTGACAGTTTTTAAAAAGGAAGATTTAATTCTTGATTACCACTCCTCATGTGTCTTATACCAGGGCTGCAGTATGGGTGTGTGGGAGGAAAACTGATATAACATGGAAGAGTTTAATAAATATTTGTAATATGGAGTCTCTAAATCATCGCCTCAGGGAAGCTAAGCACAGGAGATGGTGTGGGTTCCTCTCGAAGGTAGTGCTAGCTGTCTATAATGTGCTAATGAATTAAATAAACGTATTTTATAAGTATCAAACAGTGCAAACTGGTTGGCATTTTGCAAAAAAAAAAATACAACTTTAAAATTTATCATTTATTTCGTGTGGGTGTGTGTACGCATTCCACAGCACATGTGTGGGGATAGATGATCACATCTCTTCTATGGAGGGTCCTGGGCATTGAACTTGGGTCATCAATCTTGGTGGCAAGCACCTTTATTGACTAAGCCATCTCACCAACCCCAAGATATATTTTTGAGACAAAGTCCCATTGTGTGGCCCTGCTGGCCTTGGATTTAAAGCAGTCCTCCTGCCTCTGCATCCTGAGTGCTGGGAATAAAGGTGTATACTACCACACCTGGCTCCCAGAATGTTTTAAATTCAAGAATATTTTGCCATAAAGTCTAACTGCAAGCAATCACACCCACTGTTCAAAATCTAAAATCAAAATCTCACTCTAAAATCCAGGAAAAAATGTAATATTCAACTTCCTAAGGTGAAAGGAACTGGCCGAATGGTGAGGTTCATCAGAATATCACAATCCCAAATTGCAGTTCCAATGAAAGGCACATTTTTACTAACCCCTGAACTCACATCAGCTCCCAGAGTGTGCGTTTCTTCCTTGTGTTATAATTAGAAGTGAAAATGGGACACAACCATATATACTCACTATATGTATATTTTTAGAACGATCCCAGTGCTGCTAAAATGTATAAATAAAAGCCCCAAAAGAGATGCAGTGACATATCTTTTTGGATGATGTCTATAAATGTGATCTTTAAGATTTCTTGTTTTTTGACAGCTTAAAATTTTTCCTGTAATGAATGCCCATTTCTTTTAATTAATGAAATGAATTGAAAACCCTGCCTGGAAGAGAAGGCCCGTGTTGGCCCCGCATTTGTTAAGCACCACATTGTCTCAATGCGTGTGATGATTGTTTGGAAGGTGGTGTGAGCAAGAATGAACCACTCGACATTCAATACACTCCACGTGTGATGTGATCAGGAAGCCGGTATCAGAGCCAGGATCAAACACCCTTTGGTCTTCAAAGTAGTCCAGACCCTGAAAAGTCATAATTTCTGTTAACTCCCTCCCTCTGTGACTAGATCGCTTTGCCTTTGAACTGCCCACTGCAAAGAGCCAGGTGTGGAACTGCTCAGATCTTCTGAGGCTGACAAGAGCTTCCCTTTACCGAGCGAGCGCTTTACAGACTGATTTCAATGAGGACTGTCACGGTGTACAGTGGGGGGGACATGGAAGGTGCTAAAATAAGGTAGAACAATCGGGGGGAAAGGCCTTGGAGCTGCTGCTTGATTGCTAAGGTCTCTGCAAGATTTTATCTGTGGACAGGGTGAATCCCGCAGACGAGGGTGGCGATGGAAATCAGAGCAGAGAGGATCAAGAGATCAGCTTTTGACGAAATGCAATAGACACAGTTTCCTTGAGAACTTTGTGGGTACATCCCCAGTCAGTCCCCTCTTCCACTTTTGATGCAGCTGTTGATGTTGCTTTAGTCAAAACCTTGTCCAAGTGACTTTTTAAAACAGTGTGAAGTTGCCTGATTTACCTTCATATTGGAGTAAGAGAGAAAACGGTCGGGCTTGAAATCACGAGTCCTGGAGACCACGGCCAAGGCAGGCAGATTCCGGGATTAGTTACTTTAAAGTTGATCTTGGTGTGTTTCTTAACGCTTTGAGCCGCATTCTATCTCAGCTCTGGGCCCTTAGAAGCGCCACAGCCAGGTGTGATGCGTGTAATCCCAGTGCAGGCTGAGGCAGGAGGCCAGGAGTTTGAGACCCCCGTCTCCAAAAGGGGAGAAGGAAGGAAGAGGAGTGGGGGGAGAGGAGGAGAGAGGGAGGAAGAAGGGGAGGAGGAGGAGGAGGAGGAGGAGGAGGAGGAGGAGGAGGAGGAAGGGACAGAGCACCGCTTTAATCACCTCACACCTGGAGCCTGGAGCTGTGCCCAGTGCCCTAGCTCTAAGATTTTTTTCAAATTTTTGTAAATGAGTAGTTACATAAGTGAATGTCTGAACATTTTTTCCGTGTTTCTCTGTCAGAGAAGAGACCTTCAATAATCATTTACGATACTAAGTGAGAGAAAGATCCAGTATCCACAACAAGGTTTAGAGCAGAAATCAAGTGCTCAGGAGGGAATGAACCTTACTGACTACCTGTTGCTCAGGACTGTCCTCAGACACAAACAGCCGCCATCTTGGGGCCTCACCTGAACACCCAGTTGCTCACTACTACCTCTACCCTGACTGCATGTGGCCTTGGGGTGGGGAGGACTAGGGGTGTGGGGGGGTCCATCTGGGAGCCTATGTGAAAGACACCATCCTTCTGGGTAAAGACTTTCTGGTGTGGCCTTTTTGAGGGGAGTACCCAGAGTCCTGTAGGAACCCCCTTTCCTATACTCTGTAATTAAGCCCCAAAAATTCCTGGTTCCTCAGAGTCAACTTTGGTGAAATCGTGCCTCAGTTTGCCTCAGAGAAGGGGAGACATTGTTTGTCTCCCCCGGGAAGGTACTGTAGCAACAACACCCTACCGGAGAAGCTGCAAATCTGAGAAAGTCCTACAGCCCTACCCAAAAAGACCCCCAATGTACCAGCATTTTTCTTTTTCTTTTTTTTTCTCCAGAGCTGAGGACCAAACCCAGGGCCTTTCGGATGCTAGGCAAGCACTCTGCCACTGAGCTAAATCCCCAATCCCGTACCAGCATTTTTCTGTCAGATTCTACATGTCAAGACTAAGTGGTCAGGGCAGCAGGGAGAGAGAGGCTGGATTAAATACTGGCTGAAGTGAAAGAAAGCTTCCTGGGAAACAGGTAGCCGGGCAGCAGCAGGAACGACCTGCCGATCTGACAGGTCAGGGTTGGGCAAAACCTACCTTTAAGCAAACACAGATAAGTAAAACAGCCCGGGCAGCAGCAGGTGCAAGGGAACGGAGGAGCTGAGCTGGGCAAAGGGCCTGGCTGTAAGAAAGATTCTAAAAGCAGAGACAGGGGAGCCTTAAGTGAAGAATCGATGGCCCCACCTCCACCCCAGAAATGGAAAATACCAATGCCTACCTGCAGGGGTTGTTGAGAGGATTAAATGAGGTAAGTCCTGGATGAAGCAGTCAGAAATGAATACAGGAAAAGAAATACAGGGCACAAATGTGGGCACAAGCAGGGTGGCGGCCCAGGAGCAGGGGGGTGGGGGTGGGGGATGGGGTGAGGGGGTGGGGGTTGGGAGAGTGGCTTTTCATGTGCCCAGACTTTACTACCAGGGTTTCTTCCCATCCTGGAACAGCAGAACCTCGGGGACTGGAGCACCGCCAGCCATCCAGCTCCATTCCACGGAGATCATACCTCATTGCCGTGATGGAGGTAACGATCGACACGGCAATGCCCATCGGTGCTGATTGGTTCTCATCTGTTTGACACTAACTGCCTTTGGAGAAGAATCTCGCAGACAAATTGGTCATCTCACACTGGTCATAGACTCCCAAAGTCAAAGGAACCGTAAGAACTCGGGTTTGGGGTCCCTTTTTGTTTTCGTTGTGTGCTTGTGGGCACACTTCCCTCTTCAAGCATGTGGGCAGATGTAGTCAGCACTTTGCTGGACAGAAGACAGAGAACATGGCCTCGAACTCAGAGATCCTCCTGCCTCTGCCTCCTGAGTGCTGGGATTAAAGGTGTGCACCACCACACCCAGCCAGAGATGAGTCTTAATTTGAGTTGGGACCTATTCATATTGATAAGTTTGGTCTAGTGATACCACATGATTTTTTTTTTTTTTTTTGGAGACAGAGTCTCACTATGGCCCACATTGGGCCATATATAATTGAGGATATTCTTGAACTTCTGATCCTCCTGTCTCTACTGGAATTCCAGGTGTGTGCTGCCGTGCTCAGTTTATACAATGCTGGACTGAACCCAGGACTTTATACTTGGTAGCCAAGAACTCCACCAACAGACTACAAATCCATTCCAGACCATTGATTTTAATATAGCCCAGGCTGACTTCAGACCCATGATTCTCCTGCCTAAGCCTCCTGAATGCTGGGGTTACTGGAGTATTTCACCATGTCTGGCTACCTCAATGATTTTACCAACCTTCAGGCTGCCACTGAACCATGGAGTCCTTCTCTTAAAAACCCATGCAGGTGATTTTTAGATCCCAGTTAGGATCTTCTATTCATCGTTGTTGGATTGTTGTCTTCTACATGTCTAACGCGTTCAAATGACTTACATGTAAGCCTCCTGCGTCTTCTGATAACACCAGACTTTTACAGCAAGCTCTTCTTGACAAGCTAGTTCCCTCGGCTCTGGGATGTCAGGGATCACAAGACCCACCATTGATTTAATAACAGTTTTTCAGAAAAAAAAAATAACATTACATTTTCTAGATAAATCATCCATAAGAGAGGCACTATGATTTAAGAAGTACTATTATATGAAAAAGTATTATCAGAGTTAAGGAAATGTAAATGCTGGTCGGCGACATTAGCATTCAGAAAGAGTTGACCAGTTTAGAATAGTTGTATATATCTGAACCAGGGCCAGGAACGTAACTCGACTAAAGTAATTTTGTTTATTTAATCATTCCTTTCTTTATTCATGTGTTTATAGAACATCTACTATGCCAGAGGTGCATAAAGCGATGATGGATGAGACACGAACTCTGTCTTCTGGAACTCACATTTTTCAGAAACCACCAAGTTGACTTCACACACGATCATTTCATCATCCTGTTTAAACACTATCTGAAGAGTTTCTCATTTGTCCCTGGTCATCTTGACTCCCGAGAGAAATTCTTATCTTCCAGGCTGTTTAGTTTGTTGTTGTTTGTTTGTTTTTTGTCAGCTTGACACAAGCTAGAGTCTGGGAAGAGGAAGCTCCATTGAGAAAAGCAGACTGGCCTGGAGCCTATTCTTCGGGAGCATTTCCTCGAGAAATGATTGATGTGGAAGGGGCGCAGTCCACTGTGAGTGGTGCCACCCTGGACAGGTGGGGGGTGGTGGCGCACGCCTTTAATCCCAGCACTCGGGAGGCAGAGCCAGGCGGATCTCTGTGAGTTCGAGGCCAGCCTGGGCTACCAAGTGAGTTCCAGGAGAGGAGCAAAGCTACACAGAGAAACCCTGTCTCGAAAAACAACAAAACAAAACAAAACAAAACAAAAAAAGTGTAAGGATATGTAGATAGATGGATGAACGGGTGGTTTAGTGGGGTGGTGAATGGGTAGACGGATGACAGGTATTATTGGTCTGAGATAAAACAGAAATTACTTCTGCATTTTCCAGAAAAGATAAAACTATATATTGGTAAGTAAAGAAAAGTATGTGATAATGCAGGAAATCCACGGATTACTGATAAAAGGACCATTTATTAAAGAATTATATTGGGAGGAACACCTCATTGAGACAGGATAAGGCAAATTCAGTTGCAGAATCTTGGAAGGCTGAGAACCCGTCCCACGCTGCCTCACGCTGCCTGACTCAGCCTCCACCATCCAAGAGTACAAGAGAGAAGGGAACCTCGTATGTGCTCCCCAGGTCTTAAGCTAGCCAAGAAGCCACGCCCTAGGGACTGGTACCCCAAGGCCATAGGTGGACCGAATGAATACCCACTACATTTCCCCTTTGTGTCCAAATAAGAAAGTTCTAAACCTAATACAAAACTACATACAATAAGAACGATTATCAAGTATTGTCCAGCAGAAGGAAAAGATAATAACATAAACAAAAATGGAAATAAAACCAACAAGAACAACATCAAGCAAGAAACACATGCTAAATGTCCAGACCATAAGTAAATGGCAAATTACGGAGATTACTCCACTAGCTGTCCTATCATGAAGAATCTAACTCTAGTACTGATATGTTCTTAGCTATGATACAAGAGAATTGTAACTGTAACTGTCTTCAACCCCATCAAAGACCTGAGAAGGGAAATAATATTACCTGAGTAAACAGGAAGTACAAGTGAGCAATTTCTGAAAATAGCAAGAAATGACAGAGACAGCTGGCAGCCTGGACAGTCACCCAGTGAAGGGAACCACATACTTGCTCCCTAGGTCTTAAGCTAGCCAAGAGGCCACGCCCTAGGCTAGTACCCCAAGGCCATAGGTGGACCGAATGAATACCCACTGCAACGTGCTTAGGGAGGAGCTAGGACGGGTAAACAAGGCCAGAGCATCTGCACAGTTTCTTTCTTAGATTGTTGAGCAGAAAGGGCTGAGGTCTAACATTCCTAAACATTTTACATTTTCTAAACACAAGGAATTTCCTAAATTCCTGAACTTCCTTATATATTTCTGTTATTGAAATATCATCCACAAACCACATAATTCTCCCCTTTACAGTGTCCAATTCACTGGCTTTTAGTATATTCGTGGGTTTGTAGACCTAATTGTGTCCTCCGCTTTGAGTCACCTGAACGAACCAGCTCACAGGAGGGCGGGGAGAGAATCCCTCACCAAGCCAAAAGTGCCCCCATTGGCTTACTTCCTCCGGTTAGGCCCCACCTCAGAATAGCCCATTCATGAACTCATCCACAGATTAACCCATTGACAAGTCAGTGCCCTCGTGACCCAGTCACCTCTCAATGGCGTCACCAGCTGAGGGCCAAAGCCTCAAGATGTGACCATTTTAGGGGGGCACCCAACCTTATACTCAATGTTAGAATACATTTACCACTCTGAAAAGAAGCTCCATGTCCATTTACCTCAGTAAGCATGCTCCCCACCCCTTACCTCAGCCTCCCTGCTCCAAACAGCCCCGTGCAACCACTGTTCTACTTTCTGTTTCTGCTCCGGACAGCTCATATGACTGGAATGGAAAGTCGTCTTTAAATTTATTTTCTACATTTGTTTATTTATTGTGTGTGTGTGGTCAGAGGACAACTCTTGGACATCAGTTCTCTTCTTCTACCCTGTAAGTTCCAGGGATCAAACTCAGGTGGTTGGACCGGATGACAAGTGCCTCTACCCACTGAACCATCTTGCTGGCCCAGAAATGTGGTCCTTTGTGATTGACTTCTCTCAGTGACGATAAGATTTTCAAATTCGTCCATCTTGTTGAAGATTATCATAGTACTTTATTTCTTTGGATGGCTGAATAATCCCGTTTGTATCTCCATCAGTGACGGACACTGGCTATTGTAACATCCGTGTACACATGTTTGAGTGGTCATGTGACTTTCATTTCCATTGGGGAAATCACTAGGCTTCGTGGTAGCTTTGTGTTTAATTTTTTTGGAAGCTGCCAGACTGTTTCAAAGGGGGCTCATCCTTTTACATTCTAGTCTGCAGCAGCCTAGGCGGGTTTGAACTTCCCCGTGTATCAGTGTCTGATCTTTTCACTCTATCCTAGTGGGCGTGAAGGGGATTCTCAGGGTAGTTGGATGTGCATTTTCCTAAGGACTAGTGAAGAGCCGGGCGTTGGTGGCACACGCCTTTGATCCCAGCACTTGGGAGGCAGAGGCAGGCAGATCTCTGTGAGTTCTAGGACAGGCTCCAAAGCTACATAGAGAAACCTTGTCTCAAAAAAAAAAAAAAAGGCCAGTCAGTCCTACGTCTCTTTTTCAGCAAATGTCTGTTTAGATCCTTTGTTCATTTTTACCTGAGTTGTGTGTTTCAAAGGTTAATTCATTTATGTATTTGTGTGTATGTGACTTTGTGAGTATAGGTGCATGTGTGTGTTTGGGTGTGCACACTTGTATGTATGAGGAGGCCAGAAGAAGGTGTCAGATCCATCAGAGCTGGAGTTACATGTGTGTACCTAGCTTGTTACTTGGTGCTGGGGTTAGAACCTTAACCAGCTTAACCGCTGAGCCATCTTTCCAGGCCTGTTTGTTTTTTAAGTGGAGTTCTGAGAGTTTGTTTCTCAGTGACTCAAGAGACTGGAAGGTGTGGTGGCTGAGGTTGTTCTGGTTAATAGCAAGACCCTTTCTGGCAGAAACCAAACCAAACCAGAACCTGGAAGGCGATCACTCCAACTCTCCCTTGTTTGCATTTATCTGTCTGTCTATCTATCTATTGGTTTCTCTGTGTAGCCCTGGCTGTCCTGGAACTCACTCTGTAGACCCGGCTGGCCTCGAACTCACAGATCTGCCTGCCTCTGAGTGCTGGGATCAAAGGCATACTCCACCGTGCTTGGCTCATTCTTGCTTTTAATCTTGATTTTTTTTTTTTTTTTGACTGTTGCTGGGGAATGCAGCTGGGCCATATGTATACTAGGCAAGCAGTCTTCCACTACGTGACAACCCTAGGCTCTTTCCTTGTTTCTAGTATCAATGACAGCAACTAGACTCCGGACTAGATGACAGATGCCAAAGGAAAAGCAAGAGTTGAGGGGTGGACTCAAATTCTTTGCTGCTGTTTTGAAAAAGATTGGTATTTCTGGGGCTGGAGTCGGCTCAGCAGGTAGGCACCTGGAGCCAAAGCCCGGAACCTACATGGTTGAAGGAGAAAACTGACTAACAAGTTGTCCTCTGACCTCCACATACATGCTATCACACACACACAATGTAAAAGTTTAAAGAGGGGCTGGAGAGATGGCTCAGTGGTTAAGAAGACTGGCTGTTCTTACAGAGGTCCAGGGTTTGGTTCCCAACACCCATACGGCCCCTCATAACTGTCTATAACTCTAGTTCCAGGAGATCCGAGGCTCTTTTTTTTTCACCTCCATGGGCACCAGGCATGAACATGGTGCACACACATTAACTACCTACCTGCAGGCAAAGTACTGTAGACATCAACACTTTTTAAAAAATAGTATTTCTGACCAGAAAAGGCACTGTGGAGACAATGCTTAGAGGATGCAGACACCGTCTTGACTTTAAAGCTCTTGGCACAGAGTGATTCAAGGCAAGAATGAAAAGTCTCAGGGACTTGACTCACTCACTGCTATTGTTTTCACTCAGCTGTGCCCAGCAGAGGCTCTGGGAGCCCGAGGACTGGGTTTTCAGTTGCACTCACTCCATTCTGTAAATACTGCAAGTGAGCTTGGCGGCCACTGTAGGCAACATCCAAGAAGGGTTTTGAAAGTGGGTGATTTGTGATTATTGAGGAACAGAGAGCTGTCTGTTAGGGGCCATGTCAGTCATTATTCAAATTGACATCTTTTTATTAGTAATTCAGTCTTATTTGGGGCTAATTCTACTTAACAATTTATAATACCCGCTTACTATAAATCACATTTTTAGGTTGAATAACAATATTTAAAAGGATAGGATTGTTATAATAATTTGGAGAATTACTAATTCTTTCCCAATAATTCCTTGGTTCTTTCAATTTAACTGGAAAGAGATGTTATTGCTGTGGAGCTGTGGCCTCTTGCTGAACTGATTGACTTGATTTGTTGTGTTTATATGAGTATAAATATTTTAGAACAAAACCCAATTTAATAAATGAACAAACTTATTAGACTGTAATTACTTTTCTAAGTTCTATGTTTTAAAAGTCACAATCAGAAGGTGGATTACACACTGTTCCGCACTGAGCCTTAGGGAGTCTGGCTCCTTCTGGAACACTGTTGGGGTAAAGCTAAGCACGTGCTAATGTGACATGCGAGGTTTCTACTTGGAGTCATTTCATTTTGATAAAGCAAAGCTTACGAAAACAGATGTAGAATGACAATGAGAAAATGAGGAAGAAAAATATTCCAAATGGATGGGGTTTCTGACTGGGCATTGCAGTTGCCTACAGAGCTGGGGTGCAGCTCAGTGGTGGGGTCTTGCCTCCCACGCACAAAGCCTCAAGTTCAGTCCTCAGCACCATACATGAGATAACATAAAACTAAACAAAACCACATATAGAATAACGGTGTTTCTACTACATAACAACAATTGTATTATTTATGAGCATAAAGTGTGGCGGTGGGTCACGCATAGAAAGAAGGAATGTAAGTGTGTATGTGACAGAAGCCAGCTTGAGGGTCAGTGGTTGTGTCCAGGGAGAGAGGGGACAGGGGAGGAGAGGCTTCCCAAGTCCTCATGTTTTCCTGCTAAGCAGAGTGAGAAAGTAGGTGGGTTTCTCTTGTTATTGTCTGTGGATTTGAAATACAACATTAGTTGAAAGTTTAAAAGCCAAAACAGCCTAATTCTTGAATTTCTTTTTAACAGATCTGAACGTTTGCCTCATGTTGATGTGGAAACATGTTTAAATAAGGCTTCAAGGGCACCGGGAGAGTTTATTTTTAGATGCTTAACATATACTAGTAATAATGAAAGCCACAGTTCATTAAGAGAATAGCACCTCCACCCCTCGCAAGCTTCTGGCTGCCTTGACAGACAGTAGCAATTCAGGAAGGTTGCTTCTCGAATTCCCATTTAACAGACGGCCAGGTGAGCTGCAGTTCCAGTCTGCGCCTAGTGATAAAATATGCTAAGTGAAAATTCAGACTTTCAAATGTCAGATTTAATATCCCAAAGATCATTTCCCATGTGATAGTTTTCTTTTTCCCAAAAACTATCTCTACATTTTAATATGTTTACTTGAGGGAATCTGAAAATATGGACAGAGAAAAAGAAGATAAGAAACTACCTCTAGTTTTACTGGCGCCCAGAGCTGACTGAATGTAGCATTTCGATAGTCGCCCTTCATATGTTTCCATGCATAAATTTGTATGAACTTTCAAATGCTTTGGGAAGATTCTGTGTTAAGAATTTCTCTATTAGTGTTGCTTAGGACACATGCTACAGAATAAATTACCAGCTTGGCTTCTATTTCATATTTGACTATATGTATTGTTTAAATTAAAATTTCAACTGGGAAAAAAATGTTAAACCTGCAATGTAAGATGAAGATAGGCTATTTTTTTTTTTTTTTTTTTTTTGGCTTCTGGTTTTGTTTCTTTGAGACAGAGTCTCATAATAAAACCAAGTTAGGCTCAAATGCGCTATCTTCCTGCCTCAGCCTCCTGAGATTACAGTTATATATCACCGTACTTAGCCTTAGATAGACAGTTTTAAAGTAATTTTTTTTTTTTTTTTTAGTTTTTCGAGACAGGGTTTCTCTGTGTAGCTTTGCGCCTTTCCTGGAACTCACTTGGTAGTCCAGGCTGGCCTCGAACTCACAGAGATCCGCCTGGCTCTGCCTCCCGAGTGCTGGGATTAAAGGCGTGCGCCACCACCGCCCAGCTAAAGTAATTTTTATTTTACTTTGTGTGCAAATGTTTGCCTCCATGTACGTCTATGCACCATGTGCGTGCCTGAAAGTGTGTACCCCACAGGAGCCAGTAGAGGGCGTCGATTGCCCTAGGACTGGAGTTATAAATGGTTTTGAGACAGGATATGGGTGCTGGGAATCGAACCCAGGTGCTCTGAACCATCTCATTAGTATTTTAAAAAATTATGTGTTTATTACAATGACATTTAACAAGAAGGCCAACCGAACAGTTACTACATTATCAAAGAGGGCTTGAGCACATAATGTACACACACATTCACAGAAGCACTGTTCCTAATAGTCAGAAGTGTCCATCAGTAGATGAGTGGACCACCATAGCATGCCAAATATATGCAAGTGAAGTACTACTCACCTCAGAAAAGGAAAAATAACCTGACATATGGTCCAGCCTGGAACACTTGCTAAGTTACCCACTTGATAACTTGATAAACCCTGATGGGTCAGGGTTTCCACTAGGGAAAATGAATACTGTATCATCTAGAGATGGACAGTATCACTGGCTGCAGGGCATTGGAGCAAAAAAGCACACAATGGTGCATTTCACACTCACTAGAGTGGAAAGTGAATGTGGTGTTTATTTACATGTTTTTCAGTGATGAAAATATTTAGTTCTTAGAAACATCGTCTGTGGTGGGGTGTGGGGGTGTGGTGCTCAGGAGGTAGAGACAGGAGGATGGGGACTGGAAATCATCTTTGGTTACACAGGGACTTTGAGGCCACCTTGGGCTATGTGAGATCCTGTCCCAAAAAACCCAAAGCCAAAAATATTGTTTTGTTAGGATGGTCAGGATGGAGTAAGAGAACAGTTTGAAGGAAGGCCCCAAGTTCCTGGCATGGTTAACTGAGTGAGTGGTGTGTCGTTAATGTGCTATGTAACACCAGAAGAGAAAATGGGGAGTGTGTGTGTGTGTGTGTGTGTGTGTGTTGTGCCTGCACGTGTGTGACAGGTCTTACTATACTCTTCATTCTTCTAGCTTCTGCTCCCAGGTGTGTATCTCCATCCCTGGCTTCAGGAGATAGAGACTTTGTGATAAAATTGTTTTGGAGCATGGGGTGCCTATAGGCCATGCAGGAGCTAAATGGATACAGGATTTGAACCTCAAGTGAGGAGTCACTTGTCTAGATGTGAGAGATGCCCATGTACGTGGCTGATGACTCGGGGGTCAGAGGTAAGGGCACTCACAGGACACTTGGAAAAAGACAGAAGAACCAAGAAAGAGGCTGAAAGAACACCCTGAAGACAGGAGAATTTGACTCCAAGAAGCCTGAGGAAGAAGGCACCTCCGGAAAGTGAAATCCTTAGGGAACAGAAACACCACCGAGGTAAAGATTTCAAAATTACCCAGCGCACTTATCAACTAGATCAGCATCCTCCATGCTTGCAGGATGGAGTCCTTCATGTGGTGTGGTCTATGCAGAAGCCTGACTGTGGTCAACTGACGAATCAATGAAAAGTGAGGAAAAAGACTCAGCTGCTGCACACAGATCCTTTAAGGAGATCGGGAAGAGGAAGAAGAGAAAATAGATGTTCTCTGTCCCCTGATTCACCTCAGCAAGGTTCTTATTCAGCGCCTTCTCCTACATCTGCCCATGTCACCACCTGCAAACCCAGCTGGTCCCTGGAGATAGCCACAGGTCACCTTCTCTGATGCCTTTCCCAGGGAAAGGTGGAAACATGAATGTAGACAATCCTGGTTTCACTCTGTTGCTATGAGAAAACACTCTGACCAAAAGCAACTTGGGAAAGAAAAAGTTTATTTGGCTTATCCTTCCATCTCTGAGAGAAGTCAGGGTGGAACCATAAAGGAACACGCTGGCTGGCTAGCTCACTTACAGACTCATGCTTAGCTAGCTCTCTTATACAGCCCTAGAAAACCTGCCTAGGGATGGTCCCGCCCACAGTGGGCTGGGCCCTCCTGCGTCAATTAAAGAAATGAAGATAGGTCCCCACAGATATGCCCACAGGCCAATCTGATCTGGCCTATCCCTCGGTTGAGACTCCCTTCTCAGGTGACTCGAGGTTGCATCAAGGGGACAAATGTAACTGGGACATAGACTAACAATTGAGCACCTGCTTGAACACAATACATTTTAAGTGTTTATTGGGTTGGGTTACAGAGAAAGTGGTGTTTTTATGATATTCATAAAGAGAAGGAGTCTAGGGTTGTAGCTCACTGGTGGAGTGCTCGCCTAGCCTGTGTGAGACCCCGACTTCCACTCTAATACTGCAAAGAGAAAAAACCAAAACCAAAACCAAACCAACATATAAAGGAGGCTGACCACTCCCAGTGGCTGATGCAGAGTCCAAGTTGTTTTAAATGGAATCTCATTTTTCTGTAATTTTTCTTCTCATTTCTATTTTCTTTGCAATTTACTGAATCAGACTCTTTGGGGGAATATACTGAAGGATTTAAAATTTAGACTTTGCAGCAGTTTAAAATTCATCCCAGGGAAAAGAACCAGCTTGGTGCTGTGTATGATTTGATTTTAGAATTTCAGTTGACTTCATCTACAGCTGCTCATGGTAAAAGTAGTCAGCACACATAGGTCAGCGCTGGAGGTTTGTGGTGTTTGGGGTGGGGATGGCTGTGTGTGTCTGGCTTCTATCTGAGAGCATTGTCTTCTTGGCTATAAGCCCAACCAACTAACCTTGCCCTAGGAAGGTAAGGTGTTTGGTACAATAGAGTGATCTGGACATTCCTGGATTTCGTGACATCCCTGATCAGGTGTCCAGAGTCCTGACTTTCTTTTTCTTTAAGAGAGGGTCTCACTATGGAGCCTGGCTATCCTTGAACTCACAGAGATCCATTGGCCTCTGCCTCCAAAGTGCTTAAAGGTGAGCACCATCATTCCTGATTAGCAAGGTCTTAGGTAGTTCAGTCTGGTCTCAGCTTCCTGCTTCACCTCGTGGATGCTGGGATTATAGGTGTGAACCACCACACCTGGCTTCCCATTTCTTACACACTTCTGTCCTTACCTGAACAGAACTGTAAGTTCCTCCTGGTTTTTATAACACTTACTGTGATATCGTCATCTATGGTCTTCAATTAATCTGTAAATTTATTAAAATAGAGACCACCCATGGACCCTCAGTAAATGAATGCTAGCCACACATGGAGGTGCACACATGCGGCACTCAGGAGGCCGAGACAGAAAGATGGAGAGATGCAGAGTTGGGACCAGCCTAGAATAATGTCATGGGCGAGTAGGAGAGATCAATCAACATTCATCTTGCATATGGAACATCACTGAAGGAGCCAAATCTCCCTGGGCAGAAAGTCTCAGCAGCCTTGACAAAAGTTCGAAGACAAATCAGCCATTACATTAGCCCACACTGATTATCATTTAGAGAGGATTAAGGACAGCTGAAACACTGACCTAGTCTCTTCAGAGCGCTCTCTCTCTCTCTCTCTCTCTCTCTCTCTCTGTGTGTGTGTGTGTGTGTTTGTGTGTGTATGTGTATACACTGTGCTGGATGGTTTTATGTCAACTTGACACAAGCTAAAGTCATCTGAGAGGAGGGACCTCAGTTGAGAACATGCCTCCATAAGATCTGACTGTAGGCCATTTCTTAATTAGTGATTGATAGGGGAGGGTCAGCCCATTGTGGGTGGTGCCATCCCTGGGCTGATGGTCCTGAGTTTTATAAGAAAGCAAAGTGAGCAAGCCAGCAAGCAGCACCCCTCCACAGCCTCTGCATCAACTCCTGCCTCCAGATTCCTTCCCCGTTTGAGTTTCTGTCCTGGCTTCCTTCAATGATGAACAGTGATGTGGAAGTGTGAGCCAAATCAACGCTTTCCTCCCCAACTGCTTTGGTCATGGGGTTTCATTGCCTCAACAGTAACCCTGACTAAAATATACACATACCTCTTATCTAATTATCACAAGGTCCTCCAAGATAGGGGCTATCACTCCCAACTTTCATAGGTTATGTAACTAAATTCAGGGAGACCAAGTAAACTTGTGATTCTTGAGCCAGAAAGAGAAGGAACTGGCCTTGGGATTCACACCTGCCCTCCTTCTCTACCATTTCTCCTATTACAGCCACACAGTCTGTGCTCAGTGTGGGACGCTGTGGAACAGGGGGTGCTGGAACGTCACCTTAATTAGAGTTTTCAGATGCTAGTCCAGAAATCAGAGACTAATGCTCCCAGCTTCAGCCCTGAAATTGAAATACTGTAATGTTAGACATAAAAATGGACTTGATTTCCCCCCAAGGATTTCCCCTCTTTTATCCACACAGTGAGCATTAACAATTAATGGAAAATGCTTTTCAAGCAGTATAGCATCACTCTTAATATTTATGATGCCCACGAAACATACAAACATCTGTTCTGCAGAGTGATAGCTATTAAAGCATACTTCAGTGCCAAGTGCTCTCGCTCATGGAGATGAGTCGATGCTTAAAACATTTGCCTCTCTGGATTCTCGAGACGGCAAGGATTCCAAGAAGATGGGAAGAAGACAATTCTAGACTCAGTTTAAAGAATGTTAGTTCATCTTATCATGGCTGAATGCACATAGTAATTTTTTAAAACTTGTACTACTATTACTATTATTTTACATGTATAGGTGTTTTACCTGCCAGTGTGTCTATGCACCACATATGCATGCCTGTGCTGAGAGGCCAGAAGAGGGCATTGTATCCTCTGGACTGTTGTGAGCTGCCATGTAGGTGCTTGGAATGGAACCGGTGATCCTCTACAAAGAGCAACAAGTGCTCTTAACCACTGAGCCATCGCTCCAGCCCCGCATAGTAATTTACATTGGACAGAACCATTTTTCAATAGTTGACATGATTTTTTTCCTATAAAGGATAACTGCACCTTAGACCTGAAGTCAAGGTTTCTGTCTGAGAAATACAATTAGAAAAGACCCAAAACGTGATGGATGAGATCATCTACCAGCAAGAATGACAGGCCAAAGAAACCTACCGCTAAAATAAGACGGATGATTTGGGTGTACCAAGAAACCATGGTGGTCTGTGTGTCCTTCCAGGGAGCAGGCTGGAAATGAAGTTGTTTCTCAGGAAAGATTATATTTGACTCTTCGTGTAAAGAGGTTGTGTTAGCCAGGCGGTGGTGGCACACGCGCCGAGCGGTGGTGGCACACGCCTTTAATCCCAGCACTCGGGAGGCAGAGGCAGGCGGATCTCTGTAAGTTCGAGGCCAGCCTGGTCTACAGTGCGAGATCCAGGAAAGGCGCAAAGCTACACAGAGAAACCCTGTCTCAAAAAACCTAAAAAAAAAAAAAAAAAAAAAAAAAAGAGGTTGTGTTAATGGTCTGCTTGGGTCCGATAGCAGCGTTGACTCACCAGAGCGTCCTAGTCCACAATAAAGCATACTGTGATAAATAAAAGGACTGTGTGCCAGCGTGTCCAGTGTCGGGCTGCTTTCCACGTCTAGCAACGAAGCTGAAGACCAGACCTTAAACGTGGCGAGCGTATCAGCACCACTACCCAGACTTCCCCAGCTGACGTTTATTCAAATTGAAACAGAAATAGATTAACGACAGCCGCAACAACAATAATAAAGATGGTAGCAACTGTGGAGCACTTACTAAATGTCAGATACACTCTGTATGGAAATCACCCGTTGAGTCCTCGGGGCAATCCTAGGAGATAAGTGGGAAAGTGGATACACGTGGGGAGGTTGTGTAATTTGCATCAGGTCATATGCAGATGGGTGGTGGAGCCTAAACTCTAACCTAGAGAAGGTATCCACATTTTGGTTTGGTTTTTGTTGTTTTGGTTTTTGAGAGAGAGTCTCATGTGGTCAGGGCTAGTCTCAAACTTTCTATGTAGATGAGGCTATCCTTGAACTCCTGTTTTTCTTGCCTCTCCCTCCAAGGGCTGGGATTATAGGCATGCACCATCATAACTAATACTAACCCAGGGAAGCTCTCTGAATTTATTTGTTTATTGTTTTATGCATGTACATGAGGTTGCATGTGTGTATGCGTGTGCCCATGTAAACAGAGGCCAGAGGATAAATTCAAGTGATACCTTCAGAAAGTCCAGCCATCTCTTTTGAGACAGGGCTTCTCACTAGCCTGAAGCTTGTCAGTTAGGTTAGGGTGGCTAGCCAGTGAGCCCCAGCTCTGAGATTACATGTACCATGACAATCCCCAGCTCTGAGATTACATGTACCATGACAATCCCCAGCTAGGAGATTACATGTGCCTTTTTACATGAGCCCTAGAGACTTGCACACAGGCCATCGTACTTGCAAGGTTGGCACCTTGCCAACTGCGCCATCACTCCAGCCCCTGCTATCTGCTTTCTTGATTACTCTTGGTGAGGAGAGAGAAAAAGAGGGAGCAGTATGTACACGCATTTCTCTTCTTTTCATTTTCATGTGTATGACATTCATACATGTCTCTTTATATGTTTGCCTGTGGGTGAGCACACATTCATGTGTGGGTGGAGATGAACATGTGGGTACAGATGTGTGGAGGCCCAAGACTGATATCAGGAATCACTGTCACTGGCCCTTCCACCCCTATACGTTGAGGCAGGATCTCTCACTCAAACCCAGAGCTCGCCTATACCACTAGTCTTGCTAGCCAGCTGGGATCTGGTCTCCATCTTCTGCAGTTAGAATTCCAGGCAAGGCACCCCCTACACACACACACACCTGACTCTGCACGGGTTCTAGGGATCCAAACTCTAGTCCTCACGTTTTCACAGCACACACTACACACGGAGCCCTTTCCTAAGTCGGTGGCTACGCATTTAAACAGAAAGGTGCTCAAGGACAGGTTCTTCGGCTTCCAATATACAAAATCTCACTTGAACCCCTGCAAGTGATGCTGGGTGAGGTTCACCGTGAGACACTCTTCTCCCACGATACCCTGCCCTTTTGCTGTACTGTTGCACTTTCTACACTGGGTTATAATTATCTGTCTATCTACACATTGTAATCACCACACTTGACCCCAATAAATTCATGACTTTGTTCTCTCTTATTTATTATTATATCTTCAGTGCAAAGAACAGTGTCTGACAAATGATAGATGCTGAAGAATTATTCACTGAAGTCAAAAGTAGGAGGCTGGGAATGTAGCTCAATTGGTTGAGTGCTCACTTAGCATGCAGGAAGCCCTGGATTTGATCCCCAGAACCACCTAAAGCCATTAACCAGAAGAAGTGATTTGTGCCTGTAATTCTAGTACTTGGAGCATGAGGCAGGAGGATCCGAGGTTTAAGGGTATCCTTTCCTATATAGTGAGTTCAAGACCAGCCAGGGATACACGACACCCTGTCTATAGATAGATAGATAGATAGATAGATAGATAGATAGATAGATAGATAGATACATACATACATACATACATACATATATACATATATACATACATACATACATACATACATACATACATACATACATACATATATACCAGGGGCTACAGAGATACCTCAGCAGTTAGGAGTGCTTGCTACTCTTACAGAGGATTGAAGTTTGGGTCCCAGGACCCACTTCAGGAGGCTCACAACCTGTAACACCAGTTCCAGGGGATTAACATGCATGTATGTGTATGTTCATGCATGCACACACACACACACACACACATAAATAAAAGTGTCTCTAAAATAATCAAATGAGAAGTAGAGTACTGGTCATGGTCAGGAATTTTAGCTGATTAACTAATTAATTTGCCCATTAATTTTTAGTGCAGGAACAAACCCAGGCAAGTGTTCTACCACTAAACTAAATCCTCAATTCTAAGATAATTGATAACTTAGAAAACAAGGAACAAAATCAGCTAGAGTTCATGGGGACAGAAATTCAGAGACAGAACTCATTGCCCTAAGCTGCCCTCCTGCCCAGCCTCTCGCCTCTGCCCTTCCCTGCCTGGGTACTTCTTTCCTTTGTGCACCTCCTCTGCCCATTTACATGTCTCTGCTCCCCCATAATTTTGGCTTTTGTGAAGCCATTGATGCCAACTTTAGCTTCACCTCGACTTGCCCTTCTGAAGCCCCAGGACCTACCTATTCAGTGCACACTGATTCATGTTCTTCAGATAACACTCAGTGGGGCGGCTGAGGTCGAGAGCTTGCCAATTGTCCAATTAGCCTAGACTGAAGTGTTTGGTAGAGATGGCTGTCCGGGCTTACTCTTTGGTCAGGAGAACATTTCAACAGAAAGGACGGTGTGCTGTGTACGCACCCCCGAACTGGCTTCCTACAAATGTCAAACTGATATTGCTCTCCTTTTGAATCTAGATAAGTTTTGAAAACCATGGAGGAATATATTTTAAATTACATTGAAAATTTACCGCTGGACTGTATTTTAACAGAGAGCTTCTATGCACTACCATTTTCCAGTTGCTTGCATTTTCAATTTCGCTCTTTGATTGCTTAAGACACAGACATCTTTTCTTTTTTGCCATGCAACGAAAATGTTCTATTTTCATGCGGTCTGCGCTGGTCACAGTGTTTGCGTTTTCGTTACAATATCAAGAGGTTGCTCTGTTCCACTCCTTTTATCCACTGTAGCTAAAGGGTTCTGATAGTTTCTGGTGATAATTGCATTATGATTTTCACCCTCTTATGTTTTAGACTTACATAATTTTTGAAGCTTGAAGAGAATTGCCTAAAATTTTCCTTGTAGCTCATGATTAACGCTAATGTTGAAGAGCCCCCCCCATCGCCCCTAATTTACAAGTGAATTCCAGAAGCTCACTTGTAAGTCAGATGTTTGGGACTTGAAATACATTTTTCTAGTGGTCCATGAGAGGTTATTTAACCTATAATATATTCACTCCATTATTCCATAAAGAACCACTATTTGCCTGACTCTGTGGGAAGCAGCTGTGTGTATACGTATGGAATTACTGGTTAGCAATTCAACTCAAAACACGAACAAGAGGCCAGAGAGATGGCTCAGCAGGTAAGGGCATTTGCCACATGCCTGCTGAATGAGTTCAATCCCCAGAACCCACGTGGTGGATGAAGAGAACCAACTCCTCTCAGCTGTCCTCTGACCTCTACATGCATACCTTAGCACATATGCATCCACATAGCTCACACACACGTGCGCGCACGCGCGCGCACACATACACACACACATACACACACACACACACACTAATAATGAAAGCTGGGTGTACCACTTTTATATGCTGTATAATATATTTTTATATTAAATATGCTCTATATTTATAATATATAATATATAGAGGAGGTAGGAGCCAGGTGTGTCTCTAGACTTCATTGGCCAGCCCTCCTAGCTGAATTGGTAAACTTCATGTTCAGTTTGGGACCCTGTCTCAAAAGCAAGGTAGAATGATTAGGAAAGATAGCTAACATTGACCTCTGCCCTCCACACATGTGCAGTTATACCCACATGAACATGTACACACACTGCACACACAATCATACACATAACACAAAATGGATAAAACAGATTAGTTGCTATCTCTACAAGGTTGATAGTATAGTTGAATAAACATAAGCAGAAAGGCATGATAGCATGTGCCTGGAATCCTAGGAGGCTGGGGCAGGGGGGTGTTGAGGTTGCGGGCAGTCTGGCAAACAGCTGCAGGAGCCCGGATAGTAGTAGTGGCTCTGGGTGTCTGTTGCAGAGACAGGTCCCTAAAAGTACTCATGAGATGCTTAACTAAAGCAGTTAAATAATCTACATTTGTCATTTCAATTTTTTGTTCATTATTGAATTTTCATGATTCTCGGAGGAATTTACTTTTTAAAAATTGATGTATTTTTATTTGTGTGCGTGAGTGTTTTGCCTGCTTGTGTGTATATGCACCACACAACGCCTGGTGCCCACGGGGGCTAGAAGAGGGCATCGATCCTTCTGGAACTGGAGTCACAGATGGTTGTGAGTTACAGTATGGGAGCTGGAAATTGAACCTGGGCCTTTGTAAAAGCTGCAAGTGCTCTAAATTACTAAGCCAACTCCCAGCCTCCTAGAAATCCACCTTTTAAACTCTTTATCTCCTTAGTAATTCTACTAAAAAAGACACATTTACAAAGGAGATAATTAAAACTTTTTATTGACATATAATATACATTCAAAAAAGGCGTGTGTCTGACATACAACTCAGTGCGTTTTGACTGGACTCAAAAAACTAACAAGAGGCAAACAATATGAACATTCCAGAAGCTTCCCCATGTTTCTTTACAGTCACTATAGCCCCAAAGGAAAACATTTAAAAATTAAATGGGGAAGATTATAGTCTTTGGGGGATGTATTAGAGGAAGAAGGATGTTTAAATCCTAATTTGTCGATTTGGAGCTCAGTAAATGTGTTACTGGCTTGTTCGTGGGTTAGGATTAGATTCAGATGTCCATAACTGAACACCTGAGGCAGCAATGGCGTAAATAAGCAGCCCGCTTATCTTTCACGTGAAGACAAACGCTTAGGGCTGGTTTGTAGCATCAGAGTTATCCTAGATCCAGATTTCATTTATGTTACAGATCAGCCACTTAGTGCACAGCCAGTGGCTTCCCCTTGTCTCCACGGTCCAGAGAGGAAGCAAAACAAACCAACCGAGGACAGGGAAGACTCACACTTCCCGGATGCTTTAAGTTCATTTCTAAGGAATCTGCCCTGCAGTCCTTCAGAAACCCTGTTCGCTCATGGCTCGTCATCAGGGCTGTGGTTTCTAAAGGAAGCTGGTCTCTCAGCTGCTATATGGATGCCTCAATACTATGGGGATTCTTTTTTATTGAGGGGAGGAGGTCAGCTCAGGCTGGCCTGGAGCTCATTCTGGAGCTCGAGCTGACTTTGAACTTTTGGTAATGCTCCTGCCTCAGAGTGCTGAGAATAGAGGCACGGTGAGGCCTTGCGCCTAGCTAGGGATTCTAAAGTTAGAAAGATACTGTCCACAACAATCACATTAGTTTTCGTTGTTATTTCTCACTCTACATCACACTGCCTAAAGAAAAATTTTTTCCTAAGAAGGCAAATTCAGGAGCCATATTTGAGAAACAGAGAGAAGAGTTAGGAAAAAAAAAATCCTAAAATCACTTGCTATACAAAATGACCTTCTATCTAGATTCACTTATTTGCTGTAATTCAGACAGCAAAATCCTCTAAAGCCAAGAGTGTCACAAGAGAAATGTCATAGATATGTCTCCTGTGTATTTAATTGTAGAGGAGTCAAGGTTAGAAAAATTTCCCTAGAAAGTGTGTGTGAGTGTGTATGTATGTGAATGAGTGTGTTTGAGTGGGAGTGGAAGTGAGTATATTGTGAGTGTGTGTGTGTGTGTGTGTTGTCTGTTAGGCATTGGTTGACTAGAAACATTCACAGTATTTAGTCCTCACAGGCATACTTTCTTTCAAGTTTTGTATTTCTGAGGTCAGCAAAAAGGTAAATATAAGTTACAGTAGAGCCCAGCTTATCATTACATGCATTTCTATCTAGAACAAGTTAAGTCTTGCATCCTCCAAGAAAGACGACTCACATAAAAAGGCCAGCGCGCCCTGATTACAAGGCAGGTACCCCTCTCGTCTCCCCTCTCCACCATGTTATTAGCGTTGGGCTCGATGCCAAGAGCCTCTAGGGCGGGATGAGTTGCAGAAGAAGCTGAACTCCAAGGCCTTTGTGCCTGTCATTTTTGAACAGGTGAAGTCTGGTTAGTGTGAGCCTCCAGGGCAGCCTCCTCCTGTCATAGAGCTAAGGATGTAAACACCAGAAGAGCAGGAGGCGCAGGGGCCCACCAGCAGCTGCCAAAAGAGTGGGTAGCAGCATTGTCTGGGCTTAATTAGGAGACGGGGTAGGGAGCAGGGCTGGCAGACAGGAACTGTAGAGGGAAAGCCAGGAGAGGGACCAAGGGAGGTTCCCAAATTAGGCAAGGGAATTGAAATAAACACCTAGAGAGCCCTGGGCTTCAGGGAACAGCTGCAGAGTGAGGCCAGGTGTTTGATTCTTGGACATCACCTGCTGTGGAAAGGCATTCTGTTGAGGGCCAGGGGAACACAGGCATAAACAGATGTGGGCCCTACCCAGAGGACTGATGCTCTCTAGCCTCTTCTGACGACCATGGATGAAAGTTCAGTGTGGCCAGTGATGTAAAGAGAGGTAATAGAAAACTCCAGAAATTCAGGGGGACAAGCTAAACCTGCAGGAGAGGGAAGTGAGGTGAAGTGGAGGAGAGAACCGAGGAGGATTTGAAAATCATGGGTTCTGTGGTTAGGGTCTGAAGGCCAAGTGAGAAGGAGAGAGGCGTTAAGGTAAGAAGAGTGGTGTTGTCGGGTGGTGGTGGCGGCGGCGGCGGCGGCGGCGGCGGCGGCGGCGGCGGCGGCGGCGCACGCCTTTAATTCCAGCACTCGGGAGCAGAGCCAGACAGATCTTCGAGGCCAGCCTGGTCTACAGAGTGAGATCCAGGTCAGGCACCAAAACTACACAGAGAAACCTTGTCTTGAAAAAAAACAAAACAAAAGGAGAATAAGAATAAGAATGGTGTTTTGGGCAATGGGGTGGTCTTGAGACCCACAAATGAGAGCAGGTGATACAATCCCATTGTTCTGAAAAACTAAGCTGGCATCCAGGACCTTATAACCCAGACTCTGCCCTGGGCCGGAGCTCCCAAAGGAGCGGCCAAGAAGCCCCTGCTCTCACCCTCGCTCGGGAGTTTTGACTTCTGTCCCGATTTTTTCCAGCCACATCTGAACTCTGGCCCAGATGCAGCCTCCATCACAAGGCTCTGCAGAAGTGCTCTCCATGAGCTCCCAGCTGAGGGTTCCCGGGCTGGAGAGGCTGGAGTGACTTAGAAAGAGTGTGGGTGGAAGTGGGAGGGAGGGAGAGCAGCCATAGCTCGTTCATGATAAACCTGTGACTATGAGAGTTTCTCGGTTTGTACTTAGCATGCAGTTTCCTTCAAGAGGCCATGGCCAGGGACGCCTTGGTGGTGGTGGCAATGGCTAGGAAGGACAGGAGAGGACAGGCAACACAGATGTAGGAGAAAAGACAGAGCAATGCTCAGAACCCACTGCGTTCCCGTTTGGTGACAGGCAGGAAGGTAAAGGGGCAATGAGGAAAAGGAGGTCCGTAGTTTCATTTACTGTTTGTAGTTGTGGTACTGGGAATTGAGTCCAGGGACACACATGTGCTACATAAGTTCCCTACCACTGTGCTACATCCTCACCGAGTGTATATATGTATACATACATTTCTCAAGACAGGGTTTCTCTGTGTAACCGCTATGGCTGTCCTGGAACTCACTCTGTAGACCAGGCTGGCCTCAAATTCAAGGAGATGGACCTGTCTCTGCCTCCCAAGGGCATGCGGCACTAACGCCCAGTCCAACATATATCTTAAAAAAAAAAAAAAATTTTTTTTTTCTTCTAAGATGTGTTGCCCAGCCTGGGCTCAGTGATTTCCCCCTGCCACAGCCTTCACTGTATCTAGGACTTCCAGGAAGGGCCACCATGCTGGATTCATTGATACTGTCTTAATTTTTTTTTAATGACTTCCTTTTACTATTTTCAGTTTTTCCTTTCCTTTTAACCTCTCCTCCATTTGGATAGCTAGATGTTCTGACGTTGCCTCGGGAGAAAATTTAAAAGGCAAACTTAGGCTTTGATACAGAAAAGATGGGAAGCACAGCAGAAGAGACCTCTTTCCCCCAACAGAGAAAACGCATTCGGAGATGAGGAATCTGAAGAGAGGTGGCCAGTGCATGGACGTGTTGGCTACCACAGGGACTTTACACAACTGGTCAAACTCCAGGGAAATGAGGGGGTCACAGAGACACCAAAGGTGTTAGATAATTCAGAAGGAAGTGGACCTGAGCCTCCGCTATAAGACAGGGCTTGTGGGGGACAGGACTCCAGCCCAGCCCTGAACAGAGCGACCAGGTATGAGGCTTGCTGTGGTCAATTTCATGGAATCTAGACTCACTTGGGAGATGAACCTCTGGGGCACACCTGTGGAGGAGTATCTTGATTGCATCAGTGGAAGTGGGAAGCCAGGCCCATGGTGGATGGTGCCATTCCCTGGGATCCGGGCTGTACAAACGGAGAAGGGACCTAGGCAGCAGCATGCATTCATTTTTCTCTCCAAGCTCCAGCTGCCACGACAGACTGTGTGCCTTGAACTGTGAGTAAAACATACTCTCTCCCTGCAGTTGCTGTCAGAGTATTTCATCATATCAATGGAAAAGAAACGCCACGTGGAAGAGCCTACTGTGTACCACCTCTCAGTGGCTGGGTAGGGGACAGCGTGGCGCCCGAGTGGACAGAATGAGTGTCAGCTAAGTAGTAGCCTTATGGGGACCACACAGAAGGGCAGGCAGATGTAAGACGTACAAGTTCCAGGCCAGCCAGGGCTACAGAGTGAGACCCTGTCTCAAAAACCAAAAGCAACCAAAACCAAGATGAGTGTCACGTAGCCCAGGCTGGTCTTAAACTTAATGTGCATCGGAGGATGACCTTGAACATCTGATCGTCCTGACTCTACTTCTGGGATTTCAGGCTTGTGCCACCATTGTGAGCACGCTATGTCAGGAGTTTAGACACCATTTCTGTCTTTTTTCAACCTCAGACTTTATTGAATAACAGAGAATTCACAAACTCTGTCAGTTACCTGGGCAGCAGTTCGCCAAGTTGTCTTAGCTTCCCTTGGTCACCAGCCAAGGAAAATAGAGGTTCATGAGTGTGTGTGTGTGTGTGTGTGTGTCTGTGTCTGTGTGCATGTACATGTGTGTATGTCTGTGTGTGTGTAGATAAACATACCTGTGTGCATTTGTGTCAGAGGTCAATTTTAGGTGTTATCCCTCAGGGGCGCCTTCTTGTCTTTTCTTTTGTTTTTTTGGCCTGGATCTCACTGTATAGAATAGCACAAGTCTTTTGAAATCTCAAAACCCACCTCCACTGATACACTTCCACAAGCCAGACAACACCTCCTAATCCTACGCAAACAACTCCACCAACTGGGAGCCAAGTATTTAAACATCTGGGTCTAGGGGGAATCATTCTCATTCAAACCACCGCAGCTGTCCAGGGGAAAGAATGGATTTTCAGTGAAAGAGAGAGTACAGCTTAGTGACAGAGGGTACGCTTAGCATACATGAAGCACAAAGTTGGATCCCCAGCAACACACACACACACACACACACACACACACACACACACACACCACAAAGTAGATGCAAAAGAAAAATTGTGAAGAATACACATGATAGAGTTATATGTATTCTACTAGCCTGTGGCAAGAAAAGTTTCTGTACTACTCCTTTTGAATATTGATTCATTACAGGAACGGTTCAATTCGTGCCCCCAAGCATCATGTTTTCAAAAAAACTAAAGATCACTTCCTGATAACACCAACTGACTTGTATATATTTTTCTTCTTATCTTGGTGTTGGAGAGAAGGAAGTCGTAAAGCTAAGCGTGCGGTTTCGGCGTTAGTCTTCAAAGGTGCAGATTCTCCTAGTGTGGCAGGATCTGGGGCTCAGAAACCCTTTCACTCTTCATTTATCTCCTGTGGACCACCCAGTGATGAGACAGCAGCTTTCGGGAAAGAATGCTCCTCGTTGGGTGTGTTTGTTCAGTGGCAGAAGCCACATCACATGGGTTTAGGTACCTTTCTTTCTTTTTTTTTTTTCTTCCATTTCTTTAAGGGATTTTTTTATTTCCTCTTTAAGGGAGTTTTTCATTTCCTCTTTAAGGGCTTCTATCACCTTCTTAAAGTCATTTTTAGGATTGATTTCTTCTTCTGCATTGGTATGTTCAGGTCTTGCAGGTGTAGAATCTCTAGGTTCTGATGTTGTCATATAGGTCTTTATGATGTTGCCTGTATTTTTGCACTGGCGTCTACTCATCTCTTCCTCCGCTCGGTGCAGGTGGTGTCTGTGTCCGAAGGTGCCTCTCTTGTTCTAATTGACAGTCTTGGTTCATTAGGTGTTTCTTGGTCGAACCGGTGCTGTTGGACTCTGTTTCTCTGGGAGCAGCTTAGTCCAATCAGTGTTAATGTGCTCTGTCTCAGGGAGCAGTTGTTTCTAGTTGGTGCAGGGTGGGCTTATGGTTCCAGTGGTTGTTGGTGTCGCATGGGATGTTTTTCTTGGTGAGGGGACAGGGAAAGAGGCCACTGTCCAGTCACTGGGGCTCCAATGGCTGTTCCCAGTTGGTGTAGGTGGGCTTATGATTCCAGTGGTTGTTGGGTTCGCAGGGGCTGTTTTTTTTGGTGAGGGAGCAGGGAAAGGTAGCTGCCTGGTCCCTAGGGCTCTGATGGCTGGGGCCTAGGGTCTAGAGACCTGGTCTGCTGGTCTGGAGATGGGGCCTTACCTGTTTCCAGTCGGTGCAGGATGGGCTTATGACTCTGGTGATCTGGTTCAGTGGCTGGACGGCTCCTTCTCTTGCATTCTCGGGTCGCGTTTTGCTTACTCGCCAACTCCCCAGCTGATCTTGTTTCCTCAGACTGCAGACTGCAGGCTTCTGAAACCTCTCCCGAATGGATCTCAGCTGAACAGTTTGATCAGTAGGGAAATCTCACCAATGTCTCCAAGTTGTTGGGCTTTGCAGGATTGGCAGCCGGGCCCCGGGTTGGCCTCAAGCAGAATGTTTGGTCCATTCTTAGGTACCTTTCTTTAGTCAAGGGATTCTTTTCTTCCTTCTCCCTCCCTCCTTTCCTCCCTCCTCCTTCCTTCTTTCCTTCTGTTTTGTTCTCTTTGAGACAAGATCTTACTATGGAGGCTTGGCTGGCTTGGAATTTGCTTTGTAGACCAGGCTGGCTTTGAACTCACAGAGATCCACCTGTCTGCCTCTCAGGTGCTGGGATTAAAGGTGTGCACCACCATCGTCTGGCCTAGCCAAAGGATTCTCCCATCCAAGTACTAACCAGGCCCGACCCTGCTTAGCTTCTGAGATCAGACAAGACTGGTACATGTTCTGGGTGGTGTATGGCTGTGGACTAGCCAAAGAACTGACATCAGTAAGAGAGCAGTAAGATGAGCTGAGAATCTCCTGGGCCAACACAATGAGTGAATGATTATGCATCACGACATAGTTCAACATAAATACACATTTTAGGGGTCCTGATGCAGGTAACAGAAACCAGTCTGAAGTAAATTAAAACTAATCGGGAAATTTTAAATTTATGATGAAGGGGTCTCCGGGAAGGAGGCAGCCAGATTCAGGAAGTGACATTGAATTAAGAGGAGCTGCCAAGGTATTGGTCTTCTCGCTTCTCTCTGCACAAGTTGATCCTTCTGTCTATGTCATGGAGACACACACACACACACACACACACACACACACACACACATCTATATTATGTTTTGTTGTTGTTAAGTTTGAAGAATCCTAAGGGCCCCTGGACAAATGCCTCTATATTCACAAACACATTGAAACCAACAGCTTATTGTTTTATTTATGTGCATTTATTTGTTTGTGTATATCTGCATATGTGCATACATGTGGGTGGCCATGTGCCATGGCACAAGCGTGGAGGTCAGGGAACAACTCAATTCTCTTCCTACCGTTTAGGTTCCAGGCTTGGCAATGAAGCTCTCCTCACTATGCTGTCTCACTGGCTCCTAACGACTGTAATTTCAAAAGAAAATTGTAAAAAAACAACTTGCAAGAGTTTCATAGGCACTATAGAGGAGACTGGCCATGTTAGGAAATGTGTAGTCAATAGGGAAATATTGAGAGTTTGTCTTAATCATCTCTGGGAAAAATCTTTTCTATTTTTCTAGGAAATTGTAATTTCCAATTGTATTAATCAATGAAATGAAAAACTATATGCAATTAAAAAATGACTTTTTCCAACTCATAATCAATAATACCTAATATATTCCTGATATGGCTTGCTCCTATGAAAACAAATTAATTTTAATTTTCAGAGGTAGACACACACACACACACAATAATAATGTGAGAGAGGGTTTTTTGGTAGAATTTTTAAGGGGGATAAAGTTTATGAACTTTAACTAGGTAAAATGATATAGGCTTCTATTATGACACACTCACCCAAGTGAACTCACTGCTATTTCCAGTTAACTCATTCAGCTCCAGGACATTTAGCAGTAACCACATACTTAATGTATAAAAGAAATTTAAAGAGTAGAAAAAAGCTTTTAAAATTGATCAAGTAATTTTGACTTTATTATAATGATTGAAAACAAAGGCCATTTCAGGTCAAAGAACTGGCCCTCTTCAGAAATATCAGACAAATTTTGATTTTGTTTTCTAATTGCTGGAAGTTTGGTTTGGGCATTCCCAAAACCTTCTGGAAACTATTTAAATATCTGCTGATGTATTTGCATAAAACAGACTTTAACAAATAAGTAGGCGCTGAGGAGCTGGCTCGGTGTGTCAAGTGCTGGCTGAGCAAGCTGGAGGACCTGAGTTCGGATCCCCAGCTCTATGTACAAGCTAGGTGTGGTGATGTGCACCTGTAACTTCAGCTCTGGGGAAGTGGAGGCAGGAGGATGCCAGGGGCTCGCTGACCAGCCAGCCTAGCAGAGACAGTGAGCTCCAGGTTGAGTGAGAGACCCTGTCTCAAAAAGTTAAGGTGGAGAGTCATGGAGGATGACAGCTGATGTTCAACACTGGCCTCCACATGCTCATGCATAGGTGTGCATACCGGCACACATACACACACTATGCACATACAAAGGCAACTAGAATTTGAGTGCTATGTAGATTTAGTCCAGTACAAATACATCTGTGTGGAGTTTAGTGTATAACTCTTACTGTCATAGAAACTTAGGTGTATTTATTTACTCTAAAATTGTGCTAATTGGCTCAAAATATTTGAGAAAAATAAACTTACTTTAAAATTCTAATACCAAGCCAGGAGGTGGTAGTGCATGCTTTTAATCCCGGCACTCAGGGGTGGGAGTGGGGGGCAGAGACAGGTGGATCTCTGTGAGTTTGAGGCCAGCCTGGTCTACAGAGTGAGCAGCACAAAGAAGCCCTGTTCTGAAACAACAACAACAAAAAAGAACTGTGTGAATACTTGTTTCCACCAGGATGGAGCAGAAGAAATCTAGAACTGAAAATCCCATGCTACTGAGCAGGTTGTATTTAATATTTAGGCATATATAACATATCAATTAAAGAAAAAAGGCCATGATTTTTCAGGTAACAATGAGGAATACATGGGAAGAGGAAAAGGAAGGGGGAAATGATGTAATTATATTTTTATTTTAAATAATTTAGAATATTTCTAATTAAAACATTATATAGATTTATTTCTCTTGTTATTTGATGTGAATGAGTGTTTTGCCTGCAGGTATGTATGTACACCACATGCATGCCCTGTTGTAGAATATTATTTTAAGATGTGTTACATTTGTTTATGCTGTGGAACATTTGTTTAATGATGCAAGGATGTGTTGCATTCTTTTATGTTGCATTTGTTTAACTCTGTAAAACTATGTTACTGTGCCTGTTTAAAACATCTAATGGTCTAGCCAGGCGGTGGTGGCACACGCCTTTAATCCCAGCACTCGGGAGGCAGAGGCAGGCGGATCTCTGTGAGTTCGAGGCCAGCCTGGGCTACCAAGTGAGTCCCAGGAAAGGCACAAAGCTACACAGAGAAACCCTGTCTCGAAAAACCAAAAAAAAAAAAAAAATCTAATGGTCTAATAAAGAGCTGAACAGTCAATATTAAGGCAGGAGAAAGGATAGGTGGGGCTGGTAGGCAGAGAGAATAAATAGGAGGAGAAATCTGGGGAGAGGAGATTGATGGGCAAAAAGAGAAGGAGAGGAGGACTCCAGGGGCCAGTTACCCAGCTATACAGCAAGCCATGGAGAAAGAAGTAAAGAAAATACAGAAATAGAGAACGGTAAAAGCCCAGAGGCAAAAGGTAGACATGATTTTAAGTCAAGAAAAGAAATAAGCCAAGCTAAGGCCGGGCATTTATAAGAAAGAATAAGCCTCCGAGTATTTATTTGAGAGCTGGGTGGCGGGCACCACAAAAGAATCAAAGAGCAGAAGAGCCAAAAGAATAGAAAGGCAAAACAAAACACAACTACAATCTCCTGTACTCAAAGAGTTAAGAAGATGGCATCAGATCTCGTGGGACTAGAATTACAGATGGTCGTGAGCTACCATGTGGGTGCTGGGAACCAAACCTGGGTCCCCTGCAAGAACAACAGGTACTCTTAACCTTTGAGTCAACTCTCCAGCTCTGTTTTTCAATTGAAAACAAAAAGCAACCGAGGCCGGGGATGACTTCCACCACTATCTTGCAGTAGGGAGCTTTCTGAGACCCACCAGGAGACTGGTATCAATCTTCCTGACTCCTGAATTGCTGAGATGGCCTGGTCAGCTGACAGGCCCACAGGGCAGCATGGAGGGTGACAGGGATTTTCCTGGGAGAACTTTTGAAAGGAGGGCAAGCAAGAGGCCGTTGGCCTCCACATCCCCTGCACATTCCAGTCCAGTGGGCCCAGCATCAGGAGCAACATTGCTAGCCAGAGCGGAGGACAGAACAGCACCTCCAAGTGCATCATATTCCTGGACCAGTTGAGGACACTGTTACCAGCCTATGTGGCCATCTGTTCCATTGGGGATGTTTACATCAGGGGTTAGAGACCAGACCTAATAGACAAGTGTGTCCCATTTGCAAACCCAACCTCAATCCAGACATAATCATCCTGATCCATGGCAGCGGAACATTGGGCAGCAGAACCCCCCAAAGAAGCCCCCTCTTGTCCTCAAGGCCAGAGGCTAGAGCTGGAGCAGAGAGGTCACTTTCAAGAATTGGATTTAGACCTGGTGGCTTCCTGCTTGGATATTTGCCACAGAATTTAACATCAATGATGGATGGCCTCTTCCAGCTGTCTCTGGGACACCCCAGGGTATGGATAAACAGTTCCTGCCACACCTCCTACTGCTCTGAGCCATGGTGATCAAGTACCGGCTTTTGCATCCATAGCAGGGCCACTGTGTGGTGAAGAGCCTACCCCGTCCTGGTGTTTGACCTCCTGGTTAATCCCGATCCATGCAACCTGAGGTCAGAAACACATCAAGGAATCTTGCTTCTCTGGTAGAGCTTTGGAACTCAAGCCCATTTGGCCAGGACTCCTATGGGTAGCCACGGCTGTAGCCCGAGGCCACAGCAGCCGGGAGCCCCTGCTATGGCTGTTGGCAGCATGAAATCCTGTTCCAGCCTGCTCATGCTCAACAGGTCCTGACTCTAAACAGGGAAGGGATGGGAAGAAAGAATAGGTTAGAGTTTCTCCTGCCTGAGTGTTCTGTTACAAAACAAAGAGGATGAACCAACGGGTATTTATGGAAACTTACTTTCATCTCTTTAAATACCCCTTGGTAAGTGGCCTCCAAGGTCAGTGGGAGCTTCCGATACAAAGGTTCCCTTCTAGATCTCAGGGCTGCTATGTCTGCTCTCCTCCCTTCCCCTAGACAGAACACAGAGACTTCTGTCCCAAGAAGAGCAGAAGCCCAGCACCCAAAACAGAACGGTTTCATGAATTCACCAGAAACTCAAACGCCTTCTGTTGGTCCGGGGCCAGGAGGAGCTCACGTGATCTCCTGCTTTCCTGCCTGACGTGTTTCCCCCTCGTGAGACGTAGTGCCTCGCTCTCGAATTTCCCGTCAGCTTTCCCTTCAAAGCCATACGCACCTGCACCTCTCTTCCAGAAGGCAAATAGCCTAGACAATGCTAAAGCAGAGATGAACTGTTGTGCATTAGGAAAATCCTGGACTCCAGCCTTTGGCGGGAATCAGGACTCTAATGTAGGAGCTCCCAACAAGGAGCTCGGCCCTTATGTGACAGGAGCTCAGTACATTCTCCATCAGAATCCACCTGGTGGAAACTGGAGGCTTTGCCAGGTCCAGTCCAACCCTCATCCTTAGAAGCCAATAAGAGGCAGGGAATTGGTGATTGGGAAGACCCATTCCACTGACCCTGAGCAAGCAAGCCCCGAGACATGTAAAGTTGGGGAGCACATGGATGAGCGCAAGCTTCTATAGAATCCTACCTATAGAATCCAGGTCACCAGAGAGAGTCTGATTGATTTGAAACACCGTTGAGGTCAATGGTAGTGGGATGGCTCAGCCAGTATAGGGCCTTATGTAAGCCCAACGACCTGGATTTGATCCCTGGAACCCACGTAAAGATGGAAGGTGAGAACTGACTCCATGAAGTTGTCCCCTGACCTCTACATGCATGCTGTGGCATGTGCCGGCCCACACACGGACACACATATAATAATAATAAAAAAGTAAAAATTAAAAAACATCCTTGGGAAACCCCTCAAGTGTGTTCTTTTTATCACCTGGAAATCCCCTACATCACATGGGCCCCTGGATGGCGTCTGTTCTTGAGAAAATTGGTAGGATCCCTCGGTGGAGTGGTCCCAGCTATTAGGGGGGGAAACTGCAGTCAAAGAACCCAAGGGAGATGAGTTTCCAGGAGGAACTTTAAAGAGGGGCTGTGGGTGAATACACAGACACATTGTGCAGATTCCAGGGCAGTGGAGTGAGCTCTCAAAAGCTCTCCCAGGAATACACTGTGAGCAAAGCCAGGGTGGCCATGTGCCCTTTGCTTGCGAGCTTTGCAGGTTCTCACACACCTCCTGCTCGGACCTGGGGCAGCTGAGCCTTCTGGGGATCACTGGCTTAGCCCTCACAGCGCGGCTCTTTCACCAGCCCTCTGTAGGCTCACCTATCACCCCTCAATCAAGGTAGCTTTCCTTTCTTCTGTGTCCTCTGCCTCCTCCTTTCTGCCATCCTTGTCGACAAGGACCAAGTCCTGACCACAGTCAGAAAATGGCAGTGCTAACAGCAGCGCGCCTTGACCTGTGGATAGTGTTCACCGCTGTGAAAGTGATTTGATTTAGAATCAAACACAAGGCTTAAAAGATCAGCAGGTAGTTTCGAGAGCTGGATTAGAGTCCTTTACCGGGAATCACAAGGATTAACCAATGATTTTCAAACATGCATCGTGAAAATCTAGTAAAAATATCATTCTCTTGCTTTTTGAAAACAGTTTAAGGCCGGGCGGTGGTGGCGCACGCCTTTAATCCCAGCACTCGGGAGGCAGAGCCAGGCGGATCTCTGTGAGTTCGAGGCCAGCCTGGACTACCAAGTGAGTTCCAGGAAAGGCGCAAAGCTACACAGAGAAACCCTGTCTCGAAAAACCAAAAAAAAAAAAAGAAAACAGTTTAAGCTAGTTATAGTGCCCATAATCCTAGCAAGTCCAGCCTGGGTTACAGAGAGAGTTCCAGGTCAGCCTGAGCTACCAAATGAGACTGTCTCAAAACCATAACAAAAATTGTAATTGTGTATGCCTGTATTTCTAAGCATTGTACTATTTAGTTTGTGAAATTCTATTTATAAAAGTATTTTCTGTTACTTTTTTTTTCTCTTTTCACTCAGACTCATCATGTTTCGAGCAGGGTATGGTGGCTTGCTTACTCCATCAATTTCAGCCCCTGGGGGGGTGGGGGGTGCACAGGAGGATCAGGATCGGAGGCCAGCCCGGGTTACGTAAGATCCTGTCTCAAAAGAGAAAGAAAGAAGTTTCTAGCATTCACCTGTGTTGTTACCTATCCCCAGAGTGGTTCTAGGACCTCCTTTTCCATGCGTTCACACTGTGTCCCCGCAGCCATCTATCTGGAGGACGCTGGTCTTTCCCTTTCAACCAATGTCCTTACTGTGAAAGAGAAATAATAGTAATTAATACCCAGGGATGTCAGAGCACCAATATGCTGTCTTAGGTCCTTCCTTTCTTTTTTTATTTTTTAAAGAGAGCATGGTTTTGTGTGCACGCACTCAGTGTGTGTGCATGCATGTGCACGTATGTATGTGTCCTATGCACATTGTATGGAGAATGTCTACACTCACACATGCAGGTGGAGACCAGAGGAGGACTCAGGCGTACTGTTCTCTCATTTTCTTCCCTCCTTGTTTCCTTGCACCAGAGTCTTTTACTGAACCTGGAGCCAGGCTGGCAGCCAGCAAACCCCTGTGATCCCCCAGTCTCTGTCCGCCACGGTGCTGGAGCTACAGGTCCCAGGGCAGCCACATTCAGCTTTTGATGTAGCTCTGTGGATCTGAACTCAGGTTTGCACGGCAAATGTTCTTTCCAACTGAGTCATCGCCTCGGTCTCCACATCTCCTTTCTGAGAGAAAAAATTCTAGTTGCTTACTGTTGGCTCTTGGAAGATGCCCCAGCTTCCTTCTATGGGTCTTTCAAATGTCTTTGTCTTTTCAAACACACTCAGAGTTTTTATTTATTTATTTATTTATTATTGTTTTTGTTTGTTTTTCTAGACAGGGTTTCTCTCTGTAGCTTTGGAGCCTGTCCTGGAACTTGTTCTGTAGACCAGGCTGGCCTCGAACTCACAGAGATCCGCCTGCTTCTGCCTCCCAAGTGCTGGATTAAAGGTGTGTACCATCACCTATGTGGCTATTAATTTTATAATATTTACACTTGTGGTGGTTTGAAAGAAAATGGCCCCCACAGGAAGTGGCACTATTAGGAGGTGTGGCTCTGTTGATGTAGGTATTGCCTTGTTGGAAGAAATATATCACTCTGGGGGTGGGCTTTGAGGTCTCCTATGCTCAAGCTACATCTAGTGTCACAGCTCACTTCCTGTTGCCTACGGATCAAGATGTAAGTCTCTCAGCTCCTTCTACAGCACCATATTGGCCTACATGCCACCATGTCCTGCCATGAGAATGATGGACTAAACCTCTGAAACTCTGAGCCAGCTCCAATTAGATGTCTTCCTTTATAAGAGTTGCTATGGTTATGGTGTCTCTTCAAGGCAATAGAAACCCTAACTAAGACAATATTCATATCTACATCCATCTCTACCTGTTGGGCCCAAATGTTCTATTTTGTATTTTCATGGATCTTTTTTTTTTTTTTTTTTTTGGTTTTTTGAGACAGAGTTTCTCTGTGTAACAGCTCTAGCTGTCCTGGAACTCGCTTTGTAGACCAGGCTGGCCTTGAACTCACAGAGATATGCCTGGCTCTGACTCCCAAGTGCTGGGATTAAAGGTGTGCACTACCATTGCCCAGCAGTCCTTTACTTTTTAACTCTATTTTATTGCATATTTAGGTTTTAATAAATTTAATTATGTGTGTGTATGTGTGTACGTGTGTGTGTGTGCGTGTGTGTGTGTGTGTGTGTGTGTGTGTGTGTGTGTGTGTAGGTGGGTACACTAGTGTCAGGATGCTCAGATAGAGGTCAAAAGACAATTTGTGGGAGTTAGTTGTCTACCATGTGGATTCCAGGGATTGAGCTCAGGTTGTCAGTTGTGGTGAACCTACTGAACCATCTTACCAGCCCTCCATACTTAACTTTTAAAAATGGTTAATGAAAGATTATTTAGCAATACGTACATGAAGCCAGGTATGGTGGCACATGCCTTAGCCCCAACACTCAGGAGGCTTTGGTCATGGTGTTTCATCACAGCAATAAAAACCCTGGCTAAGACAATGAGCTCATACTTCATTGAACTTAATTTGTGGAAATCCTAGGTACCCACACTAAAGTATGCCTCCCTCCATTGATTCGATGGGGAGCTCTGCGGTGGTGATTGGGGATTTCTGTAGTGCTTCCTCCAAGGCCAGGCTCCCTGACTCTGTGTTGCTGTGGGATGTTCTGTATGGCAAATGTGTTGCTGATTGGTCAATAAATAAAACACTGATTGGCCATTGGCTAGGCAGGAAGTATAGGCGGGACAAGGAGGAGAATAAAGCTGGGAAGTGGAAGGCTGAGTGAGAGAGACACTGCCAGCCGCCATGATGAGAAACAGCATGTGAAGATGCCGGTAAGCCACGAGCCAAGTGGCAAGGTATAGATTAATGGAAATGGATTAATTTAAGCTGTAAGAACAGTTAGCAAGAAGCCTGCCACGGCCATACAGTTTGTAAGCAATATAAGTCTCTGTGTTTACTTGGTCGAGTCTGAGTGGCTGTGGGACTGGCGGGTGACAGAGATTTGCCCTGACTGTGGGCCAGGCAGGAAAACTCTACCTACACTGCGTCATCCATCTTTGTTTTCAGACACATCCTGCACCCCCATCACAGCTCTGGCTTCTATGTTCATTTATTGTTCCTTTTATGTTTGTTTGTCTGTTTGTTGTTTGTTTTTCAAGACAGGGTTTCTCTGTGTAGCCCTGACTGTCCTGGCACTTGCTCAGTAGACCAGGCTGGCCTCGAACTCACAGAGATCCTCCTGCCTTTGCCTCTTGAGTGCTGTAATTAAAGGTGTGCATATTCTGGCTCGGTTCAGTTATTGTGATGAAGGACAGAAAGTTCTTTCGGGTGAGCTAAGTACCACCATCGCTCAACTACCTGAATGACTCTTCCTGGTAAAGAGAAGTATTTCACAGGGATGTGTTCTTGTTCCCCAATGCATCCACTGTGCTGAAACCTCCTCCTGAAGGGCTGATGCGTTTTACATAAAAACATCTTTAGCTTGAAGACTCCACTGCAATTTGTACAGCTGTGTAATCGAAACCACTAAAAAGCAAGTTAATATATTATTCTACTCACAGAACAGCAGTTTGATTCCTATGACTTCTTGGCACATCTGTTTGGGATATAAATCCTGAGCAGACTGAACAGTCACTTTCTAAATCTTCAAAATGCTTTACTAAGCAAAGTCTTTAGTGTGGTTAAGGGGAGAAGAAAATTAATAGACTCCCAAGTGAGTGGAGTCATCTAGCTCACTGCAGAATGTTGAAGGCAGGTGCAGGTGGGTCTGGGGACTTGCAGAAGGTACGAGATGAGGTAGAGTATGGCTACATACCTCCAAGGACCAGAGGTGAATTCTCTTGCCAACCTGAGATAATTAGAGCGAGCCTTTGGGGAGTGGGTTGCCCATGTTTACGACAGGCCTAATTTTTCTGATTGGCTCGGGCTTATATTACACTTAACTCAGTTTGGTAAGAGATACCAATTATGACCATTCATGCCCATATCCCTTTCTGATAAAAATTCTACTGATCCACCTGACTAAGTGGGCAGTGAGTCACATGACCACGATCACAGTTAATTGGATACCTGCCCAATGTGTGGCCATAAACCATATCCAGCAAAGCAACCTTTGCCCTGTGTGCTTTGGTTTTAAAAGATAAGCAGAAGTCAAGCCTTCTCTCTTGGGAACCTGCAGTAAGAGACACAAAGGGACGCTCCAATTCAGTTCCATGCTAAAACCAGAAGGCTATAGAGGTGCAGAGGCTAGAGGGGCCAGTTTTCTGCAGTCAGGTGCAAGACTAGGTTGAAAAGGCTGGTGGGGTGGGGGTGGGGGGCAGGCCGGCTCACTGTGAGGTCAAAAGGCCCCATAAGAGAAAACAATGGCTGTTCCCTAGTGCTCTGCTGCAGGTTTCCTGGCTCAGTTGGCCCAGATTTTGATATACATAATTTTTATGAGTCTGCCTTTTGACTGGCCTAGGAGTCATATGTCTCTAGAAATTTGACGATTTCTTGTAACCAACAGTTTGGATCAGATAGCTCATCAACATTCTGTCCTAGGCTGCTCTGACTATTAAATGCGTCGCCTCTCTTCAAAAGCATGCTGTTTGGTTGCTGTTTCAGTAGGGCCCCTGCATTGCAAGTCAAAGGAAACCACATCAAGTAGATGGAAAAGGGGCGGGTATTGCAAGGACTAGTGTCTGATGCCAAAACCCAGCCTGGAGGAGAGGAGGCTCCTGGGTCTTAGGAATAACTGGAACCGAGGACTCAAGTCTTTTAGGATTTTAGCTCTCTCCTCCTCCTCCACCTTCCTCCTCCTCTTTCTCTTATGGTTAGTGAGACAGGGTTTCCCAATGACATCCCAGCTGACCTTGAACTCACCGCGTAGTTCAGGGTGGCTTCAAACTCATGATCTTCCTGCCTCTGCCTCCTAAGTGCCACCAAACCCACTTAATTGATACCCGGACCAATATATGGCTATAAATTAATTGAAAATTTTAAATTCCTGTAGGCTGTCCTCTGATCTCCTCATTGAAGCCATGGCTTGTGTGTTTTTACACACACAAATAAAAAGTGCCTATCTTGATATAAAATACATTTGTGTGAGAAGGAAGACAGGTCTTCTTTGAATTTCTCTATCAGCAAAGGACAGGTGGTGAATGGTTAGGGGTCTGGCAGAAGTGGGCGGGGCTCACCCAGACCTGATAGCAGGTCCCTTTACGCTGTCACAGGAGGGCACCTGGGACAGGTCACAGGCTCTAAAGCTGAAGTTTACCAGGAGCCAAGGCACACCTACCCACTGCCACCGGAGGGTGCCAGATCACTGGGCCCTCCACAGCTCCAGGAGACTGTTCTGTGACCTGAGAAAGGAGCTTAATCCAGGAGTGTATGCCTTGCTTACTGGGAGTGTTGTCAGGGGCTCTAGGGACCTGGGACAAGCCAGGAGAACTGGGACAGGTCCTCAAGCAAACTCAGAGCCTCAGGAAATCCCAGCATGGGCTCTGTCTGCACCAAGGTTTCAAATTACCAAGTCAGGAGGAGAGCAGGCCATTAAGAAGTCAGGAGGAGAGCTCTGAGGGAGATGGAGAACCAGATTGGAGTTGAAGAACCTATTCAGAAGTCAGATAAGGTCAAGAGAGCAAGAGAAAGATCTGACCCGTGGCAAACGGAGCTGAAGGCAGCTGCTTTGTGAAGCATCTGTCCTGCAGGCTGTCCTCGGGGAGTGCCCTGCTGCTGTTTGGACCGGGCTGTAAAATTGTTATTTCAATCTTAAACTCTATTGATTAATGCAACCACACACCAAGATAGTAGCTATATTAAAGCCCAAAGTTATAATGACATCTATAAAAACCCCAGGGTTAGTTAATGTATAATTATCTAATATGGGCAGTATTGTTTGTCAGCCATTATCTAAACTGTACCTCTTTGTGCATGACCAGAAACATACTATGAAGTTGTAGAAAGGGGAGAAAGTTCTACCGGCCTGAAGACCAGAAAATAGTCAAGAAATTTGGGAAACAAGGAAAACATAGACAAATGATAATAATAATAATAATAATAATAATAATAATAGAATCAAATATTTCGTGGTGGCACATCCCTGGAATCCTAGCACTTGGGAGGCTGAGGTATCAGCCTGGACTACATAGCCAGATCCTGTCTCAAAAACCTCCAAGAGGGCTGGCTGCTGAGATGGCTCAGTGGGGTAAAGGCAATTGGCCTGAGTTGGATCCCCAGGACCCATATGATGGAAAGAGAAAACTGACTCCCGAAAGTTGTTATCTGATCGGCCACACATGTGCTGTCACACACAGGTGCCCACATACATACAAAATACAAACACAAAATAAAGAAATAAAATGTTTAAAAAAAAAAAAGCAAAAACATTATTTGTATTCCTATCTATCTTAATTGGCCTTTAATTTTTTTTTTTTTTTTTTTTTTTTTTTGGCTTTTTTTGAGACAGGGTTTCTCTGTGTAGCTTTGCGCCTTTCCTGGATCTCGCTCTGTAGACCAGGCTGGCCTCGAACTCACGGAGATCCGCCTGGCTCTGCCTCCTGAGTGCTGGGATTAAAGGCGTGCGCCACCACCGCCCGGCTTTTTTTTTTTTTTTGGTTTTTCGAGACAGGGTTTCTCTGTGTAGCTTTGCGCCTTTCCTGGATCTCGCTCTGTAGACCAAGCTGGCCTCAAACTCACAAAGATCCACCTGCCTCTGCCTCCCAAGTACTGGGATTAAAGCCGTGCACCACCACCGCTCAGCCTAAATAATTATTTTTAAAACATAGTTTATGAGCATGCAATTTGATATTCTGTCTTTTATATCTACTATCATCTCATAAATGTCTCTATAATAAAATTATTTTTCATGACTACATATGGAAGTCATGAATTTAATGTGGGTTTATCACAAATTACTACTTATGCTATAATTGAATACTAAATTCATTTTCAGTTATAATTACACTATGGTAAATACTTTTATGCACTAAAATTTTATTCTTTTTTTTTTTTTTTTTTTTTTGGTTTTTCGAGACAGGGTTTCTCTGTGTAGCTTTGCGCCTTTCCTGGAACTCACTTGGTAGCCCAGACTGGCCTCGAACTCACAGAGATCCGCCTGGCTCTGCCTCCCGAGTGCTGGGATTAAAGGCGTGCGCCACCACCGCCCGGCCATATTTTTATTTATATCCTTAGAAGATATTCTTTTTCAATGAATTTACTTATTGTTGTGTGTTTATGCATATATAATGTGTCTGTGTATGTCTGCATGTAAGGGTGTGCAATTGCCATGGTGTGCATGTGGAAGACAACCTTGGGTGACCTTCCACATTGTTGAAGGCAGGGTCTGTCCCGTTGTTTGACACTCCAGGCTAGTTGGCCCCAAGTTTCTGGGGATTCTTGTCTCTGTCTCTTATCGCACTGTAAGAGTGTTGGTGTTGGGGTTGGGGATTTAGCTCATTGGTAAAGTGCTTGCCTAGCAAGCACAAGGCCCTGGGTTCGGTCCTCAGCTCCGGGAAAAAAAAAAAAGAAAAAAAAAAAGAGTGTTGGGGTTATAGATGTCTTACTCCATCTGGCTTTTACGTGGGCTCTGAGGATATGAACTCAGATTATCAGCCTTGCTCAGGAGGCATCTTTATTCACTCAGCCCACCTCCCTGGCCTTTACAGAAGCTTTGTTGTTTGTTTGTTTGTCTTTGTTTTTCAAGACAGGGTTTCTGTGTGTGTAGTCCTGGCTGTCCTGGAACTTGCTCTGTAGACCAGGCTGGCCTCGAACTCACAGAGATCCACCTGCCTCTACCTCCTGAGTGCTGGGATTAAAGGTGTGTACCATTACCTCCAGGTCAGAAGCTATTTAAAAAAAAAAGATTTGTTATTACTATTACTTTTAGTTATATGTATGTGAATGTAAATACAGGTGCCTGTAGGGCCCAGAAGAGGGTGTCCCTGGAGCTGGAGTTCCAGGCAGTTAATGAACCAACTAAGCACCGTCTGGTTCCAGCACTCAGAGGAGCAACAAGCACTCTTAACTGCTGAGCCTTCTCTCCAGCCCCTTAGACGCTGTCTTGAAAATAACATGATTGGCTCGAAGAGCCGGGCCATTTTAAGGTTCTTTACACATTAAGGTCAAATGGTTCTTACAGAAAGTTCAATCAAATCGCACCCCCCCCCCCCATTCTCAGCAATGTTGGATCTTGTCTACTTAAATCAATGATAGCCCCTTTGATAAATAAGAATGGTAAAATTATATTTTTTTTATAATTTTGGGCATCTGTGCATCACCCATTAATGAATTATCTTATCAGATTTTTTTACCTCCTTTCCAAAACTCAGATCATAGGAGTTTCTTATAAATTCATTTAAATTCAACATAGATTTTTGAATGTATATGATTCTGCTATTATTGGCATTTATTTTTATTTTTATTTTTTTTGGCATTTATTTTTAATATGACATCTTGCTGTAGTAAAGATACAGCTTTTGTAATATTTATTTAGTTATCTTTTTTTTTTTTTTAAAAAAGATAGGGTCTCAATGGGTAATGGCACATGCCTTTAATCCCAGCACTTGGGAGGCAGAGGCAGGAGGATCTCTGTGAGTTTGAGGCCAACCTGGTTTACAGAGTGATTTCCAGAACAGCCAGAGCTACATCTTGAGACTCTATTTTGGTTTTTTTTTTTTTTGTTTTTTTGAGACAGGGTTTCTCTGTGTAGCTTTGCGCCTTTCCTGGAACTCGCTTTGGAGACCAGGCTGGCCTCGAACTCACAGAGATCCTCCTGGCTCTGCCTCCCGAGTGCTGGGATTAAAGGCGTGCGCCACCACCGCCCGGCGAGACTCTATTTTGGAAAAAAAGAAAAACAGAAAAAAAAGATAGTCTCACTATGTTAGTATCGATTGACCTGAGCTTGCTATGTAGCCCAGGCTGCCCCTGGGTTCAAACGGACCTGCCTGCCTTTCCCTCCCAAGTGCTGGGATTAAAGGCATGCGCCATGACAGCTGGCTTTTTTTTTTTCCTATTTATTTTTGGGACAGGATCTTATCCCAGGCTATCCTGGAACTCCTTGGGTAGCTGAGGGTAGACCTTGAACTTCAGCTCCTCCCTCCTCTACCTCCTCAGGGCTGGGATTACAGCAGGTGCCCGCACATTTTGTTTTTTTGTGATGTTGGGGATCTAAGCCCAAGCTTAGATGTATTTCTTAGATGTAAGCACTGAGGTAGATGTAAGCACTTCTACCAACTGGGCTACATTCCCAGTCCCTAGTCCCTTCATTGCAAATTTACTTTCCTTTTCCCCCCTTGTTTGTTTGGTTTTATTTTTAGACAGGGTCTCTCTACATAGCCCTGGCTGTCCTGGAACTCAATATGTAGACCAGGCTGGCCTTGAACTCACAGAGATCTGCCTGCCTCTGCCCTCTAAGTGCTGGGATTAAAGGCGTGCGCCACCACACCTGGTTGTAAGTTTATCTTATTATATTTAAAGCTTAAACCCAGCAGAGTTTTCTTTGGGGGTGTGATATGAGTTGACAATCAGAATACTTTTATAGAAAGGCAAAATATGGCCATCAGTGCCAGTGAGCAGACTTGCTGGTGACTGGGGTCTCCCAACCTCCCTCCTAGTGACTCTGGTTCCATACTGGGTGCTTTTTCTAGGCACTGTAAACATCAAACATTGGATGGCTGGCGTTTTTTGTTTGTTTGTTTGTTTGTTTGAAGTTGTGAGCACAGAAAGATTCCCCCAAACAGAGATATTTCCTGGACTCCCTGGTACTTTGCAGCAGGGAAAACCACTTGGCCATTTCCCTGGCTAAGTTATACCAGACGGTAAAGGTGAAAACCTCAGCTTCTCCAGGTTTCAGTGGTCCAAGTACATTCCTACCAGATGCTGGACACTGGATGTACTGGTTAGTTTGGGTCAACTTGACACGAACTAGTGCTCTCTGGGAAGAGGGAAACTCAACTGAGAAAATGTCTCCATCTGACTACCTGTAGGGCATTTTCTTCATGAATGACGGATATGGGAGGACCCAGGTCACAGGGCAGTGCTCTCCCTAGGCATGTGGTCCTGGATGATATGAGAAAGCAGGATGAGCAAGCCACGGGAAACAAGCCGGTAGACAGCATTCCTCCACAACCTCAGTGGGTTCCTGCCTCCAGGTTCCTGCCTCGAGTTCCTACCCTGGATGATGCACTTAGAAGCTATAAACTGAAATAAACCCTTTCCTGCCAAAGTTGCTTTTGGTCATTGTCACTGTCACAGCAATGGAAAGCTAAATAGGACACTGGAAACTTGGGCTTCTGCACCTCTAAGGTGGCCACGTGAGCACACGCAGTTGATATCAGCGAGGCTAGCTTCCTCCACAGCAAATGCTTGTGGACACAGCCATGACTCTTTTATCCTAAGTCAACACAGCCACACGGTACTGTTAAAGTTATTGCTTTCCTGGTGTAGGGCTGTCCATGTCCAGGTAGGCTACAGTTCAGAAAGAAACAAGTCTTCAAGTGCTAGAATATTTTATCCAGCCCTGTATTTGAGGGAGACTTCTTCTTCATTTTTTTTTTAGATTAATTTTGATTAAGTGAAAGTAGAAGCCTACAAGAATCCCAGGACTAACTCAGTGCTGTGAACGAACCTGGCTGAGTATAAAGTACAAGGCCACCGTGTAGATAACCGCGGGGATCTCTGACACAGTTCTTGGACTTAGCCTGGAGTGCTGCTGTGACCAGTGGCCAATGAACCTAGTTCGCAGGCTCATGTCAGATGGGGGACATGTCCTCAGAGACTGTGTGGCTAGAGCCCGATTTCCTCAGAGCCACACAGGAAGCTGTTCACTAAATGACTGAGAAACTGTGCAGGCAAAAGGCAATGCTGACCGGTGCTTAGAGACCCGGTAAACAAATTTTCCTTCCCTTCCAGATCTGGGTGGAGTTATAGGTTCCTTTAAAATGTCTATCTTGCAAAAGATCAGAGATTACTTGGAGCAGCTAGTTATGATGGATGGAAGACATACTGAGGCAGAGTTCTTTTTTTTTTTTTTTTTAAACAAATAGCACTGGGAGTAGTATGAAGGAGGTAAAGAGACTGATAAAAACTACCATGAAAGATCTCTGAGATACCTCTCCTTCCTGATGACTCTGCTAGTTACCGGGGGCGGGAGAGACACTTTCCTCAATGGTGTAGCCGCTGATCAGGTGCCCAAGCTCCTTCCTGTAAATAACCCATCACCCACACTCATGAAAGCAACCTTCATTAAACCCACTGGGTTACCAAAATAAGACCTGAAAGTGCAAGAGAGACTAGTTGAGAGAAGAAAGAGCATGAGTGGGAAGAAGACAAGAGGACATTTTGTGTGTGTGTGTGTGTGTGTGTGTGTGTGTGTGTGTGTGTGTGCCTGTGTGTGTGTGTGCGTGTGCGTGTGCGTGTGTGCGCGCGCGTGTGTGTGTGTGCGTGTGCGTGTGTGTGCGTGTGTGTGTGCGCGCGCGCGCGTGTGTGTGTGTGCGTGTGCGTGTGTGTGTGTGCGTGTGCGCGTGCGTGTGCGTGTGCGTGTGCGTGTGTGTGTGTGTGTGTGTGTGTGTGTGTGTGTGTGTGTGCCTGTGTGTGTGGAGAATATGAACAGCCCACATTGTATGCATGCATAAAATATCAGTAAATCCACCCATTATTATGTATAATTAACATATCTAATAAAACCTTTTGTGAGACCACTTCTCACTATGCCCTGGCTGTCCTGGAACTCACCTTGTAGACCGGGCTAGCTTTGAACTCACAGAGAGCTGCCTGCCTCTGCCTCCTGAGTGCTGAGATTAAAGATGTATGCCACCATGTATGGCTTAAGAAACATTTTTTTTTTAAGGTCTCTGACTTTGACTCTGAAGGTAGGATGTGAGGAGGACAGTTACTCGGTACCAGACCTGTTGGACGGGTTCACCTGGGGAGCAAGCTCTTTCTCATCTGTGTATAAAAGCCCTTTTCATTAATATGAGTGAGCCTTATGCTCAGACAGAAATCTTGGGGGAATGTCATAGGTGAGACAGGGCTTGGTTGGGAGTAGGGTGAGGGGAGGTACTATCTATAATGACGGTGGAAATATGCTAGCTGGGAGAGGGAGTACATTTTCCAGGACATGGTTGGGTCATGGGCCTCTAGAGGAACCAGAAATCTAGGGGAAACATTCACATTGAATTGTCCAGCCTCTATCCATGCTGCAGTTGCTGCATGTCAAGTGAGAGAGAGACCAGTTAGACCAGAGAAAGCTGCCTGAGGCCCCTGAGTCCATCAGTAGTTCATCTGAAGCCTGGACCCCTCACATCTGAGCTCTACCAGGAAGCAAAACACTGGTTTCTATGCATAAGGACTGGCTGGCCCCAGGGCTGAGAACCAGGTCATCGGCCAGACCATCTGGTAAGGTGAATTGCACCTCTCTGGATTGTGCGTGGATAGAGAAGCCTGCCTTCTCAGACAAGACCAGCCAGTCTTCTAATCATGGAGCAAATAGCAAATGCCAACTGGATGAACTGAAACATATCTCAGTGTATTTGGCCAACTGTTTGGTTTAATTAAGCAGACACACTTCCAGACACATTTGTCTCAGTTATTTTTAAATTGCCATTGAATCCTAATTCAGCCTTCTTTAATGATTACCAAGGATGGCATTGCAGTTTTCCCGTGTTCCTAAAATTCCTTCTATTAATGTAACAGAATATATTTATTTCCCTAAATATGAGGTAAAACCACTCATGACCATCACATAAAGCCATTGTATTTATTATGTCAGCAGTGTGAGCAGCACAGGGCAGGGTTAGAAAACTTGGTGACCTGTCTTTATAGTAACCATTCTTCTACCCACCCAACTTGGCCTTCTCAGGCAAAAGATGAACTTACCAGATTTTAATGAAATACATTTTTCATTTTTTTTGCATGTGGGGATGATAAGCCTTTTGTAGATTCATAACTTGAGGTGCTTTAGAAGTTACCAAGGAACAGATTTGCCTTGATTTATCACTCTTTTGCCAACAGTGTCTGGATTAGTGAGTTCCTCAGCCATATCCTACAGACTATGAGTAATTTAAGTAGAAAACACATGTTGGGCCTGGGGAGATGGCTCAGTTAAGAAATTGTTTGCTGCATAGGCATGGTGGCCTGGGTTCAGATGCTCAGTACTCAGAAAAGCCTGGAGTGGTGGCGTGCGCCTGTGATCCTAGTGCTGGGGCCAGGCGGAGAAAGACAGATGGATCCCCAGGGTTTACTGACCAGCCAGCTGAGCTGAACTGATGAACCCCAGATTCACTGAGAAACACTGTCTCAAAAAACAAGGTGGAGGGCAACCGAGGAAGGCAATATTGACTTCTGGCGTCCACGTGTACATACCCACACCCATGCAGACACACAGGAACTTGTACAAGTACACACATCTCACCTACATACAAAGACAGGACTGTCAGGGAGGTGACACAGAGCCCGGTAAAACTAATGGGAAAGCTGGAGACTCTGCTTAGGGGACAGGAAGCAGGACAGCTCCAGAGGCCTGAGGGCAGGAAGTCCTTGAGGGTTCAGGAAGAGAGCACAGGGACCGTAGACGATAAGGTTTTCGGTGTCTTGGTCATATCGTCCAAGCTTGAGTTCCTAGGAGAAAGCAAGGCAGCTTGACTTCAGTCTCCTCATGGCTACACAATAGGGGGAGGGAACCGTCTCAGTCAGAGTGTTGCCACCCAGAACAAGCCCTGTATGGTCCTAGGGCTCTCAGTCCCCTCTGTCCTAGATCACTTGAGTTCTGAGCATCCCGGTGACTCACGCGCCCCTGCAATGGCTTCAGTGACTCTGCCAGAATCGCGTGTTGAATTCGTCCTACTTCTCTCCATTGCCGGGACCCACATACGTCACTGTTCCCCACTGAGTCCGGGACTCTGGATGTTACGATAATAACCATGTTCATAGCTAACAGGGAAGACATCTCGGTCTGTGGAAAAATGATAGTTCGGGTTTTAGGCCCCTTCAAATACCACAGGGGCCTTGGAGCTTGCGGTTCTCCTAAGTAAGAGTATTTGAGTATCCGTATCCTGTGCAGGGATATTTCTTGCTGAAGACACTTGTGTCCTGCCCAGGACATGTTTTAAATGTCATTCCAACCAGCATGAGGATAATTCTCTCTCCCAATATTTATTTATTTATTTCACATATGTGCATGTTCCATGGCATACGTATAGAAGTCAGAGTTCAACTTGCAGGAATTGATTCTCTCCTTCGGCCCTATGGGTGCCACAGCTGGAACTCAGGTCATCAGGGCTGGTGGCAAGTGCCTTTACCCACTGAGCTATGTCATAGATCAAAGAATTCTCTACTTGGTCACCCTGCCCCCTAGTCAAAAGTTGTCCAAGGCCTATCTCCCATCCCAGTGTCTCAGAGATTATACTAGTCTTCCACGCCATTTCTTTCAAGAGGCCTCCTGGTCCCCTCCCCGACATCCCAGAGACATACAAATGAAGTCCTTTATATGCCAACTTGTGACTGGGTGTGCAAGACGTACTGATTGTGAGGCTCCCTCCTTGTGCTTGAGGCCTGAGGACTAAACTTAGATCCCAGGCAAGGGTACGTGGTAGGGGTTGGAGTAGGCTCAGGGAAGATGAATGGCCTGAAACTCTAGCCCTGCATCCTGTAGCAACAGAAAGCTACCGACCTGCCCTCCACCACAGAGGGAGCCACTCTGATAAGAATCAGCCGTGTGAGAATAAGGTCAAGAGTCCAGAGGACTTGCAGGGCTGAGGAATGTGTGTTCCGAGCATTAAAACTCCGAATGCACTTTCTCACAGAAGTACTGTTAGAAACAGTGGTCGGGGTCCTCGGTGTTATTAGTACAGTATTTTAGGTGCATTAGGGAAATGTAAGCCTTTGGGGGCTGGCGTTGGGGTAGAGCTACCATTTGGAATATTGTTTCTATAGGAACACTTGTTCCCAATTCCAGACAACAGACCCACAAATAGACTAAGGCGCTGGCAACCGCGCGTTTTGAGGCTTTCACCAACACAGTAGATTCACCGGCTCTCACAGTCGGCCAAACTCAGCTTAGAACCTTCTGGCTAAGATGTTGGCTCTGAGCCCAGAAGCCCTCGGCCATCCCTCTGTCCTTGCGCTGTTGAAAATCTTGATTGAGTACCCCCAAACCTCCAGAGTCAGCCAGGGCTGCCCTCCACCTCCAGGTCTATCTATAGGCATCCACTGGTCAAAGATAAGTACAGTTTATTCTAAATTTTCTCATCTGAACACTTCAGAATTATGAAAAGATACAAGGATAGGTACGTATGTGTATATATCTGTCCCCAGAAAGAAAATGTCACACCTATAGCTGAAGTCCCCCACGCCTGTCCTTGGTTTTGTCCCATCTCCCCTTCTATTCCGGAAGTAATCACATTCCTAAAATTGGTGTCACAACCACGCAAATTCCCATCTGGTCCATTCCCTCTGGGCACTGCCTCTGCTAGAGCTGTAGATATGGAGGGGCGGGAAAGAATCACTCAGGGGAAGCCGATGAGTTTGTTCCTCAAGCCGTGTTGTGAAGATGCCACTTCATAAAAACGGAGAGAACACTCATTATGTGTCAGGCCCAGGTTCTCGGAGGATGCCGGGGAGGCAGCTTAGGAAGAATGAGGACAGGGTGACTCTCGAGCTGGGTTTGTCTCGCCTGGCAGATGGTCTCTGTCTAGCAAATGTGGAATTAAGGCCAGGAAATTGGTAATCATGGAAGAGGGTGGGCAAGAGTGAGACAGTCGTACCACAGAGGCCTCTTTGCAGAGCCCAACATTTCTAGGTGTTAGGAAAAGGGCAACACAAGAGCCAAGTCCATTCATTTCCCTGTTAACGTGTTCACCTGACTAAGTTCCAGGCAATGCACTCGGCATTAGGAATGGAGGGCTATACATAAGAACAAGAAACGGTCCCAGGTCTGAAGAAGCCTGTGGATTAGAATATGTCTGTCATATTATAATTACAATATGACACAAATTTCCGGAGGCTGCATATTAGCTTAATAAATAAACAGTCCAGGGTACAGCTCTCAGAGAGGTACCAGAAGGTTTGGTGGGACAGTGGGGATGTAAGGAGGTGAAGGAATTCAGAATTTCAAATTTTCTGGGTGGAGACGAGCAGGCGGATGTCTACACTGCAACAAGGGTTTCTGCACACGACACACTTGACGACGCAGCACGCTGCAGGGCCCCTGCTAGCTGCCGTTCTAGATGGCGCCTTCCTGACTCCACCACGTTGAACCCACAAACCACTGCAACTCCACGCTGCTCTGCACTTCTGCCTTGCTCTACTCCAGCAGACCTTCTATTTGTGTCTCTTGGAACACCTGTCCGTTGAACAAACTCTCGTACTTCCTCAACTTCACTCAACCATCTACCGCTGACATCTCTTGTGGAGGAATTGTGCAGCTCACGGCATAGCACTCTTCACACACGCAATGGTGGACTCGTGGTGAGTTGTTCAATATGTGCAAAATATCCTCCCCACCCCACCCCCCAGCCCGCCACAATCCTCCACTCCCCACTGACCATAGGTGGCTACAATTGGTTTCTGTTAAATGCAACCAGAAACCTAGCTGCTCCCCTTCACCTTCTAGCCTGAACTGAAACCTGGCCTTCCCCTGAGGTTACCACTTCCCCTGTCATCGTCTGAAGTAAAAGCTGTTTACTCTCCCATGGCTCACACTCAGGCAGCGCTAGTGACATTCTTCCAGCCCTCCAAGACCCCTCCGAGCGATTTCTTCCCTATTCCACTATGAAAAATCTCTGCCCTGCTGAGGACCAGTACCATTCAACCCTTTGCCTTCTTTTATTTGGCCCTGTCACCTCCCGACCTGGCTATCCCCTGGTGTTCTCTGACTCTCTGGCTCACTTCTTCATCCTGGGGTAGAGCGAGGGAGGGATTCGGCTGACTCTGTGCACCTTCCACTCAAGGGCCCAGCTCCTTAATTCCTTGACACTTCAAACTCAGAACCTCCACTGAAGGCTCACTCCCGTGGATTCTACAGCCGCACCCCGTCCTGGTCACCACTATAACAGTTCCACCCTGGAAATCTTACATTATTATCACTGTAATCATCCAGCTCTCTGTCACACAATCTGACGGACAGAGGCCTTTAATACAGTGCCAGCGTGCCTTCATCATACTAGATAATATTTAGTTATTGATCTGTTTATTTACTGTGTGTATGCATGTGGGTACACATACCATGGCACCGATATGGGGGTCAGAGGACAACTTGCAGACGTGTGTTCTCTCCTCCACTAGTGTCGGCCTTGGCAGCAAGCATCTCTACCTGCGGAGCATCTCCCCAGCCCTGGATAAACTTTTTTTTACTTGTTTCCCGTCAGCTTTCCTTGTCCTTTCATCTCTTAGCAATCATGACATACGTTCACCATTCTTCCCTCGTGGGTATTCTGTGTATTAATTAATTTCGTTATAGTATTATTCAATAAGTCCTTATTACACGTCTACTGTGTGCCAGGTATTGGCAATACAAGGGCAGAGCTTTCTCAGCAAGCAGCTCACAGCCTTGCCAAGAGGCAAATCTAATAGTCGCACACATAAACATAATTGCAAACCGTGATAAGACACGTGTGTGGGACGGGGGTGGGAGGGGTGGTGGGGGGAGCAGAGTGCGTTTCAGGAAGAAGAAAGATTGTGAGCAAGACCTGGAGGCTGACTGGAGCATGGCTTGAGGAAGTGAAATAACAGCAGTGAAGGCCCTGCAGGGCTGGAGACAGAAAGCTGGGGCCTGGAACAGGGTGCGGCCGGCTGAGGAGAGAGACGGGAAAGTACGCGTTTTGAAAGGACCGCTGTCAAAAGATAACTAGATGGGACACAGGGGATTTTTCCAAGCAATGAAACTATCCTGTAGTCACTATAATGGCAGATCGTGACATATACATCTCTCAGAACCCAGAGGGATGTGCAAGAGTGAACTCTAATGTCAACACGGACTTCAGTTAATACTAATAAAAAAAAAAATCAATCTGGGCATGGTGCCTCCCACTTACACTCCTACCGCTTGGAAGGTAAGAGCAGCAGCAGGAGGAGTTCATGGTCATCCTTGGCTACATAGCAAGTTCAAGGCCAGCCTGTGATATGAGAACATATTTCAAAAAACTAAACAGGCTGGTGATGGTGGCGCACATCTTTAATCCCAGCACTCAGGAGGCAGAGGCATGCAGATCTCAATGTGTCTGAGGCCAGCCTGGTCTACAAAGTGAGTTCCAGGACAGCCAGGACTGTTACACAGAGAAACCCTGTCTCGAAAAACAAAACAAAACGAACACCACCAAAAAACAGGCATGGAGGCACATCCCAGAACTCCAGAGGGAGAGGCAAGAGGATCTCTGTGAGTTTCAGGACAGCCAAAACTACAGACTACAAACTCCCAGAGCAAAATCAGGACAAAAAGTACTGTACTACCATGAAATGTTAATAGTAGGGGAAACTGAGTTACATAAGGAGGGGTACATATAAGGGAACTGTGCTGTGTCCTCAGTTGTCTATAAACCCATAAAACTGCGCCAATAAATAAAAATCAATTAATTGAAAACATAAGATGATGGAGGAAAATCTCTGGTTGCTCTAAGAAAAGGGGTCTGGAAGCCAAGGAAGAAGTGTGGGCATCCTCTCTGAAGGGGCTGGAGTGTATCTCAGTTCCAGAGAGCTTGCCTAGTATGGGTGAAGCCCTAGGTTGGATCCTAAGCCTCACAAAGAAAGAAAGGAAAGAGAGAGACGAGAGGCAGAGAGAGAGAGAGAGAGAGAGAGAGAGAGAGAGAGAGAGAGAGAGAGAGAGAGACCCAAGCCAGGCATGGTAGTGTGGCCTGCCCTTCCAGCGACTCTGGAGGCAGAGGCAGAAAGATCTCTTAAGCCAGGTATTCAAGGCCATCCTGGACAATATAGTAAAACTCCGTCAGAAACAAAGGCTGGAAGGAAGGGAGGAAGGAAGGAAGGAATGAAGGAAGGAAGGAAGGGAAGTGTCCCCAAAGTCCAGGCAATAAAAGATGATGGCTGGTCCAGGAAGATTATAGAGAAAAAGAAGTGGGCAGAACAGAAGGCGGTATTGACAAGACGCGGTGATGCACTGATTATGGGCTGAGGATCAGGAGCCACAGGGACTTCTGGCTTGCCTAACCTGATGAAATGATGTCATCTGCCAGTTGCTACCGAGGCGCTGGGGCAGTTTTATCAATTCTATCGCTACAAGCTGAGACACTTGAATACATGGATTCTTAGCAATCATGTGGATGTGATGCTCACAAAAGGCCACTTTGTCACCTGCCTTCCCAGCTCTGGCTATGATCATCCCCTGTGTCATATCATGAGTCCTGTCTTTGCTCCAACCATTCGTTGAACTAGACAAGATTGGTTGTTGTCTCAGGGCCTTGGTATTTACACTAGTGTTATGAGGAAGCTGGGCCAGATGGTCTCCAAAGGGTACAAGGCAGAGCTGGGACAAGCTAGTGGTTGTGTGTGTGTGTGTGTGTGTGTGTGTGTGTGTGTGTGTGTGTGAGAGAGAGAGAGAGAGAGAGAGAGAGAGAGAGAGAGAGAGAGAGAGAGAGAGAGAGGAGAGATCTTTAGGAATGCTATTCACCTCCTTCAAGACAGGGTCTCTCCACTTACTAGGATAAACTAGCTGGCCAGTGTGCTCCAGACATCCTCCTGTCCTCCTGTCTCCACCTGCCTGCACTGGGATTATAAACACATGCTGCCACACGGACATTTTTACATGGGTTGTGGAGTTTGTTTGTGAGTCCCCCCACTTGCAGGCAATCACTTTTCTGATCAAGCCATCCCCACAGCCCCTGAGGCTGGCAGTTTCTAGAGGTCTCCCAACCCCAGGGTTTCCACCATGAACATTACTACATCCAACTTGCTGCTGGGTATTCTCCTGTTGTGGCAGATGTAGAGCTCCTGGATCCCTGCACTCCCGCACTGTGACTAGGGTCTGTACAAGCTTTCATAACCTCAAGTAACCCTGGACCAACATGGAATACTCCTTTCCAAGTCACACGACCAGATGGTCCCAGGGGAAATTCAGTTCTCTGTGTGTTTTTATTTCCAAATGAAGCCTATCTTCAGACAACAGAACAAATGTGCCAACATCCTGTTCCAAAAAACCAGAAAACACAAACTCCCAAGAACCACCAGCCCTTTAGTCAGCTTAGAGAGAATGCTATTACTAATTCAAGATCCCATGGTCTTACCTCCTCTCTTGCCTCACTAGTAACACAGTACAGAACGTGGAAGCAACTGAGTCATGCTGTCTGTTGTTGGCTTAGCCGTTAGAAGTGTGAGGGGCTGCCCTTCAGCCTGACCTTCTCTATGTAGTAAACTAGATCTTTGGTAGGGATGTGGGGAGTGACTCAAGAGCATAGGCTAGCATTGTGCCATGACTGCTCTGTATGGCTTCTCTAAAATATTTCATTGAGTACTGCCTAAATAAACAAGATGACCCAAAGTCTGGCATAAAGAGCTTGTGCTGTGTTGAAATCCATGTACTTGGACCCAGACCAAGGACCATCCCATAGACTCCCTGTGAAACAAATCTCTTGGAAATGATCATTTACCCCTACCCAGGGCTATGATACTTTTGTACACGGAACTTAGCACAGTTTCCTTAATCCCTACTCTGTCTATCGTTTGAATGATCCACAAAGCCCTAGGATCTGCTTAGAGCCAGCCCTGCTCACTCCCTGCCCTGCACCCTGCTCAAAGTTCCCAAATCAAACAAGTGATCTCTAGCTTTCTCTTCCACAGTGGATGGAAGGCTTCTCTGAAGTAGAAGGTTTGTCCCCACCACGGCAAATGTGTCGATTTTATATAACGTGTGCCATGTGCTATAATCTCTTCCTTGTGGGGAACGTTTGTTAGACTTAAACTTCTGGTGGCTGGCCAGCCAAATGTATTAATTGTCCTTGGTCAAATGCCAGTCCTTAGTTTAATCAGCTGTCTTGACTTCAGGAGATGGGGAGGGTCATGTGGTGTGAAATGGGACAACCTGTTTCTGGTGTTCCTGAAAGCAGATAGTGCACGAAGCATTGAACAGCTTACTCAGGAACCTCATTTGAACAAATACAGTGAATAAATCAGAATGTGCCTAAGGCAATTTTGTAATTATTTGGTTGATGTTTTTCTCTCTCTGACTAGAGAAGAAGATGCATGGGTGCACACAGTGGGTGCTCAACAGTTACTTGTCAATGAAAGAATAAATTCCTGAATAAAGTTGGCAATCTATGTATGGGGTAGAAAGAAGTTGGAACTATCAGGAGAGGAATGTAATGAGTCAAAGGATTGACTGAGTCAGGTTATGAGTAAGCCAAGTTATGAATAAGCAGAACCTATGCATAAAAGACTCACAGGGCAGACGACATGAAAGGCAGGCAGTAGTGAGCAGAAAGCATGCAGGCACAAAGGAAGTGACTGAGCCACTGAGGAACCCATTCCTTGAGTCCAAGCATCCCTCCTACTCAGTTCTGCCCGACTCTAATGGCCCGTCTTTCCCTGGAGTTCTGTGAATACATATTCTTACAGTAAAACTACTGAGGTTAATTTGAGTGAATTGACACTTCTTGGTAATCTCAGCTTTGGGGAACCAATTATTACTCAGCCCATGAAGTCATTATCCCTTCCTCTGAGTAGATCGGCTGTCAACCTATGTGGAAACTTAGACATGTTTTAATTCAAAGTAGAGACACCTCTTAGACTCAATCTAGAACCCCTATATAAATAAACCATATTTTAAAATTTGTTTTTTTAGCTGGGTGTAGTGGTGTACACCTTTAATCCCAGCACTCAGGAGGCAGAGGCAGGAGGATCTCTGTGAGTTGGAAGCCAGCCTGTTCTACTGATCTATATACCGAGTTCCAGGGAAGCCAGAGCTACATAGTGAGATTCTGTCTTGAAAAGAAAAGAAAAAAATAAAAAAACAGAAAAAATTGTTTTGTTATTTTTTTGAGACAGTATCTTACTTCGAGCCCTGGCTAGCCTGGAACTTGCTATGTAGACCAGGCTTGCCTCAAACTCACAGAGATCTTCATGTTTCTACCTCCTAAATGCTGGCATTGAAGGCATGCTCCACCACTCCTGGCCCTGACATACCATATTTTATTATCTCTTGTTTCAGTAAAATTCTTATCTTGCTGGGGCAAGAGCAAGCAAATTTGCTTAACTATACCTGAATCTTTAAATTGAACATTAGAAAAAATTAAATATTACTTTAGAATAATTTTTGGGGATATTATGAAGATAGATCACTTTCATCATTACCAATATTTACTATTAGATTTTTATGCATTACTAATTACTTAACTGACCAACCAAACTGTCAATTACCCCACCACAGTCTTGGGTCCTTTTTGGCATCTAAATCTTTTAATTTACTATTGCTGCTGTAACAAGTTACCACACATTGAATCACCTAAAGGGCACACATTCATTTATCTTATAGTTAGTGGGATAAGAGTTGTATACAGTTGGGGGTGGTGGTGGTGGTGGTGGCGGTGGTGGTGGCGGTGGCGGCGGCGGCGGCGGCGCACGTCTTTAATCCCAGCACTCGGGAGGCAGAGCCAGGTGGCTCTCTGTGAGAGGCCAGCCTGGGCTACAGAGTGAGTTCCAGGACAGGCTCCAAAGCTACACAGAGAAACCCTGTCTCGAAAAACCAAAAAAAAAAAGAGTTGGATACAGACCTGACCAGGTTCAACTCAAGGTATCAACAGAGCTGCTTGCTTTTCTGGAAGCCCTAGGGAAGACTTCTCATTTTCTTCAGCTTCTATGGGCTTCCCTTATTCTGCTTCCCTTCTTCATTTCCAAAGCCAGCAGTGGTGAGCCTTGTTTACATTGTGTCTCTGACTTCTTTCCTAGGCCCCTTCCCTCCAACTGATGTCAGCTGGGAAAGGTTCTCTGTGGGGATTCCAGGATAATCTTGCAATGTCCAGTCCCTTAACCTTAATTACATCTGTAAAATCCTCTTTGGAACATAACAGATTCACAGATTACCTTGGGTTGGGGCACACATCTTTTAGGGAGGCAATTATTTTGCCTGCCACACTACAGTTACCAATCCTTCTGTGGTCTGATAAGAACATCGAGGATCATGACAGCACTCAAGATGTGTCTCAAAAGCACAAATTGCTAGAAAGAAGAAACCTCACAATAAGACATAAAATATAGCCCTTTCATTAAGGACCGGCAGAACTGGTTAATGTTGGCTTGTGCAGTTATTCTAACACTTGTTTGGCAGAGGTAAGAGGATTCAGAATCTGAGGGTAGGCTAGCCTGTGATACATAGTGAGACTGTCGCAAAAAAGAAAGAAAGAAAGGAAAAAGGGAAGAGAATTGCCATTAGCTTCAGTGTGCCAGTACTGTGAAATTTATCTTAACTGTCACATGAATTCTTTCTAATAGATATTATCTCCATTTTATAGCCAAGGAAAGTGAAATTCTGAGTAGCTAAGTAGTCTGTTCGAAGTTACAGAGCTAGCTGATCATCTGGATCCCTAACTAGGTCTGTAAGGTAGTCAACCCCACACAGTTTCCACTTTGCACACCACTGCCAAATTTTCTGCACAGTTTGGCTCACATACACGAAAATGGCTATACCACCAGACAAGGGGTTCCCTCGGGGACTTCAGGCAGAACTTTCTTTGACTTTTTAAAAATGTATTTTTTTTTGAGTATGATCTTGCTGTTTCTCAAGTTGGTCTTGAGTTCCTGAGCTCAATCAATCCTGCCTCAGCCTCCCAAGTAATAGGGACAACATACGCGACCACACCCAGCTGCACTCTTTAAACATACACCTGTCTTTAATGCTCCAAAGAAAATATGATCCCAGGACAGAATGTTCCCTCTTTCCCTGCTTGTTATATAGCCAGGAACACTGCTAGCCTTCCTCCACTTCTGTCTGTCTGTCTGTCTGTTTTTCGAGGTAGGATTTCTCTTTGTAGCCCTGGCTGTCCTGGAACTCGCTTTGTAAACCAGGCTGTCCTCCATCTCACAGAGATCCACCTGCCTGTTCCTCCTGAGTGCTGGCATCCCCCACTTTTATTTTCCCCAGAAAAAGACCATGGATCATTCTACCTGTCATTTTCTTGACTAGGAAGGCTGTTGATCTGGAGGCTGCCTGGGAGAATTCACTGATCTAATTCATGCTCCTCTGTCTCTGTCTCTGTCTCTCTCTCTCTCTCTGAGTGTGTGTGTGTGTGTGTGTGTGTGTGTGTGTGTGTGTGTGTGTGTGTGTATGTATGTGCACACTTGTGCAGATGGAGGCTAGAGGTCAACCTTGGTGTCATTCTTCAGGAACCATCCACCTTAGTTTTTGAGACAGTTTCTTACTGGGTTCTGAGGCTTGCTAAGGAGATTAGGCTAGCTAGCTATAGTGAGCCCCAAAGATCTACCACCTCCCTAACAAGAGCTGCCACACTGGGGTTTCTTTTTCTTTCTTCCTTTCTTCCTTCCTTCCTTCCTTCCTTCCTTCCTTCCTTCCTTCCTTCCTTCCTTCCTTCCTTCCTTTCTTTCTTTCTTTCTTTCTTTCTCTCTCTCTCTCTCTTTCTTTTTTTTCCTTCTTTTTTTAATGCATTGGTGTTTGACCTGCATGTTTTTGTGAGGGAGTCGGATCCACTGGAACCTGAGTTACAGACAGTTGTGAGCTGTCATGTACGAATTGGGAATTGAACCCAGGTCCTCTGGAACAGCAGCCAGTGGTGTTTTTTTTTGTTTTTGTTTTTTTTTTTTGAGACAGGGTTTCTCTGTGTAGCTTTGTGCCTTTCCTGGAACTCACTCTGTAGCCCAGGCTGGTCTTGAACTCACAGAGATCCGCCTGGCTCTGCCTCCCGCATGCTGGGATTAAAGGCATGCGCCACCACTGCCCGGCCCAGTGGTGCTCTTAACTGCTGAGCCATCTCTCCAGCCCCCTACACTGATCTTTTGTTATTGTCTCTTAAGATCTAACTCAGGTTCTTATGCTTGTGTGGCAAATATTTTATCCACCCAGAGAGAGAGAGAGAGAGAGAGAGAGAGAGAGAGAGAGAGACTCAGACTCACTGTGTAGCCCTGGTTGGCTTGGAACTCACTCTGTAGACCAGGCTGGCCTGGACTTCACAGAGATTCGCCTGCCTCTGCCTCCCAAGTGCTGGGATTAAAGGTGTGTACCATCAAGCTCCTTTTCCTCCACTCCCTAACCCCATAGCTCCCTTTTTAAAATCAATGGCACTTGGATAAACCTGGATTCGAGAAGCCAGTGAGGAAGTCTCACCCCCATTGCTACCCATCCTGTTTCTATCACCAGCATGATTGTCTATCACCAGGTGCACTAAGGATGCACTAGCAGCAGGAGGGAGGTCCATAGCAGCTTTTGAAGCCAAGAGAGGATGTGGCTTCTGTTTGGAGAGCCCTCCTCACCTGCCGGGGCTGCCTATCTGTTTGCCTGCTCTCCTCTGGTCCTGCCCTCCTTCCACACTTCCTGTGAGTCTCTCCAAGTTTGACTGATCAACAGCCCTCATCTCCACAGGCTGTTTGTATGTACTTTGGTCATCCTGTCTTGCTCTGCCCTCTGATATTTATTTGCCCTTGATTTCTGATGATGAAAGGGCCTCTGTTTCACTGCTGCCCAAACCCATGCATTTCTCGTTATGGCCTTGTTCTCTTATGCCCTCAGCCTGCTGCCACCTTGGGCCCCACTACCATTTAGAATTTCTACCATTTCTAGAATTCCGGATAGGCAGAACCAACATCTGCTACTGTAATCAAATCCACTTATTGAGATCAACAATAATCTAAGAGAATGACTTTAAACTCTTGCTATATTTTTATTCATGTTCGTTTTGTCTATGCAAAAGCATGGGGGGAACCGTGCGCATCCCATAGTACCTGGGAAGGTCAGGGGACAACGTGGGAAGAGTGGGCTCTCCCCTTCCGCCCTGTGGGTCCCAGATCAGATCATCTGGCTTGGCAGCAAGAGCTTTTATTTACTGAGCCATCTCCCCGGCCCTAGGACTATGGCTTTTTCTTGGTTCTTTCAATTTCTTAGTATTTGTGCTTTCATAGTGTGGTGTGATATGATTGTGCTGTCTAATTTATATTCTTGAATTGCATTCTTCTGCACCTCAGAATGTGTTCTTTGCAGAGTTTATTTATGCTTCTCTTGGCTGACATTCATCGAGATTCATTTTCAAATGTATGAGCAAATCTGTTTACTTTTTCAGATCAACTCACACTATCCAGTGACTAGAAGGGCGGATATAATGACCAGTCTCAAAATAGTGTTTAACCTTAGCACCCAGCTTTGATTAAGTAGCCTATAAAAGTCATGTGTCATAACTCACATATTATTTAATCTTTCCAGCAACTCTCCAAGTTTTCATCTCAATCTTATAGATCAGGAAACTACCACGCCTGGTAAATATAAACTTTTTTCCCTCCATGACGGCTTGGCCCTTTACCAACTCCCTCCTAATTTACGGAGGCTAAAACATGTTCTACACTACAGGGTCTACATGTGACTCCTAATTAACTCCACCTTGGGACCGAGAGGCGGAGACAGGTGTTGCGTGAGCTGAGAACCACGCACTGGTCAGCTGTGTCCTCCCAACCCTGTAATGTCTACTTGTAGAGCGGAACAGGAAATAATTGGAGCATAGGACTCAGAACCGGTTGCCTGGACTTCTCCAAATGACAAACGGGAACATGGGAAAATTCATTTAGCTGACACTCAACTTGAATATCCTCTACTACGGTTTTAGGAAAAAGCAGGTAAGGTTTTCTTTCTGTCTTTGCTTTTTCATGCAAACCACATATAGGAAAGCACACCAACCATAACGCTACAGCTGGAAGAATTATTCCCAAAGTCATCAATCACATCTGTTCAATCAGTCCCCGGATCAAGAAAGAGAATGCTGCTCAGGCTGTGGATCTCTGAGTTCAAAGCTAGCCTGGTCTACAAAGCCAAGGCCACACAGACAAACCTTTTCTGGGGGTAGAGGGAGGAAGAAAGAGAAAATCACACGTACCCAATCCTTCCGTGCCCCGACCTGGCTACTCCTCCTCACATAATAACTGCTTTTCTGACTCCTAAAAAATTCATTTTTGCCTGGTTTGGAATTTCATACAAATAAAGGATATATTCTGTATTCTTTTTTGTTTATTATTGCATTTGTAAGGTTCAATCATGTTGTACATAGCCATAGTTTCCCCCACCCTTGTTGTATATCTCATTGTCTGAATATATTACTCTTTATCCACTCGACTGCTTTTGGACGTTTGGACTGTTTCTAGTTTTTAGCTAGTTTTATGCTAACTCTTGCTGTGAACATTCTTGTGCATGTCTTTTGATGAACATATGTGTGCATTTTGGTTGGGTCTGAATCTTGGAGTAGAATTCTTGGGTAAAAAGTATATGCATATGTTCAGCTTTAGTAGATACTGCCAAATGGTTTTCCAAAGTTGTAACCAAGAAGCTTTTTTTTTTTTTTTTTTTTTTTGAGATAGTGTCTCCTGTAGCCTAGGTTGGCCTCAAATTTACAACAGAGCTGAGGCTGGCTCTGAAATCCTGATCCTTCCTAAACCCTTCATCTTCCTGAATCTACCTTCTAAGAGCTGGGATTTATAATTATGTAGCCCCATGGCTGGATTTTTTCTTTATTGTTTGTTTTGTTTTGTTCAGAGGAAGTGGGATAGTATATGCTATAGTGCAGGTTAGTGTTGAACTTCCTAAGTAGATAGCCTTGAACTCCTGATCTTGCCTCCTCCCAAATGCTTGGATTACAGTTATGAGCCACTTAAAAGTCTCGAGATTGTATACAATCTCCTAAATCTCCTGGAACTAGAAGAAAAGGTATACAGCCAGGGAAAAATGTGGCTGGTAGTGTCTGCCAGTAAGTGGAGTTGATAAGTAATCCTTGTTACCTCAGTGGTTCCAATCATGGACTACTCTTCCAGAGATCAGAGGTTCAGTTCCCAGCATCCACATGTTTAACTCCAGTTTTCCATGGGCACTAGACACGCACATGATCCACAGACATACATGTAGACAAAACATCCATACACATGAAAATAATAAATAATGATTTTAAAAGAGTAATCCGGCTTATTGGTGGTGGCACACGCCTTTAATCCCAGCACTCTGGAGGCAGACACTACCTGTGAGTTCTCTGTGAGTTCCAAGGCAGCCTGGTCTAAAAAGTGAGTTCCAGGACAGCCAGGGCTACATAGAGGAAACCCTGCCTTAAAACAAAACAAAAAGCAAAAAACAAAAAAAAAAAAAGAAAAAGAAAAAACAAAAAAGAAAAAAAAGTAATTCTAGGCATATGCTATAATTTCTGGCTTTGCCACTTCTTTTCCTAGATAGTTTCTTCCCAACACTAGGGCTTGGACAATATATGCCACCCTGGTGGAATTCTGCAATTCACAAACTTAGGACTTAGTACGGCGTGTTTTAGCAAAGTCAAAATGAGAAACGAAGCAGAGGGGTTAGAACACCAGAAAACGGGGCAACAGGTCAAAGGGCAAGAGGCTAAAAGGAAGTATATCAGGGAGAAGGGCAGCGTTGACAAAACAGAGCGGCACATAGAGCAAGCTGGTATAGAAGGCTTTGAACCCAGGGAGAGGAGGAAATGCATGTACATGAACACACACAACATACAACACACACACACACATACACACACACATACATACCCTCACCACACACACACACACACACACACACACACACACACACACATACACACCACACACTTACATACCCTCACCACACACACACACACACACACACACACACACACACACACACACACATATACACACCACACACTTACATACCCTCACCACACACACACACATATACACACACACATACACACACACACACACACACACACCACACTTACATACCTTCACCACACACACACACACACACACACACACACACACATACCACACTTATATACCCTCACCACACACACACATATACACACACACAAACACACACACACCACACTTACATACCCTCACCACACACACACACACACACACACACACACACTCACGTGGGAGTAGAATGGGAACAGGCCTGTGGTTCACAGCCGGCCTTTATGCACCAGCATGGGTCAGAATGGCAATGGTCAGCCAGGTTTAAAGGAACGAAGGATACAAAACAAAATAATCTCATCCTACTGACAACCAGTGCTGAGTAAGCCTTGTCTGGAAACCTCTTTTAAGCATAATTGCAAACTTCTGGGAACTTGAATGGAGACTATGGGGGTGGAACAGACAAGAGTTTTCTGTCAAGGATCTGATGTTTGTGCGACACACGTTTCTCCAGGCATTCTTAATTTGGTGGGACACTTGGGAAACAGTGACAGCAGCGCCCCCCCCCCTCCACACACACAGGATGCCACGGCCACCTTGGGTCCCTTCTATATCTCTCAAGGATCGTGAGGACAGGGGGGCCTCACATGTGCTTCTGAGAAGCAATTCACTGACTCACTTCACCAACCACCTCTGGTGTGGAGCCGCTTCTCTGCTGAAGTGGAGAGAGGGCTTCCTCCCACCTGGTCCACAGTCTAGCCACAAGAAAGACTGAGTCGGGGCTCTGTTTCCTTGGGGGCCCCTAACGGCACAGAGCTTTCATTCAGCTTTGGTTTTCACTTAAACTAAAAACAACTGAAATGATGTGACTTCATAATGTGCCACACTCTGAAATCATCTCTCCTTACTTTGGATAGGTAACCCCCTCACCCCATCCCTGTAGTAGTAAATAACTACTGTGTGGCCTTGAACAAGTTACTCCACATCTACAGTGTTTACTTTTTTTCATGGGTAGTCTGGGAAGAAAAATATCAATCTTTCAGATATAGTGAGCATTAAATAAGGGTAATTTGTACAAGGGTCATTGAGTGAGGTTTTTTCCTGAGGCCTCATCTCTGTCTCTGTCTCTGTCTCTGTCTCTCTGCCAGGACAGGCTTGGCATCTAAACCCAGGCCTGTTCTCAGGTGCAGAGTAGGCACACTGTGAAGGTATAGCCTGTTTCAATGGGAGTCCATTCGTTCTCTTGGAATTCCGTGTTCTTTGTTTTCTGTTACTGGCTCCCATTTCTAATTTTCCAGAATTTGGCAAGAGTAGGGAGTGAGGGTGGGTGGTGAGGGAGTGAGGGTGTGTGCTGAGGGAGAGGGATGAGACTGTGCTGGGAAAGGCAATACCTGCAGCTTAAGGTAGAGTTCTGGTATTCTCGATTTAATGCTGTCTAATACGATTTCAAACCAGCTAGAATGTTTAATATTACCAACATTAGAAGTAATTTGGTTGTCTAGCTCTACTTAATGAAAACCACTGTAAAACTTAGTGGCTTAAATTGGTTTTAATTTCTCATGGTTGTGTGGGTTGACCATGGCTGTGTGGGTTGACCATGGCTGTGTGGGTTGACCATGGCTGTGTGGGTCGACCATGGTTGTGTGGGTCGACCATGGCTGTGTGGGTCGACCATGGCTGTGTGGGTCGACCATGACTGTGTGGGTCGACCATGGCTGTGTGGGTTGACCATGGTTGTGTGGGTCGACCATGGCTGTGTGGGTCGACCATGGCTGTGTGGGTCGACCATGGTTGTGTGGGTTGACCATGGCTGTGTGGGTCGACCATGGTTGTGTGGGTTGACCATGGCTGTGTGGGTTGACCATGGCTGTGTGGGTCGACCATGGTTGTGTGGGTTGACCATGGTTGTGTGGGTTGACCATGGTTGTGTGGGTTGACCATGGCTGTGTGGGTCTACGGTCCTGCAGGTCTCACTTGGGTTTCTTTTTGTTGTTGTTTTGCTTTTGTTTGTTTTTGTTTGTTTTGTTTTGTTTTTTTGAAACAGGGTTTCTCTGTGTAGCTTTGGAGCCTGTCCGGGAACTCATTCTGTAGACCAGGCAGGCCTCGAACTCACAGAGATTCACCTGCCCCTGCCTCCCGAGTGCTGGGACTAAAAGCGTGGGCCACCACCGCCTGGCTCACTTGGTTTTCTTACATGGTGGCAGTCAGATGGTTTCATTCATGTTTTGGACTCTTATTAAGGATGTCTGGAAAACTTGGCAAAGCTGGGATGCTGCCAAGGCTGGACCTCTTCCTATCGCCTTATAGTGCCAGGACCTCTCTCTCTCTGCACTTGAACTTAAATGATGGTTCAGGGCTTCAAAAGCATAAAGGTAGGAGTTGTCAGACCTCCCCGAGGCTTAGTCCTTGAACAAACACAATATCTCTGTAGCTGTACTGTATTATTTTTTTATTGAACATGTATCTAGTTACACAGCCTAGGCTGACCTTGAACGTGTGATCCTTCTCAGCCTCCCAGGCACTGAGACTGCAGGTATGTGTCCCCGTATGTGGCATATTCTATTTCTTAAATAAGTGGGCCTGATTCAAAGCAAGGGGACTCCTTGTGTGCCAGGAGGTGAGGTCCAGGAGAGTGGGGTCAAGTTGAGGGCACTAATGTAACGGACTTCCATAAGAAATATTCGATTCAGTTTTAGCTTTCGTCTCTACATTTAGTAATCATATGCCAGAATTTATCTGCCTTCCATCTCAGGATGTTTTTCCTATATAAGGGACTATCTCCGTAAAGCACTTGATGAGAGGTCAGGGGGGTCTTAGTCCACAGGACAAGTCATACTCAAACACACCAGCTTGCAGCTTTTTAAAAACAATTTTTAAATGACAAATTATTTACTTTTAGGTGGCACATAATACAGCAGTGCATGTGGGGGTCAGAGGACACCTTGCTGGAGTTGATTCTCTCCTGTTTGGGTCCCTGGAATAAAACTCAGGCCATCAGATTTGGTGGCAAGCTCTTTCACATGCTGAGCTGTCGCATTAGCCTGGTCTGTTTTATTTCATTTCCATTACTCTGTGTACGTATGTCCATGCATGGACACAAACCACGTTCTTGTCATTTTTGGTTACTACATGACATTCCATCATATTGATATAGGTGTTGGTCCATCATGAATCATCATTTTCAACTTCACAAAGAAAGAAAACAAGCCAATATTAGTGTGTTCTAACTGCCTTTAACAATGAGAACAGAGCCGGGCGGTGGTAGCGCACGCCTTTAATCCCAGCACTCGGGAGGCAGAGGCAGGCGGATCTCTGTGAGTTCGAGGCCAGCCTGGTCTCCAAAGCGAGTTCCAGGAAAGGCGCAAAGCTACACAGAGAAATCCTGTCTCGAAAAAACAAAAAAACAACAACAACAAAAAAAAAATGAGAACAGGGCGGTGGTGGTGCACACCTTTAATCCCAGCACTCGGGAGGCAGAGCCAGTCGGCTCTCTATGAGTTCGAGGCCAGCCTGGTCTACAGAATGAGTTCCAGGACAGGCACCAAAACTACACAGAGAATCCCTGTCTCAAAAAAACCCAAATAAATAAAATAAAATAAATCTTTAAAAAAAAAATGAGACTTTTTTTTCCAGTACTAGGAATTAACCCAAGTGTCTTGCACATGGTGTTTTATCACAACAGCAGAAAAGAAACTAATACAGTGTATGTTTGGAGGCTCTCTCTCTCTCTCTCTCTCTCTCTCTCTCTCTCTCTCTGTGTGTGTGTGTGTGTGTGTGTGTGTGTGTGTGTGTGTGTGTGTGTGTTTAGCAAGCCTTTGAGAGTCAGCTCTCTCCTTCTACCTGGTCAAGCCGGGTCTTTCTTGTCATTTCTACTGAACTGTGTACTCCAGGCTGACTGATCTGTGAGCCTTGGGTGATTCTCACATTTCTGCCTTCCATCTTGATAGAGGATTATTGGATTACAGATGCTCACCACCCCATCAAGCTTTTTCCTGTGTGGATTCTGGAATTGAACTCAGGTCACTGGGCTTCTGCAATTTCCTTTCCTGTTGCTGTGATAAAACATCTTGGCAATAGCAACTGTTTAGTTCACAGTTCCAGGTTAGTCTATCACCTTCAAACTTACCCATTCCTGCTTAGGACACAGGAAGAATGCAACCAGACTCTTGACCAAAACAAATCACATGAACGCCTTTAATTCCAGTGCTTGGGTGCTAGAGGCAGGCAGATTTCTGGAGTCTGAGGCAAGCCTGGTCTACTAGTGAGTTCCAGGCCAGCCAAGACCATATAGTGAGACCCTGTCTCAAAAAGAAAAAAAAAAATGTATGAATGGGTCCTAGTCCAGTTTCCAGCAAATTCCACATTCCTTGCTGAGATCTCATAAGCCAGACCTCTACTGTTCACATTTTTTTCAGCATTACTGTTGTCTAAGTTGCCACTAGAATGACCCATTAAGCTTACACTTCCAACATTCAGTTGATTTTCAAACCCAGAGTTTCAAACTCTTTCATGTTCCTCCCACAAAATAGTTCCAAAGGCTTGAAAGCCACACAATCAGGTTTATCGTAGCAACAACCCCACTCCTGGTAACAATTTTTGTCTTAGTTTCATTGCCTGTTGTTATGATCAAATAGCCTGACAAAATTAACTTAGAGGAGAAAAGGTTTATTTTAGTTTACAGTTCCAGCTTATAATCTATCATTGAGAAGTCATGACAGCAGGATGGAACAACTGGATACATTGTATCCATATTCAGGAAGCAGAGAGGAATGAATTAATGCCTCCTTGTTATTTCTTAGCCGGTTTTTTCAGCTCTTACACATTTCAGGATCCCCTTCCTAGGGAATGATGCTATAAAGAGTGGGAAGGTCTTCTCACTCTAATTAATATAACCAAGATAATCTCCTATAGACATACTCACAGGCCAACTTGATCCAGACAATCCCTCATTCTCTTCCCAGGTGATCTGGATTGTAACAACTTGACAATTAAAACTAAGCATCACTCAAGGACATGTGCTTTTATCCACTGACTGAACCATCTTGCTGGCCCATAAAATGCTTTAAAGTAGCACCAGATAATATGATGTTTTAAATATGACATACTTGGTTTCACTACTCAAGATAGAATTATTTTGCAAGGAGCTTGGTTGAAAGGCATATAGGCAAAGGGACATGAAAAAAAAAAAAAAAGAAAGACATGATGTGGTTGTGAGCTTCTGAGTTCACCTAGAACAACCCTGCCGTGTGGGAGGATATTAAATCAAGGCTCACTTGAGTGACAGATAGGTTATGACAGTGATGGACTGCTCAGGCTAGATAATAAGATCCCCTGTAGGTTCTGCCATGGCCTCTTTGTGAAGGCTAGATGGTATGGGAGCAAGGACCTCCTCAATACAATAGACCCATGTGAAGAGGAAATAAGGCGTACTGCTAGCTACCAGAATCAACCTGCTGCTTATGTGAGTGAGCCCCTTGGGAAGAGGTTCTGCTAGCCCGAAATCAAGACTTCAGATTGCTGGGCAGTGGTGGCGCACGCCTTTAATTCCAGCACTTAGGAGGCAGAGCCAGGCGGATCTCTGTGAGTTCGAGGCCAGCCTGGGCTACCAAGTGAGTTCCAGGAAAGGCGCAAAAGCTACACAGAGAAACCCTGTCTCGAAAAACCAAAAAAAAAAAAAAAAAAAAAAGACTTCAGATGACCAGTGTCATAGCTGAAACTCCACCTAGAGTTGTTTAGCCAAAGAAACTATGAGAGATAAAGTTCATTGTTTGAGCCACGAAGTTTTGAGGTAATTTATTTTAGAGTATAGAAAACTAATCTGCACGCTACTCTTCTTTTTTGGTTGTTTTTTTATTTCTTTTTTTGCCATCCTTCCCTTCCTTTCTTTCTCACTCTGTAGCTTAGGCCAACCTGGAACTATGTAGTCCTGACTGGTCTCAACCTTGCTGTAATCTTACTGCCTTAGCCTTCTGAGTGCTGGGGTTAAAGGCAGAAACTACCAGGCCCAGCTTCCCCCTCTCTCCCTTCCCCCTCCCTCCCTCCCCTCCTCCCTCCCTCCCTCTGTCCCCCCTTGCTAGGGATTGAACTCAGGATTTCTTGGATACTAAGTATATACTCTGCCACTGAGATAGACACACTCCTAGCCCTTTCACACAACCATTTAAACATTGCTTTTACAAAAAGATGTTTGTTCTTTTTCTAGTTATAAGCTCATCGTTACCCTGAGTTCTATATTCCTTTTTTTTTTTTTTTTTTTAATCACCAATTCTGGTCAAGAGAAGTCTTCCATCTTTTTTTTTTTGTTTGTTTTTGTTTTTCGAGACAGGGTTTCTCTGTGTAGCTTTGCGCCTTTCCTGGAACTCACTTGGTAGCCCAGGCTGGCTTTGAACTCACAGAGATCCGCCTGGCTCTGCCTCCCAAGTGCTGGGATTAAAGATGTGCACCACCACCGCTTGGCAAGTCTTCCATCTTTTAACTTACTTAAGAATGCTGCAGCCGGGCGGTGGTGGCACACGCCTTTAATCCCAGCACTCGGGAGGCAGAGGCAGGCGGATCTCTGTGAGTTCGAGGCCAGCCTGGGCTACAGCGCGAGATCCAGGAAAGGCGCAAAGCTACACAGAGAAACCCTGTCTCAAAAAAACCAAAAAAAAAAAAAAAAAAAGAATGCTGCTTTAGGCCAAGCGGCAGTGGCGCATGCCTTTAATCCCAGCACTCTTGAGACAGAGCCAGGCGGACCTCTGTGAGTTCGAGACCAGCATGGTCCACAGAGAGAGATCCAGGACAGGCTCCAAAACTACACAGAGAAACCCTGTCTCAAAAAAAAAAAAAAAAAAAAGGGGGGGGGGTATAATGTTAAACATATTATTTTTCCCCTGAGGGTCTTCCTATTTTAAGAACTTTCTTCGACCATATTGGAAATACAAGCCAAATACTCCAGGGCTCCTGAAACTTGGGCCTTGTCTCTTCAAACCTGCTGAACCAAAGGTAAAGGTAATAAAAAGCAACAAGTTGAGAGCTAGTTTTGCTAGTTGTGCCAAGTAATCCTGGTTACAGTTGAAAAATAAAGTGTATTGCTACAATTAAGTAATTTAGGTAAGTAATTCTAACCTTTCGCCTAGCATGGGGCAACCTTCCATGATTCCCAAGACCTTAGGACCAGGGTCGTCCAATCCATTGCCCTGAGTGACTCAGCATCTACCACTGTTTTGTTTTACACATGTGTATAAATGTATGCATGTTTGTTCTACACATGTGTATGTACATATACATACATATTACTATTTTCCTTCACATGTTCATTGCTTCAGTCAAACTAAACTGTGATGTTTCTTGTTCATCCTTTTTCATGCTAGTTATGATGCATGTAAAGGCAAAACACAAAACCAGGGTTTGTGATCAAAAGAGTTGGAAAATGCTGCATGCTCTAGAGTCCTCTGGGAGATTCATAATGCACATTAGCACATTAAAAAGTCCTGAGGAGTTCTTCAGTAAAGAAACCTGTTCAGCTCAGTAAGACTTCCTTGGATTAGTTGGGATCCAGAAGAGAAAGTAGCATCTATGTCAGGGACTTCATTAACACACACACACACACACACACACACACACACACACACACACACACACTCATAAATACATTAAAAAAATCTGGAGGTGTTTGAATGCTAAATAGTAGAAGGATGGGACACCTCAGAGTTGTGTGGCATGAGGGAGAGACAGCTCCCAGGTGGAAAAGGAAGATGATTCAGAATGCTAAAACCAAAGCCTACAACAGGAATATATCAGATGTGGACATAGTTTTGTTTGTTTTTGTTTTTGGTAGGACGAGTCTCAGTCCCAGTGGAACCTTGAGATAACTGTAGCCCCAAATGACATAGGAACAGAATTATTGATACATAATTAATAACTACAGATTAGAGGTTACCATGTGCTGTTTGAATATATGAATATGTTATGTAATCTAGCTATGTTTGCTGCATTCTTGTGAGAAATTTGGATCCAGAACCACCTGGCCAATCTAAGTCTTAGATTCCCAGACTTCAGAGATTATGCGAAATAATTAGTAATTGTTGTTTGAAACTTTCCCAAGTAACTGTTTAGACAGAAATACATAGCATACTGTTTTTTCTGTTAGTGGTGTTCTGTTGTGGCAAAATCCTTACATTCAGACATGAATTTGGAATTTGGGCAACAGTTTTGAGGACAATATTAGATAGTAAAAATCTTTTTCTTTTCTCCATTTTTAATTTTTGTTTGAGGCAGGGTCTCAAGTAGCCCAGGCAGACCTCAAACTCTCTATGTAGCTGAGGCTGGCCTCCTCCTCCTGAGTGCTGGTATTAGAGATGTGCACCACCATAACCAGCCACTTTCCTACTTTGGGAACAGGAATGTGTATAGCCGTTATTGTTACCCTTGGCTCAAGGGCTTAGTTATCTCTTTGTTTCACAGGTAGACAAGAACTGTGCTCAGAGAGTTGTACTTAAGGAGCTGTGTCCAAGAAGCCTCAGCTATGCTTAAATTTAACTTAGACATTGAGATGCTGGATTTCAAACTAATGCTATAATGAGATGATATTTCTGTTAACTTGGCGGGGGGAATGTATGCATTTTACATGCGAAACAGACATGAATCACTTGTGACCAGAAGGTGGGCCTGGTAGCTAGTCTCTAAGATAGCAGCAAGTTCCTAACACAGTTCGCTCCTAGTTATCTCGGCCTCCTGATATTCATACCCTTGTGTGGCTCCTTCCTACACTATATTACAGTTGGTCTGTGTGACCAACAGCTCGTGGCAGAAGTGATGGCATGTTATTTCTGACATTAGGTTGTGAAAAGACTGTGGCTTCCATATGAATCTCTCTCACCCACCCCCACCCCCAATCTTGGATTACTCCCTGTTGAAGAAGTAGGCTTCCTGATGTGCATAGTCCAAAGAGAATTCCACCTGTCAGAAACAGCTGGACAGGAACTGTTGCTGCCAGTGGCTGTAGAAGCAAGCTCGGAAGTGAATTCTTTAGCCCTGCTCCAGCTCTAACCAACATCCTGGTAACCTCATGAGAGAACGTGAGCCAGTAGCACCTGGCTAACTCAGTCACCCTCTATTACTAACTCTCAGGAGCTATTTGAGATAATAGCATGTTTGTTCTACACTGGGATGTTTCCATGTCATTTCTATACAGCAACAACTATCCAACAGACCAAAGTTCAGGAGTCAAGACAGCTAAGTAGGCATCATAGAAGGAGCTTTTCTTTTCTTCTTTGAGAGAGTCTTATGTGGATCAGGCTGGCCTTAAACTGGCTGTGTAGTAGACGATGACAGACTCCTGATCCTCCTGCCTCTCCCTTCCAGGTGGCAGGATTACAGGCATGTACCACCACACAAGGGGGCTTTTCACCTGCAGTTAGATGAGGCCAGAGCTGGGGAAACTGCCTGAAGCGCAAGGAGAAGAATAAAAAGATTTGGTCTTCTCATGGCCCTTCATCCATCACCCTTGATTCTATATCAAACCACAAGGAAATTAGTGAAGGAGCATGCTATGGGCTGTTTGCAAGGAACAGTCTGGAACAGAGCAAAGGAGGATGCAAATGTAAGAATAAATGAGCAGATGATCAGCACAACAAAGAACTGCCTTTTCAATAAAATTCCTAATAGCATCCTTTAGAACTTTGTCTTCAAACTGCAGCTGGAGAAACGTTATCTAAATTCTTCACCCTAAAAAGCAGAGCATGTCCAAGTCTTATTAGCTAAGAAGCCCTTTAAACACAAAGTTCTCTTCTAGCTATTTCTTCCTTGGTACCTAGGGTAGCGCTCTCTTCTTCAAGCGCCATCATGCTTGATCAGCCATTTAAACCATTTGGAAACACAATTAGAGAGCTGTTTATTGTAGGAGACATAAGAAGCATTTTAAGAGCAGGCCTGCTTCTGATTCACGGTCGGGCATTGCCTCATCACACCACTTAGTATAGAACCTCGTAAACACCAGTGTATGTTAAGTGATGAATGAATGTCAGAACCAGTGGTTGAAAGAACATAATAGGTCTGTGCACTTATATTACTATTAGCTATCATGTAGACTGTGGCGAGACCAAGAGATTGTAGAATAAACTTTTCTTGGCTGTCATAGCTTTTGAATGTCTTTGGACTTTCCTTCAGGGAAGAGAATAATGGAATTGCAAACTAGTTTGTATCTGGGCAGGAATAATTATCCTGTGAGACCAAAGTCTGCCCAGATTTTTTTTCCCCATGAGGAGTAGGTTCAAAGAATTGCACTTCTCTTCTCTTTTAGCTTTGGCCACTGAGGAAAAAAAAGTCACCTCAAGTAAGAAAAGCACGTTCACCAGTTTGCCAAAGTGATTTCCTTTGGCAAAAAGCTTTCCCCAGGTTCCTCGCTGATGCCTTGACAGTGGAAATAAATGGGAAACAGAAAGGGTGTTTGTAGACAAGCTCCTCTTACTTGGGTCAGGCCTCTCCACTTCCTGCCTGAATTGCCACCATGCCCCCAACAAGTCCCCTGGTATCTTGTTTCTAAAAACAAATCTTAGCTGTCACGTTCATGTTTAGTCTTCTCTTCTGGAAAAAAATCCAAACTCTTTCTAATTAGGACCTGGGATTTCTCCCCCAGCTAAACTGTTCAGCCCCCTTTTTTTTTTCTTCTTCTTCTCCTTCTCCTCCTCCTCCTCCTTCTTCTTCTTCCTCCTTCTCCTCCTCCTCCTCCTCCCTTTGAGTTTCCCCTCCCCCCACCAGTCTTTTCCTAGCTCAACCCAACTCATCCTTCAAGATTTAGTCTCAACTGTCCCTCCAAGAAGTTTCCCTGGAGCCCTTGTGATACATTAGGCCTTGTAGCTTGCTTTACAGACTGCTTTGACTGCAGGGAAGCTATTTCTAGATCTCAACATTTCATTCTAGAAAAGTGGAATAATATAATACCTCAAAAGATGGGCGCAAAGATACAAGGCAACCTGTCTGGAATATATTACCTGTCACATATTAGGTGCGAATGGCAGTGGTCCTTTAACCCAGTCTCTTCATCCCTCTAGGAGAGCAGGAGATCCAGAAGGCTCAGGTGACTGGCTGAAATAAAGACCTGGAAAGAGACTGCGACTTTGCTAAGAAAGGTTTGCAAACCTAATTTGAAGTAACGGAATTAGGTGGAATTGATTTCAAAGTTCATGTCAGAATGAAACTTTATTTTTGCTTTTTCAGGACAGGGTTTCACTGTGTAACAGCCTTGGCTGTACTGGAATTGGCTCTGTAGACCAGACTGGCCTCAAATTTACAGAGACCCACCTGCCTCTGCCTTCTGAGTGCTGGGATTAAAGGTGTTAGCTATCACCACCTGACAAAATGAAACATTTGATAGAAAATTTGAGGCTGAGAGTAGATGTTACATTATCAAGAAAAGTAGCAATTTAGGCTATTTCATACCTGGAAAGACAATGTTTCCTTATTTTCTCACCTTGCTGATTTCCTTTGCTTTGTCCTGTACCTTTGTATATTCAGTGAAGCGAGGATGTGTGCATATTCATTAACTAAAATGCTGTGTAACTTCTTACTCTTCTTTTCTATTGAATTAAATACAACATTAAACCATTAACATAACCTTAAGAAAAATCAATACCATCTCTAGGCTGAAGACCACTCACTCTATGGCTTAATTGGTTCCTTCACTTTCAGCTTTGATTCAAACCTTGTATTAACCAACATAGTAGCCATTGGTCACATTTACCTATTGGACCCTTGAAATGTGACTAGTCCGAATTGAAATGTGCCTTAAGAAAAACAAACAAACATGTGTTTTGGGAGGTTCGGCAAAAATAAATAAATAAATAAATAAATAAATAAATAAATAATAAAAATGAAAAGGAATGCCTATGTGTATAGATTTTAAATGAACTACATATGAAATGATATAGTTTCTGATATATTGGCCCAAGTTTTTTTTTAATATGTTTAACAAACAATAATTGGAATTATAGGATTTACTTGGCTCTGTTTCATTTCTATTGACTAGCTCTGCTCTAGACTTGGCCTTTTTTTCGGAATCAGGGGTAGAGAGTTCATTCTAACGTCAGGCTTTGCTCTTTCCGGTACTTCTCTATATCAAGCAAGGAGCCCATAAACCAGGGACGCCACCGTTCCATACAGAATGGAGCTCCTGAAAGGCCAACAGAGTCAAAGGATGATTTTAAATGTGGAGATCACTTGCTGGATCAGTATTTCAAAGAGAAGACAGCCAGTGGTCGCTGACCCCAGGCTACCTCTCAGTTACCTTGAAGTTCCTCCCTGGGTTCTAGTCGTCGCTGTTTCTCTCGGAGCCTCTCACACAGTCGTGCTAACAGGTCTCACGTCTGGTGCCATTCTACATACCCATTTTATAAGTGAGTAAATCCAAGTCGCGAGCTAGAAGAAATAGTTCGGGTTTCATTTGTTCCAACTGTCCAGTATCCGATCTAGCAAGACTGTGTCTTTTCCATCTCATTCTTGCACATCCTGGCACACACACACACACACACACACACACACACACACTCACTCACTATGTGCTGTGTAAACTGAATAATATAAAATGTGATCTCAACCATTTAGAAAAAAATTATAGGGAAGGCTATGTATCAAAATGTAAAAAGGCGATTAATTGTGGTGATGTTATGACCTTTTTGGGTTCTATACAGTTTTTTTTAATCATCATATCTTTATACTTTTCTTTTTCTTTCTTTCTTTTTTTCTTCTTTGAGACAGGATTTCTCTGTGCACTTTTGGTGGCGTGTGCCACCACTGCCCAGCATCATACTTTTCTACATTTTTATTTTTGTTTAAGATGGGATCTTGCTATGTAGCCCAAGCAGGTCTCAAGCTTGCTTATGATTCTCCTGCCTCAATCTCCTGAGTGTATACATCATTACATCTGTTTTTTTTTTAAGCAATTGATGAACCTACATTGACACATCACTATTTCCTAAAATTTCTATTTTTGTTTCTCTTTAACTCATACAAAATGTCATCTTAACACAATGTAGGTGGTTCCCAAGATGCTCTCTGGAAATGGCGCTGGCATCATTCCTTTCTCCTTTCTTCCTTCCTCCCCAGGTTTCCACTCCTGTCTCTGTTGGGATCGTGTCCTCTAAGGTGTCTCTTCATTTCCTGCTTTCACCTCTGCTGTCCCCTCCCCCAGGCCTCTCTCTTCCTAGGATCCTCAAAGTTCTTTCCTTCTTGGGGACTTCCTCCTTTCTTTTGGAGAAGATTGACATTCAAACGAAAGTTCAATCAAAAGTTACTTCCTACGTGGTGGATTTCAGGCAGATTCTACCTGCCCCTGGATTCTTAAGGTGTATTAGGGGTGTGTGTGTGTGTGTGTGTGTGTGTGTGTGTGTGTGTGTGTGTCAGAGAGAGAGTGGGGAGAGGAGGTGGAGAGGCAGAATCGGGAAAATGAAGGAGGATGGATGTGCTTTAGAAAAGGAATGGAAGAGAACATTTCAAGCAGCAGACCAGAGATCTGAGGAGTCTCTCCCAGAGGAGAGACCAGTGGAGGAGCTTTCACCTCACTGGGTCTTGGGCTCAGTGACTCCTGGTGCTGGCACTCAGTTATAAAGGATGCCGACCTTAGTTGATTTGAGCTCCTGGATTGAATTAGTCCTGGTTGTATAATTGACTTTGATATGTGGCCTTTGGATCTGAATTGGGTTTAATAAGATTTAACTGCTTCAAAGAACTTTGTAAGAATTCATTTTATCCTTCAAATCTGATTTCGAATGCTGCCTACTTGATGACGCCCTCTCAACTCGGATACTCCCCCTCCAGTGCTCCTAGAGAGTCACAGTTGATGCATATCTTATTCAGGTCACCGCTTTTATCTCATTCTTATTTCCTTTATTGCCTCTCCAGAAATCCTGAGGAATAGGCAGATACTCAAAAAATTCTTTTTCTTTTCTGTTTATTTGAGGAGCAGTCTTGCAACTACCTCAGGCTGGTCTTGAACTCTTAGTTTTCCTGTCTCAGTCTCCCAAATACAGGGATTGCATATGTGTGCCACCACTCAGTCATGATTTTTAAATTATATTAATGGTTAGCATTAATGTGATTAAGGATGAACCGGGACAAGCACTTATGACCAACATTATTTCATCAAGCATTTTAGAAGAAAACTACTTTTATTATCCCTGATTTATGATAAACTAATTTGATTTAAGGTCAAATTTGATCTAAGGTCAACTGGCAAGTGGCAGAACATTTTCTGCAAGTTTTTGGCTCCAGGATCTCAGCTCTTAATCTGCATAGATGTACAAATAGATGGATGAAAAATACTTTTCATTCTGTGGCTCAAGAAGTAATCTTGAAGAGTCCACTATTTTACAGAGATAATTAGGACTCAAAATTGTGATAGCTCCTAACTGTTGTCTCTTCTTTTTTTTTCCTCGAGACAGGGTTTCTCCGTGTAGCTTTGGTGCCTGTCCTGGATCTCCCTCTGTAGCCCAGGGTAGCCCAGGCTGGCCTCGAACTCACAGAGATCCACCTGGCTCTGCCTCCCGAGTGCTAGGATCAAAGGCGTGCGCCACCCCCGCCCTGCTTGTCATTAACTTTTAAATAGTCTTTTTTCCCTTCTCTCCTTCTGTCTCTCCCTCCTTCCTTCCTATAACCCTTTTAAAGCTCTCAAGAAAAAAAATTTTGAACTCTAAAGAGTAAGCCAGCCCAGAATGATTGGGAAGGTAATTAACATCACATATGGTTCTTCTTCTTATTTATGTGTAACTTTTCAAATATCAAGTGCCTACTGTGTGCCATTTTAAGGCAATGGACAGCTATATACAAAGTCCCAGTTATCATGATTCTCGCGCTTAGAGTTCACTTGTTCCTTAAAATAACCATATAAAGTAATAATGGCCATATAATAATGTGTGCCTTTACAGCGCTTATCTGTTCCAGGCCCTTGGTTGGAAGCTCAGGTTGCATTAATGCATCATATAGCAAATATGAGGTTTGTTTCTCTCAATTTACTGATGAGGAAACTGAGTCACCAAGAGGTTAAAAGACTGGCTCTAGCTTCGAATCCTATACAGCAGGACTTTATCCCCAGTTTATTAACCACAAGGCTATATTGTTTCATTTTTACCTCATTATTATAACTCTTAAAAAAGTGCGGCTGAGGCTGATCTCCATCCAGCTCTGATTCTCAAGTCTAAGAGTTTTGCGCTGTTACCCGGCAGCCTTATGGAGTAAATGAGAATGCATTGGAATTATTATTATTATTATTATTATTATTATTATTATTATTATTATTATTATTATTATTATTATTGTGGTTGTTGCCAACTTTCTCTTCCAAAGAATTCGAACTGATTTCCAAGTCATTCGGGTCGATTTTGAAGTGAACCTTCCTGCCCTACACATTCTCCAGCCAGGAGAAAAAGCTAGGGCCTAAGGCCCGGGTCATCTTAACCGGGGCATCCAGCAGATGGCGCCATCCTAGTAGCCACCAGCTGGCTGCCCGGTCCCCGGGGCTCCGAAAGCTTCCCTGCCCTCCCTCCCTGCCTTCCCTCTCCCCCTCCCCACGGAGCCCGGGCCCACGTGACCTCACGGCGGCCAATGGGCGAGCAGAGAGGGCGAGCTGGTCCCTGTGGCCGCCATTAAAGCGAAGGGAAAACCCGTGAATTCGGATTAAAGGGGGAAAAACACCGCCCGCTGGGCCCACAAAATGGGGGAGACTACGGCGTCCAGGCGGTGAGGCGGCCGGAGAGCAGACGTTAGGCAGGCTTGGCCCAGGGACAACAGGAGGACGCAGCCGGAGAATGGACTGAGCCCTCAGACGCCGCCACCACCTCCGCCGCCGAGGAGACTCCGGGCTTAAGGACATCGCCGCTGCCGGGCCGGGGGGCCCGGGCTGCTCCGCCGGTCCTCGCCCTTCCCGCCCCTCCGCGGGCGCCCCCGGGCCGGGGAGAAGCCTCCGGGGCTCCAGGGCTCGGCCCGCTCGGACTCGGGCTCTGACTCCTTATCGTGTAACTGATTTTTTTTTGTTGTTGTTGTTTTTGGTTTTTTTTCTTTGCTTTTTTTAATCTTTTTATTTTTTTCTTCTTCTCCCCTCCGGTGGAAGGGACCCACATCCCTTCCCCTCCTCTCCGGAGAGGGACGCGCGTCCGCGGGCTCCGCAGTCCCGGCGGCCGGCCGAGCGCAGCGCAGCGCGGCGCGGCCCTCCCGCCTGCGGCCTCGGCCCCGGGCGGCTGGGTGCCTTCGGGCGGCGGGGGCCGCGGCGGCGCCGGGGGGCGGCGGGGAGGGCGGGCGGCCCGGCGGCCTCCTCCCCACCGCCCCCCGCCCTCCCCGGTGTCTGTGTTTCTCTCTCTGGTCGGAGGCGGCGGTAATGGCGGATGGTGGGTTGTGGCGCCGGCGGCGGCTGCTGTGAGGGACGATGAGTTCCTCCTTCGTGTCGAACGGGGCCAGCCTGGAAGATTGTCACTGTAACCTCTTCTGCCTGGTGAGTGCGGGGGCCGCGGGCGGTGGGGGAGGGGGCCGCGCCGGGCGCCCTGGGGCCGTGGGGGAGGGGGTCCGGGGCGCCTCGGCTCCTCCAGATGCCGGTGTCCCCCGGCTAGGCCCCGCCGGAGTCGGCCTCCTGCGAGGGAGGCTCGGCGGCCGCCCCGGGAGACAGCGGCCGCTCGCCTACCGGCCAGGACTCTGCTTGGAAGAGTCTTGTCTTTCCCCGTCTGTCTTGTTTTGGACGCTTTTTCCCTATCACAGTCTTGTCCTTAACTTGGGTTTCTTATCGGGCCGGACAGTAATATTTTCTCAAGTGCTTCTTGCTTAAACCCCCCCCACCCCCCATCGAACAGTTTATCCTTTCCCACTTTTCCATGATTGCCCCTACTTCACGCCCTTTATGCTTTTCTCTGCTAATTGGGTTCTCTTAAACAGGACCCCCCCACAAAAAAAATAACTTAATGGATTAAAGCCCTGTTCGTTTTATAAGTTAAACTAACACAGGGGTAGTTTCCTTATGGGTGGCTAAAGATCTTTGTGTAAAAACAGTGTTCATATGTTTTCTTTTTAAACTTTGAAAACATTTTGCCATTTTGACAATTTTTAGCCATCTTGCTTTTATTAGAACATTATGTTTTTGAGAGAGTGGAGGGACTAATGGAGGAGGTACTGTGGTTTCGCACTAAACGTTCTATATTTGTCTGTTTTGCTTACGTTTTAAAAATGTTTTGAGCTGGCTGCTCCTTTTATTGAACTGAAAAGTCTGGGGACGCTGGATGTAGGAATGTTCTACTGTGTAGGTTGGCCCCAGTCGGGCAATATCCAATAGTTTTTAAGACTTTTCTCAAAAGTACCAACTGTTGCAAATATCTAGTCCTTAATTAGGCGATAGCTGAGCTTCATCAATGACTTTAAGTTAGAGTGACTTTTTAATTTTTTTCTTTTGCGATGAGAAATGTTAAGTCTATCCTAGGTAAGTGAATTAGTGGGTGGAGCATAACTAGTTGGCAACCGTAAACTGCCAGTCATGTATCAGCAGTTTCATTTTTGGCACATTATGCTTTCTGTCATTAAGTTAGAAGAATTGCTGAATTTCCTTTGTTGAATTTCTTTCACGATGGTAAATGGGGATCTTTAAGGAACTTGTGCCTTGCAGAATGTGCTGGTTTTCTCGACAGTGTCCATTAATCAGCATGTCTTCGCATGTAATAAGATGTACAGCAGGTTTAACGTTTCTGTCTTCCTCAACTGCATCTATTTTTGGCACTTTGGTTCTTTGAAGATAGATTAGCACAAATCTGACAGCTCTTTGGAAGTAGTTCTTTTCTTAAAGATGTGTGCTTGTGAAGAATTAACAGGCTTTTTTTTTTCTTTAGAAAATTGTTCAGATGTCTTCTTGTTAGAGCCGTGACTTCTTACAAACTTGGAATGAGGGTCTTTAATTTTCAGTTTACCGAGGAACAAATGTGACTGACCAGTTAGAGAAGAACGTAGGCCAGAGAGCAGAGATAGATTAAATGTGCAGTACTCAAGTGCATGTTTAACGTCATTGGTTTACTTATTAAGTCCTGGGTGTATTGTATTTATTATAGATGTGCTATTCAGTGATATCTTTGTTATTATTATTTTAAGACTATTTTATGTTCTCTTCCTTAAGTTCTTAGTGGTTGAAGTATTAGAATTATTTGCATGGTGTTTTTTGTTTATTTTGGTCATAGTCTTTCAGTGTCTTAAGCATGCATTCAAAATAGTGATGTTTTAATGAACTTTATAGTGAATATTTTTTTACTTGAGTGAATGTACAGTAATACAGAAATCATGTTTTCTTTCCTTCAGGCCGACTTGACAGGAATTAAGTGGAAAAGATATGTATGGCAAGGCCCAACTTCTGCCCCCATTCTGTTTCCGGTGACAGAAGAAGACCCCATTTTGAGCAGTTTTAGTCGATGCCTTAAGGCAGATGTACTTGGTGTTTGGCGGCGAGATCAAAGACCTGGAAGAAGAGAATTGTGGATATTTTGGTGGGGTAAAGATCCCAATTTTGCTGACCTTATTCACCATGACTTATCAGGTGAAAACAATTTATTATTTTTAAATGTGACTTAGCAACATTGTACACTTTTCCCAAAAATATTTTTGGTATTATTAATTATGGTGTTTGTTAGTGTGTATATGCTAGTGTACACAGCCTTGTTAGTGTGACACCCTAAGAACAGTTTCAATGTTTTATTTCACTGTGTTTGTTTTATTTTACATAAATTATCCATGTCTATTTGGGAGACTTAGGCTTTGAATAACTTTCTTCTCCCACCACCCAGCTTCTTCCCTAATTTCTCACCGGCACTTTGTACCCAGGGAAGGCATTTTCATTAACCTCAGGAAAATGGAAGCTGGGAACATTCTCACAGTTATGTAATACTTTTGAAGCCAAGTGTAACTTACCTTTGAGTCTGTTCTGCTCTGCTCTCTTTTGTGAGACACTGTGGGCGGTTCTAGAAATGTAACTTTATCTGGCATAGTTTTCAAAAGTATATTGTTATTTTTATATTATTTATTAACCCAGGGAAGCATATGCTGTTTGTTTTTTTGTTTGTTTGTTTTTGTTTTTTTAGGGGGAAAGTGGCTCTTAGATACTGCTTCATCAAAGATTATATTAAGAGAGACAAGTACCACCTTATTTAACTTTTATAGGTCAAAGGTCATTAATCTGAAAGGTTGCACAGAAATAGTTTATTATGAGCACATCAATATTACTTCTTATTTCTTGACTTTTAGGGCCAACTGTACTTTAGAAAGAAACTGTAGATCTTCATGAAATTACCAAAGTGATGTTTACTTTAAGCTCGGTGTAAGCAAAGCCTTGAATGACATACTTGGGGGAGGGGGGGACCAACTTCTAGTTTGATAAGATTTTTGACAATTAAATTGAAATTTTTTTTTTTTTAAGCTCTTCAAAATTTTGTGTGTGAGGAAAGCATGTGGGTATGATATATGTGTGGACAGTGTGTGCAGAGGTCAGAGGACAACTTTTTGGGAGTCCTTTCTCTCCTTCCACCTTGTTGAGCCAGGGTTTTTCTGCTTGTTTCTGCTGTTATGAAGCTTATTTCAAGCTAGCTGGCCCTCTGGTTTCTGGCCAGTTCTACGGTCTCGGCTTCCCATCTTGTTGTAGGAGTGCTGGGGTTCCACATGCACCGTCACATATGTTCTTTTAAGTGGGTACTGGAAATCGAACTCAGACTGGCTGTGCTTTTACCGACCCTTGAGTTGTCTCTGCTGCTCCTGAGGCCATTTGAAAACAAGCTTTCCTGCAGGAAAGTTAGTACTCTATGGGTTCTGGCTCTGAATTGTAGGATCTGTTTTATTTTGCACGAAATATAATCCAGGTGTCATGTAGCCCTGAATGGTCTTGAATTTACTATGGTCAAGACAGGCCTTGAACTCTTACTCCTGTTTGCTGCTGCAATTACAGGTGTGTACAGGTACCATCAGACCAGGCTCCAGATAGCTCCATTTTGAACTAATACTTTCTAAGGTCAACATATATGTAAGAATGTCTTATATTTTTTTAATTACTTTTTGTTTTTAATGGTGGCTTTATTCAGTATTGAGTGGTGCAGTTTTATGATAGAGCGTTTTAGCTTTCCCAAGATGCTTAGTGAAGAACCTAGTCCTTAGTTCTAAGTATTATCATGTATTCGTCATTTTGTTTATTTTGAGATAGTGTTATACATAGTCCATTAGGGCCTTGAATTCCTGATCCTCCTGCCTCTACTTCTCAATGCTGGGAGCATGCTACACTTGGCTCAATATAGTTGTAGATGGTGAAAAGATGAATGTTTATCTGTGAGTGCATACGTATGGTGTCTATGTGTGTATCAGAATACCCGTAGTGCCATTTAGCCAGATGATGCTCTTTGCTTGTGCTAAAAGCTTAGCACACCAGCTTCCTCTTTCTTTCATTGACCTAGATGAGAGTTGTTTTAAACTTTGAAATGATTCATGAAGTCAACTCATTAAAATGTTTGTAGGTTGTTTGTTTTATTTTTCTTTTTAATGATGAGTATTGAATCCAGAGCCATGTGTATATGTTAGGCAATTGCTCTACTGTTGACCTATACCCCTGGATCATTGTTAAAATGTTGATTGACTGCTTAGAAACTGTTGTTAAATTGAAATTTTGAAGCGAACACAATCAGTGTTAAAACTATAATGTTGCTCAGAGTGTTTGGCTAGCACGAGTAAGGTCCTGGCTTTGAACCTCAGCACCACAAAAAATTATACAAATATTGTAAGTCTACTTAAGGGGTTTGGTCTTCTTGATAAAGTTGGCACACCATCTGAACACACTTTTTTGTTTGAGACTGAGTCTTGCTGTGTTGCCTTGAATTCAGAGCAGCCCTCCCAGTGCTGGTATTACAGGTGTGTACTTCCCTGCACAGCTTTGAACAAACCTTTCCATGAAATAGTTTGTGGAATCAAAGATAAGTTTAGATACATAGTATTTAGTTTTACCATAGTGAGAATAATGTTTTGAAAATTAAAAGCCTGTTAATGTAGAATGTGAGCTGTTTTAGTGCATGTTGTTAAAACACTGCAGCTATTTTCTCTTCTGGATTTTAGGTTACCAGAAGTGTTTTCTGAAGCGAAGCTTGGTTAGAGTTTAAAGTTTTCCCCTCAGCTTCTATTTTAGCATGATTTTAAGATGATGATACCTGCACTCTTAATACAGATCTTTGAATATGATGAAGGCATTTTTGGATATCAAATTTTCATTGCTGTCAGTTTTTGCTGAATGCTATTGAATAACGAAACATTTTTATCAAAGTGGAAGTGATCCAAAGAGTAAGCTAGCCCTGAACTCTTGGTTTACAAAGTCAATGGTGTTTATTTAATGTTTTAGCTTCTTTTTAACCTGTCATTACTTTAGAATGTTACTTAAGTCAGACATATCTTAAGGAATAATAAGGTCTTTTTAGATGGAGTATATTTGTCTTGCCCTTTCTTTACTCCAGGGACACCGTCTGCCTCCCTTTTGGGGTAATTAGTGCTCCTCTGTGCTCTAGCTAACCCCCTTTTCATTTCTTTCCATCTGTGGCACTCGGTTCCCTTCTCTTAAGCTCCCTTGAGAAGAGAGCAGCTGGACAGTAGGGTTGGCATCAGCTGCAGGAGGCAGTCCTGAGCTGCCAGTGGAGGTGTACCAGTGAGGAGAGAGGACCAGGAAGGACGCAGGTGGTAGCTAAGCAGCTAGTTAATTTGGCTTAGCCTGCTCTTCTCAGGCAGTGTCCTGTTTGGTCAACACCTACTGCTTCTTGTTACAGAAATGCCTGTGGTTATGGTAATATTGCCCTCCTTATTGGGGCTGGGAGTAGAGGACGGCATTCATTTTTGTAAAGGTTAGAATTCTCTGGTTTTTCACTAACATGTTTAATAACAAAACCACAGAGTGGCCTCTTTATTTACTTTGTCTCATCTACAACTGTTTTTAAGAATTTTATTTTGGGTAGTTTTAGATTTACAAAAGTTAGCAGGGTAGTGTAGAGTGCCTATGCATCTCTCAGTTAACTTTCTTTATTCCTTAATATCTACATCAGAATGATGGATTTTTCACAATTCATAAATCAGTATTGTTATGATATTAAAAGACTTACTTCACTTGGATGTCTTCTACTTTTACCTAGTTCTTTCTCTGCTATTTTAGAATCCTGTCTGGGTTACCACATGATATTTAGTTGCCCTCTCATCCTTTGCTCTTCTGTGCTGTGACAGTTTGTTTCTCAGGGAACCTCCTTGCTCTCCTTGGATGATTTTGACAGTTCTAAAGAGTCTAGAGTCTAGTCAGGCTTTGTAGTACATTGTTAAATTTCACCTTCTCTTCTGTCTCATACCATTTAGCATGTATTTGGATTACCATCTTAAGTTTAGCTGATGGATAGAAATAAAACATATACCCATCTAAATTGGATTCCACATTTTGAATTTTTGCTTATTTTACAGCAGTAGTACTTGATACTGTTTTGCAAAGTAATTTGGGAAAGACTGATTTTTGGGTAAGGATTTGTGCTCATTTGGTATTAGCTTAAGTATAACATTCCAGAAAGACATTTGCTCAAAAACATCCTAGAATTTCAAAGCCAAACATACAAGTTTTTATAATCTTTCTAGGAGAATGGACAGTTGAATCCATATTGGTTTGTTTTGGTAGAAAAAGAGCTAGGGAAAAACTTTCTGGTTACAGGTTTAAACCTTGTTTAGTAGTTTTGTGTAAAGAATGACAGGGATTTAAAGTTGGTGGTGGGAAATCTTAGCTCATGGCTCCTGTCAAGTTTCCAGTGGGTATGATTGATTGTCTCTTTTACAGGTACTGTTAGTTTGCTGTTTTAAAGAGCAAGATTGTTTCAGTTTCATTGCTGTGTATTTTTATTGTGTCCTCAGATTTTGGAATTTTATTGCTGCCATTGGTTTTTATTCTTAAAAACAAAACTATTCCCTCTCTCAAGACTGTTGTCTTAAAAAAATGATAAGGTAGATTATGATGAGACTCTGAGAGAAAGTGATTCCTTGAAGTTAAAAGTATACTGAATCAAGGCTAAAAATATTTCTTTTTTGTGGTTTTTGAGGTCTCTATACTTGAGTTTAGCAACATATCCAAATAATTTATGATACTAGAATCTCATCATAATGCATCTGCTTAAGTGGGTCATTGTTCCAGATTTCATTTTGGATGCTTTTATCAGAGGACGTTAGTTATAGTGGACTTTACCCTTCAAGGGCAGCTTTTATCAGAGTTGATAAACACATGAACAGAAAGCTAAGCCATGCTGAAGAGAGTTAATTCGTTTCTATCTTTGTTTTAAACTTTGTAAACTATGTCCCACTTCTTTGTATTGGCTAGTCTTATGAGTGATGACTTCATTTGCTATATGCTGTGTGGTAGTATCCTTTTTTGAGCAAGGAAGTGTTATCTTTTGGATCATGTCATATATATCACCATATTAAGCTGTTTTAAATAAATTTCCAAGTTTTGCTCTAAGTGAATGATGTTATGGCTTAAGGCAGTTAGTAATATTTGTTGACTTAATGAGTTATGAATGGGAAATAATTATTAAGAGAAACGCTGATCTAGACATGTTGATTTTTTTCAAGAAATCTGTACTATTTTCTAACATGCTAATTTTTGAGTCATTCCTTATTCATTGGCATATGTTGCATTTTAGCTGTTTAGCAAAATTACAGGGAAAAGATGCCTTTTTAAAAAAATCAGCTGATCACCATGGAGATATTTAAAGATGTCATTTTTTTGAGGAAAATATTGAGTACTGGTTGTATCAGCTTTTTATACTGATTTTTCTCCCCATTCGTAATTATTTTGATGACCTATGACACATCCTTTTGCACCACTATAATCCGTGTTCTCAGGAAAGCATAGGGTAATCAGATTTAGCATTTGAACTTTCGTGTTGCATTCTACAAATAATTTGTAAAATTTTTCAAGTAACACTGATGGTTAAGAGCTCTAATACCGGGCCAGGCGGTGGTGGCGCACGCCTTTAATCCCAGCACTCGGGAGGCAGAGGCCGGCGGATCTCTGTGAGTTCGAGGCCAGCCTGGGCTACCAAGTGAGTTCCAGGAAAGGCGCAAAGCTACACAGAGAAACCCTGTCTCGAAAAACCAAAAAAAAAACCCAAAAAACAAAAAAACAAAAACTCTAATACCAATAGTAATGGAAAAGTACTAGAAACAGAATAGAAACTTTGTTTTCTCAGGGGATTAAAGATACAAGGGGAGGAAAAACATTGATTTAAATGCATTAAGCAGACTTTTTTCCATTAGGCTCTGGTTAAGTTCTAAAGTGCCTGCTAAAGCTTGCCATGTATTCCCTACTCGTTTCTTTCCTTGTTACAATGTTGGTGTTGAGATTCAAGGAGCTTTTAATTAGTGTAAGATAAGAGATACACATTACTGACTTAGGTGATTGGTTCTACCATTCACTTTTCATATCTGTGAGTATAGTGTGTAGAACATACTTTTCATTTTCATGTCAAGATATTAGAAACTTGGTTTGGTACGCTTTTTATTTCTAAGTGACACTCCTCTCAAAACAAAAACCCCAATTCTTTAGATTTTTCATTTGATATTCCTAGGAATTATTATTTCTTTAACAATGAAAAATGAAATAGTTGCTTGGTTGCTTACTGTGTAGATAAGGTGTCTTTCAGAGATTCGTTGCTTTAGGTAGGTCTGTTTGTATTAATGAGAATTATGAGCATTCGGGGCAAGAGACTCCTGAAAGCATTAAGTTCATGCTGAGTTTCTCTAGATAAAAGTTAAAGCAATGAAAGAAATCCTTGGAAATCAGTACTGCTTTTCTCTTTTGCGTGTGTGTGTGTGTGTGTGTGTGTGTGTGTGTGTGTGTGTGTGTCTGTCTGTCTGTCTGTCTGTCTGTCTCTGTGTGTGTGTGTGTGTGTGTGTGTGTGTGTGTGTGTGTCTGTCTGTCTGTCTGTCTCTCTCGGGAGGCACATATGCCCACAGCACACATGTGGAGGTCAGAAGACGACTTTGTGGAGTTGTTTTTCTTTCCAGCTTTATATGAGTTCTGAGGATTAAACTCAGGTCATCAGGCTGGGCAGCAAGCACTGTTACCCACTGAACTATCTTGCCAGTCCTGATTACTTCTAAACCACATTTAGTATTCTTAGCTTAGGTTTAGCTGAAATAGATTTTTAAAAATAAAACCATGGTTTTTAGAACATGTAAAAATTTATAAAGCATTATAATTTTTGCTATTCTAAAGATTTTTGTTTTAAACTTGAAAACCGTTCATAAATCTGTTAAACAGTCTTTTTTAAAAATTTAAATTCCACTTATTATTTCATGTATGTCTGTGGCTATACAAGTGCCATGGCACACATGTGGAGATTAGAGGCCAACTTGTGCCTTCTACCACATGGGTCCTAGGATTCAAACCCAGTCAGGCTTGGTGGCAAGTACCTTTACTTGCTGAGCCATTTCATTGGAACTTTGTACTTAACACTCTTGTTTTAAACTGTAGGAAGAAGATAAATTATTCTTAAGCTTTAAATGAATAATTTATTTGAAGTTTGTAATAACTTGTAGTTTAGAAATGTGTAGAAGTAACTGTATCTTACGTCTTCCTTTTAAAACTTAGGAGTAGTTAGGGAATGTATTTTGATAATGACTACTTATATAATGCAAATGTTACAAGCTTGGGTTGTTTAGAATGGAGGGGTTTTTGAAGGTGGCAGGTAATAGAGAACATTGAACAGGTGGAGAATTGGGAGCAGTTCTTGACACATTTCTTTTGGAATTAGTAACATGTGCATTTCTATTACTATTGTCATGTAATTTGAGATAAAAGTTTTAATGAAGCTGTTTGACTTTGAAATCAGAAGTCTACTTATTAAGCTAAAAGATGGATTCTTTTTTCATCTCATCAGCTGACACATATGCTAGAACTTTAATAAGTGAAGTCACTGTGCCAGCTCCTTTTCTCTAAGAGAATATCTTTTTAATAAGATGAAGCCCATAAGCATTTTAGTTTTAAGTGGAAGTAGATAAGGATCTCTAACATAACTGAATGTCAAGTTTTCCTACTTAAATTACTTTATTCTAGCCCTTAAGTATTGCCATTTTCCTTTGTTTTTCTGTAGAGGAACCGCAGTAGTTGCTTTGAAAGACCTGACAATGATTTAGGAAAGCACACTTGAAAGAACAACATAAAATCAGCGTTAACCTTTGTAGTGGCAGTCTCCAGTACAGTTAAAGTCCACTGTCATTATGGTTTTTAGTTAATGTTTACTCTGCCCATTTGTTGTAATACATTCTGAATATAAACTGTGTGTCACTCTTAATACATCTCTGTTGGTATTCAAAATACTCATAGTAAATGTTATTTTTCTATGAGTTCAACATGCATATTTGTGACGTGAGAAATACTTGTCCTTTTTTGTTTTTTGTGGTTGTTGGAGGTTTTTTATTTATTTTTGTTTATTTTTTGTTTGTTTGTTTTATTTGAAAACTGAATGGAAGCCAGACATGGTGGCACAGGCTTGTATCCAATACTTGAGAGGTTTGAGAGGCTAAGACAGGAAGATCATGAGTTCAAGGCCTGCCTTACAGAGCTAGCTCCTGTCTAAAGGGGAAAACAAAGAGATGGTGATGCATAAGTAGAAAATGTTTATAGCTGGGTGTGGTAGCTCATGCATATATAATCCCAGGATTAAGTAATGGAAGACTGAGACAGGATTGCTGAGAGTTCAAGGCCAGCCTGGTCTATGTAGTTAGCCCCAGGCCAGCTGGGCCAAAAAGAAAGAAAAAGGAAAGGTTATATAAAGATATAGTATATTAGAAGATCCTTAATTATATTTGGACTAGCAATTTAAAATAAAAGTAAGTTGCTGAAGTGATAACTATCATTATTTATCTTATTGAATATTTCGTTATAGATACAAGAATGAATTCTGTTCTTTGAACCGTGTCCAGACTTAACAATGACTGATTTCTGTCCCTCACCTTGCAAAGTTAACTTGGAGTGACTAATAGATTTAGTGGGAATTTTGAGGCTATGTAGTTAGTGAAGAGCAATACTTTGTATGACTGATAGCCATTTAAAATTGAAGTCTTCATATTTTTCCTCCTGTATTGAATAATCATGTGAGTCATTGAAATGAGATCTGGTCTGATAATTAACACATTGCTTGTTAGACTTAGTGGCAGCAGCTTCCTTTGTATTCGTCACTTAGTTTTATAGTTGAGTCATAGATTAGAATGCTGATGGTCGTGAAATGTTTTGAGTTTAATTTTTAACTGGCTAGGTTTTTTTTCTTCCTCTCTTCAGGTTAAATGATTAGAGAAATTAGGACAAAGTAACAAGTGAGCCAGTTTAGAAACAGGCATCACATGGTATGTTTAACATTTTCCAGGTTTTACAAGCAAATACCCTTTTTAAAATATAGAAAACAAGTCATTTTGTTTATGATATCATTGCTATATTTTATATTGTGGAAAATAATTTTTAGGCAGTTTTGTAGAGTGCTCTTAGGCATTTTATATTTTGTAGAGTATCTTTGAAAACTGATACTTTGTTTAAAGATGTATTATTAAAGAACACCAAGTATAGTGGCCCACGTTTGTCATCCCAGCACTCAGGAAGTAGAGGCAGATTTGCTGTGAAGTATCAGGCCAGCCTGGGCTACATAGTGAGACTCTCAAAACAAACAAGAAAACTACCGCCACTACACCTACACATACAGGTTGAGAGGTTAGACCGCACTCTGCATTCTGAGGTAAAGGAGTGGGCTCTGTACAGACATTGATCTGTCATGTATTTTAGTTGTCTTTAAGTAGATGGAGTCTACTTACTTACTTTCTACTTCATTTTTTTCTTCAGAAGAGGAAGATGGAGTGTGGGAGAATGGCCTTTCCTATGAATGCCGTACTTTACTTTTCAAAGCAGTTCACAATCTGTTGGAGAGGTGTCTAATGAACAGAAACTTTGTTCGAATTGGCAAATGGTTTGTAAAGCCGTATGAGAAAGATGAAAAACCTATAAATAAAAGGTAAGCCATCTTATGTACCTCTTTTGATAATTGATGAATGTTAATTTTCATGAGGTATATAATAAAATGAGTTAATATCTTACAGAAATGTTCAAAAGTTAACATTGGCAAAGTACTATATCCATTTACTTGAAAGAATTTTTGTGCAATGAGAATGAGCTATATATGATTGTGTGTGTGTTTGCGTGTGTGTGTGTGTGTGTGTGTGTGTGTGTGTGTGTTAAAAAATGCTAATACAATGCTTAGTCTGTATGTTTCATGTATGTATGTATGTATGTATGTATGTTTTCAGGGCTGACCATTTGGTATTGGATAATCAGTTGCTATGCTCTTCCCTGGGGAAGACTATTTCCTCCACTCTCAGCATTCCTTAGTTGCCTATAGTTCTTTGTCTGGGCTTCAGGAGCTGTAATTTCATATATGGATTTTTTTTTTCATGTATATCTGAAGTTTTTTTCAAGCTTGCTTTTTTAAATTTTAGTAGATGGGTGAGCTCATAAGCCTGGAGAAATAAAAGCTCCCCCCGCCCTGTGAAAATTACCAGACTTATTATTTATTTTTAAACAATTTTTTACTTTTTTTTTTTTTTTTAAACCAAGGACTCCTATAGCCCAAGCTGGACTTGAACTTACTGTGCAGCTGAGGATGACCTTAAATAGACAGCCTTTTTCTTTCTACTTCCCAAAGGCTGGGGTTGCAGCATGTGCCACTGTACCCATTTGTCTGCAGTGGTGAGGGTCAGAACTCAGATCCTTGCTCAAGCACTCTGCCAACTGAGCTGTATCCCAACTCCAACACACTTTAATTGTTAACAAAATAATTGTAAAGGTTAGGAATGCGTCCTCCTTCAAATTGTAGGAAAAGATAATTACCAAACCATTGTAGGGACTCAGATTTCCCTAGAATTTTCTGCTCTGCTACCTTTAGCTCCCTCGCCCACCTTATGGTCTCTCTTGGTATTGACCTTCACACTGTACAGAAGATTGCAGGCAGGAAATGGAAGGGAAGTAGGAAATAAGGAGCGATGCCTGTTTCAGAGATGATTCTTTTCTGGAAACCGGATGTACATTGTCTATACTGAGAGAAGCAAGTATTTGTTATTTAGAAGCATTACCACTCTGAACTTACAAGAAGAAAAGTGGAACTGGAGAAATTGGCCCAGTGGATAAGAGAGCTTGCTGTGCAAGCTCACCTACCTAAGTTAAAGTCACTAGTACTGACATTAAAGGACCTGGGTGTGTGTGTGTGTGTGTAACACACACACCTAAAGTTGATATTGAGAGTCTTCTACATTATTCACTGAGGTATGGTCTCCGTCATACCTATATCTCACTGATTTGGTTAGTCCCTGGCTAGCTTGCTGTGGGGATACTGTCTCTACCTGTGAGACTGGAATTAGAGTTGAACAACTATACTGACCTTGTATTTCTGTGGGTTTGGGGGGCTGTGGAATCCCTGTCCCTTTTGCTTGGCCTGCAAGTACTTTAACTGCTAAGCCATCTCCCTCAGACTTCCATTGTTACTGATATTTTCTGTTCCAGTGGTGCTCGTCCATCAATAATTTTTCTTGAAAAGGGTGCATGGGAAGCAATATTTTTGAAATCCTGAATGGTTGTCTTATCTTTTTTATCTGTCTTGTAAGAGTTGTAATAGTAGCTTAATGTAAAATCTATAGAAGATTAATAATCTTTTCCTTGTAGATTGCTGGAAATTGAGAGAGTTCATTTAGATAGCTTATATTTGTGCTTAATTTATTTTAAATACTTTACTTCAGCTTTGCTTATCTCTGTTCTGAGTTCTGAGTACCTGTGTTTGAATCAGTTTGAAGTTATCCAGAGAGACAGAGAGAGATGGCTCAGCACTTGAGATACTTACTGCTCTTGTAGAGAACCCAGGTTTGTTCCTGACACACACACACACACACACACACACACACACACACACACACACACACACCCACCCACCCCAGTGACTGCAAACATCTGTAACTCTAGTTCTAGAGGATTTGAAACCTTCTTCTGGCCTCCACAGGCAGCAGGTACAGCAAGTGGTGTGCATACATATATGCAGGCAAAACACCTTACAAAAATAAATATATCTTTGTTGGTTTTGTTTTTAAAGCATGGTCTCACTGTAGTTCAGCTGCTCTGGAACTCACTATGTAGACCAGGCTAGCCTACAGTCACAAGAGATCTGTCTACTTCTGTCTTCTGAGTGCTGGGATTAAAGGCATGCTCCATCGCACCTGGCTTAAATAAGTTTTTTGTTTTTTGTTTTTTTTTTTTTGTTTTTTTTTTTTTGGTTTTTCGAGACAGGGTTTCTCTGTGTAGCTTTGCGCCTTTCCTGGAACTCGCTTTGGAGACCAGGCTGGCCTCGAACTCACAGAGATCCGCCTGCCTCTGCCTCCCGAGTGCTGGGATTAAAGGCGTGCGCCACCACCGCCCGGCTATAAGTTTTTTTTTAAATTATGAAAAGATTATAAAATCGGTTTCTGAGTCCACCTTTTGGTATTTTCATTCCTTTTGTTTTCAGTTATACGTTACACTCTTGTGTTCAGATACATACGGATGCTTTTGACTTCTGAGCCTTTCCATGGGTGTTTGGTTTTGTTTAGTTTGCACCTTGCTTTATCCACTTAACCTTTGTCTACTAACTAAACTAATTCTCACCATGTTAGCGCCTCAGATCCTGTTGCTGTCTCTCTGCCATTCTCTGTGTCTTGCCCATTGCTGTCTAGATGGAGGAAGTGTCATGAGTCTAGAGAGGGAAATGAATGTGCTCATTTAGCCATGCAACTACTGGAAGTGTCTTCTTCATTTTCTTAGGAAAATCTCTTACATGATTGCTAATAATTGACAATACTACTTATAGTTGGAGGTTTCCATGAATCACACAGATTCTACTTGCTGTTTACACAAGTAATTGAGCACTAGGGTTTTTCTGTGGGATTACCTAATTGAGAAGGGAGGCTAAATTAAAACTTTCATTACTGGAAATATTGTGTGTTGCATTGAATTACTTGCACTTGCAGTTGTATAAACTTGATTTTAACCAGAAAAAATGAGTTAAGTGCTGGTTTTCAAATCATTGGAAACTAGAACATTTTAGATATCAGAACTTCTGATACTTTTGGATTAGGGATGCTTACCTATATGAGCATTTTATAAAACAATAATGAAGATGTCAGGGGAAATGTTTATGCTGTGAACTGACTTGACCCAAGCAGAAGAGAAAATAGTCCCTATCTCCTTACTTTTTAAAAACAAAATAAGCAAGCTAACAAGGTCTTGCTATATAGTCCACCATGGGCTAGCATCGAATTCATAATCCTGCCTCAGCCTCATATGTGCAGTGATTGCAAGCATGTGCCATCACACTTGGCTGTCTTTTTTTTTCCCCCCCAGTACGAAGATTCTCTTGGGGCTGGACATAGTGTTCAGTGGGTAACCCATGTAAAAAACTGGGCATGGGCATGGAGCCGGGCGGTGGTGGCGCACGCCTTTAATCCCAGCACTCGGGAGGCAGAGCCAGGCGGATCTCTGTGAGTTCGAGGCCAGCCTGGTCTCCAAAGCGAGTTCCAGGAAAGGCGCAAAGCTATACAGAGAAACCCTGTCTCGAAAAACCAAAAAAAACAAAACAAAACAAAACAAAACAAAAAACAACAAAAAAAAACTGGGCATGGTCTAGAGCAGGTCTTTTACCATAGCACTGTGAGGAGGTGGAGATAGGAGAATCCCTAGCACTTGTTGGCAACCTAGCCTAGTTCTAGATTCAATGAGAGACTCTGTCTCAAGGGAATAAGATGGAGAGCAATAGAGTAAAACACCTGACATCCCCCTCTAATCTCTTTGCTTGCTTATATACCGCATGTGTACAACACACGCACGCACGCACGCACGCACGCACGCACGCACGCACGCCTGTGTCTGCCATGTCTGCCTTGTATCTCTGTGTCTGTCTTCCCCTCCCGTTTGTGAATCCAACATGGGCTGCATACATGCCAGGCAAGTGCTCTCCTCACTGAGTTGTATCTCTAGCAAGCACTTTGTTGTATTTGTATTTTGAGACTGCCTTTCTAAGTTGCCCAGGTTGGCTTCAGACTTGCAATCTTCCTGTGTCAGCTTCTGGAGCAGTTGGAATTGTGGCATGTACTCAACATGGTAAATCTAGGGAGTTTCTCACTTCTAATAATCTGGACATAGTAGTAGTTAATTTGTCTAGTAATTTCCAGGGACTGAAAGACAAAAAAATGGAGTCACCTTCTAATGATGCAGCAAGGATGGGTACAAAGGACCCTTAAATTTGTAAGAGTAATTAACCATTGAAATAAATTACTCTTCAGATAATTGGATGAAAGAATGTCTAGTATTTTATCTTAAATCGACAAGGCATCATTCTGCAATACAGTAAGATTATAAGCAAATGGGATGTTATAAAAACCAGTGACTTTTCACCCTTGTGATGCTTGAGAGTATATCTGAGTAAGACTGTCTTGAATAAGAGTATTACTGAGTTTGTGTTTGGTTAAGCTTTTTGTCATGTTGAATCTATTATAACCTTATTGCTGAGTGGGCAATTAAGTTTGTACATTTGGCAAGGTTTTGTTTTTTTGAGCAAGGTCTCATTATGTTGTCCAGTATGGCCTCTAACTCCTGGTTCAATTGATCTTCCTATCTTACCTTCCTACTAGTTGGTATTATAGGTAGGTCTCACTGTACTGGCTTATAACATTAAAAAAAGTTTATCCATTTACCTATTTATTCATTTGTATGTATGTGAGTGTTGGCCTTCATGTACATAGCACATCTGTAAAGGTCAGTGGATATCTTTTGGAAGTTTGTTACTTTCTATCATGTAGCTCCTGGGAACAGAACTCAAATTATCAGATTGAATGATTGGATGGTAAGTAAACTTATTCATTGAGCCAATCTCCCCGTCTAACTTAGCAGGTTTTTTTAAATGCTTCTAATAAGGTATACAGAATAGAATGGCATTGGTATGCAACTCTTGTTTGAGACAACCAAGACAACATCTTGTAGAGTATATTGTCATGGGAGATTTTGCTGAGTAGCAGATGAGATTATATACAATAGTATGGAATTTGTGGCTCAGACTAATCAAGAATTTGTGATGGTAATCCTCATGGTTCAGTTCAGTTCATATGGTTAGGTTTATAGGTAGGATCCACCATATCTGGCAAGTATTTGATTTTAATACATACTGTAATCTTATCCCAAATCTTCAGTTGTAGATATGTAAATTTTTATGAAAAAATTTTGCTAATTTGGTCTTTGACATCTTTATTTTGTATATGATAGTTATCTGTAGCCCCACTTTTAAAAGGCAACATAGAGTGGTTATTATAAAAAACATACGCATGTGTGCATGCACATGAGCATACACACATGCTCACACGTGTACACACGCACACACACGTGTAAATACAGGATAGAATAAATAGTTACTAGCTGTAGATAAAACAAAAATGAGATAGGATCAAACCTGTGGTTCAGTATGTTTTTATCTTGTGTCCTGGAAAGAACCTAATCCACAAAGATTAAGGTGTTCTTGGGTTTTGTTTTGTGGGGAAGGAGATGAATACTTCATGAATTTGTGGCAAATGGTTGTAATTAGACTATTAAAGCTGAGCGTGGTGGCACATGCCTGTAATTCCAGCACTCCCGGAGGCTGAAGCTGAAAGTTCAAGATCAGCCTAGACTACATAGTGAGACTTATCTCACCACAACTTCCCCTTATTGCCTAAAAAAGAAGGAAAAGAATATTAGGGTGAAATATTGGAATACAGTGCTTTTTTTCTTTACAGATATTTTAGACCTATACTGTTTAATATGATAGCCACTAGCTACTTGCTGCTATTTAAATCCAAGACATTGAAATGAAAATTAAAAAAAATTATTTCCGTTTCAAGAGCTACATTGTAAGTGCTTATTCTGTATAATGCCTGTTGTTCTGTATAATAGCAGTTCAGAGGTGGGACATTCCTATCATTGTAGAAAGTTCTTTTGGGTGGTGTTGCCTTTATAATTAAAAGAGTGCTTTTAGTGTTTTATACAAGCAGTTGATCAAGGTTTTTTTTTATTACTTATTAAAATCAGTAGGCAACAGAATATGCTTTAAATTGCAGTAATAAAACTGTTTACTCCTACACATGGCTTTTACTTTGTCTCCTGATCTCCAAAATCAATTAAAAATGAGCATCAGGACATGTAAATCTCTCCTGGAAAGGAATTAGTAGCACTTAATAGGTTTAGGATGTTATTTGTTCTTTGGATATCTTACTACCTCTGAAAAGTTGAAGTGAGGAGTTATTGCTTTGTGTTTTCCTTATTGTTTGCAGAGAGAGTGTCATGCTTATGTAGCCCAGCCTGGCCTTGAACTAAAGAGCCTTCTACCTCAGCTTCCTCATTGCTGGGTCTCTAGGCATACATTGCTATATTTCTTTTACTGTTATATTTCTTTGTATCTTCTTAGGTAGCATGAAGAAATAAGATGTAAGCCATATTAAATTTTGTTAGACTGTTAACTGAGCTCGGTAATGTGTTTGATAGGCTTAGGTGAATGTGCTTGTGTATACACACACACACACACACACACACACACACACACACACACTAAATAAAATTAAAACAAAACCCAAATCAGGTAAAACTAATTTAATAATATTTTACTTAGTTTGGTACACTTGAAATACACTTTAGAGTGTAAATCTACAAGAGATACCTTTTGAGATAGTTTATATGTTTTTTGTGTGAGGTCTTTGAAATCTAGTGTGTTTTTCTCCTTAGAGCATATCTTAATTTCAATTGGCCATAGTTCAAATGATTATAATTACATGGTGATTGTCTAACAACTAGATTCTAGAGCTTTAAACTTAACTTGTTAGTGTTGGTTGGTTATTACCTAATACCTGGTGGTTTCCTCTTGGAACTGATTGTGTCCTCAGTTGTAAGTGTGTGGTAGTCCCAAAGTTACCCGTATCAGGATACTCACTGTCTACCAATTTAGCCTAGGTACTTCAGACTGTCCAGTTTTCCCTTCTGTAGTTCTTCTAAACTAATTTGTTCTTATGAAGTCTGATCTTACATGGTGATAATACCTATACCCTGATGTATTTTGCTCTGATACTCCAATCATTAGGATTTTTTTTTTCTTTTTTCTCTTTGGTTTTTGAGACCAGTTTTTTTCTGGCTGTTCTAGAACTCACTCTGTAGACCAGGCTGGCCTCAAACTAAAAGAGATCACCTGCCTCTGCCTCCCAAGTGCTGGGATTAAAGGTGTGCACCATCACCGCCTGCCTGAATCATTAAGATTTATATAGCTTTTAACATTTTCGTCTTTTTCAGGAATATTTTGAGAAAAATTAAGTCCGAAGAATGACTTTTCTCCTCTCCACTGATTTCTTTTTTCCCCTCTTATTGCTGTTTCTACTATAATTTCTACTATAATTTCTACTATAATTCTTGGTATTGACTCATCTTTTTTCAGGTATTGCTTTTAATATTGAGACTAATATGCTAATAATATTGAGACTTTTTTTTTTAATGAGGAAGAGGGTAAGAGGACACCTAAGTAGGACTGATGAGGCACTGTTCAGAATTAGACTTTACTATTTGTAAGTGCAAATCTTAAAACAACCCTATTACTTCTGGCTTTACAAGTCATGAAACATAAAGTACAGAGCAGTTCAGTAACTTCTACAAGGCTTCATAGAACTAAGGATCGGAGCTGATTGATAGGACATGAAAAACAAAAGTTTTTTTTTTTTTTTTTTTTTTTTTTTGGTTTTTTGAGACAGGGTTTCTCTGTGTAGCTTTGCACCTTTCTTGGAACTCACTCTGTAGCCCAGGCTGGCCTTGAACTCACAGAGATCTGCCTGGCTCTGCCTCCCGAGTGCTGGAATTAAAGGCGCGCGCCACCACCGCCCGGCCAAAAGAAATTTTAAGCCCTATTAAGCAGACCGTTCTATCTCATACACTTACTTTTTTTTTTTTGCAACAGGGTTTCTCTGTGTAGCTTTGGAGCCTTTCCTGGAACTCACTCTGTAGCCCAGGATGGCCTCAAACTCAAAGAGATCCCCCTGCCTCTGCCTCCTGAGTGCTGGGATTAAAGGAGTGCACCATCACCGCCTGGCTCACATCTTTTTTAAAAGTAGTAATAAATAGTAAAAGCAGAATACTTACAAAAAATAGCAAAAAGAAAGCATTGAAGATTTCAAGCTGTAAACTGTAGAGTAACAGTGTTGCTCTCTAAGGATTCTTTACTATATAATGTTCAATATTATGTTCACTAAATGTGTAGACGTACATAGAAGATGCAGATACGTTCTTTGGGATTTTAGTATAGCTCCTTTGTTTATGGAGATATATTAAGAATGCCTGATATTGCTAATTAATGTGGTTTGCAAAGTTGCCTGAGTGTGGAAATGATCTGGAGAATGTCCAAAAATTACTGATAGTAGAGCTGGGGCTGTAGTTGGTAGAGTGTTTAACAGCACAAAGCCCTGGGTTCAGTCTGCAGCACTCCTGCATTTCGGAGGTAGAGGCAGGAAGACCAGAAGTTTATGGTTGACTACATAGTGAGTTTGAGGCAAGCCTGTGCTGCATGAGATGCTGTGTCCAATAAATAAAGGGAGAATTATTACTGGTGCTGGTGTCTTAACCTGAGCCTGTGACATGGGCTAACCTTAATTATAAATTTGAAAACTATTAGCTGGGCATAGTGGCACATGCTTTTCTTAGTACTTGGAGGCAGACGCAATCAGATCTCTGTGAGTTTGAAGCCAGCCTGGTTCTACATTGTGGGTTCCAGGATAGCCAGAGCTACAGAGTAAGACTCTGCCTCAAACAACAAAAAACAAACAGAAAAACAACCAAACAACAATTAAAAACAATAAATAAACAACAAATTAGAAAAATTAAAAAAAAGGAAACTATTGAATTCATAGAATACAAGTATGTGGGAATTGAGATACTAGGCTTAAAATATTATAAAACACATATAGTAAAGTTAGTCATTTTTGCTGGTTTTCAGTATTACCCGGCGTTCAGGAAATTGACATTGTGCTGCCTCTGTTATTACTATCAATCTAGAACTTATTCATCATCCCAGACTGAAAATTTACCCATAAAATAATAACTCCTTTTCTCCCACCCCTTGGTCCCTGGCAATCCACTTTTCTGTTTTCTGTAAGTGTTCTAGGTACCTCATATGAGTGAAATTATATAACATTTGTTGTTTTGTGTCTCACTTATTTCACTTGTCATATCTTCAAGTTTTATCCAACTCGTAGCATGGGATAGATTTTCTTTAAGACCAAATAATGGTCCATTGTATATGTAGAGTATATTTGTGTGTCCACTTACTAACTGGCATCTGAGTCATTCCCACCTTTTGACTACTTGTTATAAACACGGGTGTGGATGTGGAAATATTTCCTCGGGTCCCTGCTTTTTATTCTTATAGTTACTACTCAGAAGTGAAATTGCTGGATCGTATGACAATTTTAAGGTTAATTATCTGAAAAATTGCCATACTATTTTCCATTGTGGTTGTGGTGTTTTACATTTTCATCAGCAGTATAAGAGTTTCAGTCTCATTGCATCCTTAACAATGCTTGTTATTTACTGGTTGTTGTTAAGAATCATTTTGTTGGTGTGAAGTGGTATCTTAGCATATTTCTGATTTGTATTTCCTTAATCACTACTACTGGTTAGCATAATTTTTTATTGGCTGCTTATTTATTCTCTCAGGGAAAATACCAGACTCTGCCTATTTTTAATTGTTAGGATGACTATGTTATATATATATATATATTTTTTTTTTAAGTCAACACTTCCTCTAACTAATTTCATGATATGTACATGCATGTTTGTGTGTGTGTGTGTGATCATTCTATCAATCTTGGAGATCAAAGCCAGGGTTTCATATGCTAGACTACTGCTGTACCACTGAGTTACATACAACCCCTGCCCTAATTTTGTGATTTTAAAGTAGGTTATAGCTTGGTGAGGTGGCATACGCCTTTAATCCCAGCACTAGGAAGATAGGGACAGGTGGATCTTTGTGAGTTCAAAGCTAGCTTGGTCTACACAGTGAGTTCCAAGACAGTCAGGGCTACATAGAGAGACCCTGTCTCAAAAATAAAAACAAACAAAAAAACATATCTTATAACCCTCTTTGATCCTCAAGTTCTCTACCAGCAAAATGGAAGATTGTTTTTCTGTAGCTTCTTAAGACAAGTGCTAAAAACAGATCAGATAAATTACTTCCTAGTAGTGTGCATGTATATATTAATTAAACCCATTCTAGCAAGCTGGATGTGGTGACATACACCTGTTAGCCAATAATCTTGGTACTTTGGAAGTGGAAGCAGAAGATGTGAAGTTTGAGGCCATCCTACACGACTAGTTCAGTGCTACTCTGAGAGACATAATGAGACCCTGCTCAAAAACAAGCAAGAAACAAAAACAAAGCTCATAATAGAAGAGGTGGCTTTCATTCTTTGTTTTTCTAAGATAATGTCTCACTGTGTACCCAGGCTGGTTTTTTTTTGTTTTTTAAATCCCTCTGTTTCCTTTTCCCAAGTATTGGGGTTGTAGGTATGTGGTGCTTACTACATTAGTCCTAGAGGAGCTAGCTGTGATCTTGAGTCGCCGCCACCATTGTCTTATTTTTTTGGTGTGTGTGTGGGTCATCTTAGAAAATAATCTTTTAGAGGTGTATGAGGTAGCTTAGAAGGTAAAGGCACTTGGCCATCAAGCTTGATGACCTGAGTTTGATCCCCAGAACCTATGTGGTGGAAAGAAAGAACTTACACCCACAAGTTGTCCTCTGACCTCCACAAGTGTGCCATGGCATGCTCAAAGTCCACACACACACACACACACAGAAAATATGTCAAACAAACAGAGCCCTTTTATTTAATTTCAGTATATGATTGAGGAACATTTCTGTAACACAAAATTGTTGAGGTTCATCTCTGAATTCTGCCTTACTGGTAAATAGAAAACAAAGAGTAGTCTTTACTTTCCTTCAGAGTAACTAACAGTGTGAGTTCCTAGACTCATCGTTGTAGTTACAGACATTTATTCACTTTTCCTTAGTCCTAACCAGAGTACCTCATGAGATGATACTATAAATGATAACATCTCTCTCTGAAAGAGAATCCATTCTGAATGTAGTAAGTACTAACCTAAAATTCTCTGTCCTTCAATGTTCTGTGACTAGAGTATTGCTTTCAATACGAGAATCTTAAAAGTATGAATCCTATTTTGGAAAATTTCTCCTCAATATAATACACAAACTCAGTTTATAAATCATTTTGTATTACAGTTTGATCAGAGTATATTGGGGTCATTTGCTAGCAGTGTGGGAGGGATGGCTTTCTTTGCTATCAATTGCTGGGATTAAGAGCTGCTGGTAAACAGGTGTTGCAGATAGGCAGTAGAAAGTAGGAACGGTGCTGACTCTCTGCACTTTGGAATATTAGTTTTTCACAGAGACTCATTGGAGGCTAATTGATTACATTATTCTAGAAAGCGAACTTTCCTTTTCTAACTTAAAAGAGGCCAGAGTGATGGCTCAGCACTTGCCACCAAGCCTGATGACTTGTTTGATCTTAGAGGCTAATGTGGAAGAAGAGAACTGATACCTCCCAATTGTCCACTGACTCCTACAAGCACATGCATGTGCACATACCACATACAGACTAAATAAATAAACTGTAATTTGAAAAAGTTAAATAGCCCAATGCTCATTGGATATAGATTATTGGGGAATTTGAGAGATGGCCTTCATGCTTTTTCTTTTTCTTTTTGTTTTGTACTGAGGATGGACACTTGGTCCATGTTAGATACCATTTTACCGCTGGGTTACATACCTAGTGCCTCTTTAGTTTATTTTGAAACATGGTTTCACTGAGTTTGCTGAGGCTGACTATGAAAAAATAATTTAGCTGGGCAGTGGTGGCGCATGCCTTTTGTCCCAGCACTTGGGAGGGAGGCAGAGGCAGGTGGATCTCTGAGTTTGGGGCCAGGCTGGTCTACAGAGTGAGTTCCAGGATAGCCAGGGCTACACAGAGGAACCCTGTCTCAAAAAACAAAAACAACAAAGTAATTTGTTTCCTATTAATATTTCTTTTTAGAAATGAACACCATAGAAAGCAGTATTTTAGAGAATGTTATTGTTTAGAAGAGTCATTGATGCAAAGATATATATTCAGGTTTCCAAACCTGTCTTTTTTTTTTTTTAAAGTTTAAGAACCTATGTCTATTTTAGGTTATTGCTTATGCTTGCAAATATTTTTTGGAAGTATTTACTATAGACATTGAAGATATTGCTATTCAGTGGATTGTGGAGATGACTCAGGTTCTCAAAAGTGTTTGCTGCACCTCCCCGTTATGCATATAAAAAGCCAGGTATGCTGATGTGTGCTGCGTTCCCGGTGCTGTAGAGGCAGAGACCAGAAGATCCCTGGGCCTTGCTGGCCAGCCACTCTAGCCAAACTATGAACTCTAGGTTCAGTGAGAGACCCCGTCTCAAAAACAGGTAGAGAGCAGTTGAAAAAGACACCTGACTTTGATTTGCCTGCACACATACATGCACATGTATGTATACACATGTACCCCCACACACCATGTTATATTGAGTTATTAAGTACAGTTTTTATAAAGGAAAGTGGGTGATGAATTAGGGCCAATAATGAAATCTTACACTGATATTAAAGTTAAAATTCTTTCTGAGGTATTTATAAATTGACAGGGAATTAAAGGAATTTTAAGAGATTAGGATGTGGAGACAAGTATGTGGCAGATAAGAAGTTTTCGTGGGTTAGGTATCATGGTTTACACAGTTTGGCAAGGATCAGATTCTAAAGGGCCTAAAGTTCTGTGTTAATGCTTTTGGATTTAGTCCCTAATATTTTGGGGAACTGGTGAATGACTTTAGGCTTTCCACTTATATGATCATAATTAATTTTCAGAAAGATCCCAAGCAGCAGTGTGAAGCAAGGGGGCAAGTGGGGATTCTGATAATTACTCAGACCTTAGAGACTTAGACTTTTCTCTTGCAATCCCAGTATTTAGGAGGCCAAGAAAGACAAAAGGTTCCAGAGTTGGAGGCATCTCTTGGTTACATTGTAAGTTCTAGGCTATTCTGGGATACATAGTAAAACATAATGAACAAAAAAGTATTTTATTATTTAATAATAAAACACCCCTAGTTGACATGTAGATCTATAAATTATAAATATTTTTAAGAGTTAGAATCAGCCGGGCAGTGGTGGCGCACGCCTTTAATCCCAGCACTCGGGAGGCAGAGCCAGGCGGATCTCTGTGAGTTCGAGGCCAGCCTGGTCTACAGAGTGAGATCCAGGAAAGGCGCAAAGCTACACAGAGAAACCCTGTCTCGAAAAACCAAAAAAAAAAAAAAAAAAAAAAAAAAAAGAGAGAGAGAGAATCAGTAGGAATTGGTAGAAGCAGGAAATGATGGAACAAAGAAAAATTTGTATTTGTGGTTTAGAGCATTGTAGAGAGGATAGATTTGAAAATAGACTTGATAAGTTATAGGAAAGTGGTTCAGATATGGACTTTATGCTACAGTATTTAGTGTGTATCAATGCGCTGTATCACTTTGTGTCAGAGACTTACTGCAGACACAATATAGAACAAAGACAAATTCCTCTTTCACTAGAGGTTACATTCTGGGCCAATTGTGAGAAATAAGTAAAACTATAAAATGCATTTACATGATGGTGATGTTTGCTTTAGCAAAAACATCCCTCACCCCCCAAAGAGAGGATTTGGAAGCAGTATAGATTCATTAGTGAAATGCCTACTTAGAAGAAATTATTTGAACAGAGTCCCAGAGGTGACTTCCGAGGGGTTGAGGAACAAAACAAAAACTGAAGGTGCAATGACAGACCTGTTGAAGGAACACCAGGGAGGCCAGTGTGTGAGAGAGGAGCAATCAAAGACCAGAGCCCAGAGATGAAGGGACGAGTGATGAACTTCCTCGCTCCTAGGTTGACGGCTGTCAACGGGGTACTCAGAACCACCTTGGCCATGGGGTCCCAGTTCTGCTCTCTCTTTAGGAATTAAATTCTGTTGTCAGTACAGAGTTCCTCATGTTAAGGCATTCGTGTAAAGTTCTGTACTTGGTTTTTGGTACAGCACTTGACTAAGTTCATGGCCCAGTACAGTGCCATGGCACTTAGCAAAAAAAATCTCTGGAATGAAGGAGTAACATTTGCTCTCATTTAGTAGCTTCATGTGTAGTACATAGGATGTGAATACAGCACTGTTTAAGGAAGAGTTGGTGTGTGCGTGTGGGTGTGGTTTTATTTTTAAAACAGCATTTGGGGATGGGCTGGTGCTTAGTATGTTCTTGATAATACAGGTACTATTGCTAGACGATCCTGGCTAGCAGCACTGCTGGGTTGGGTAACAGTGATAAAACTGAGTTTGCTTTAAGTGGACACTGGCAGTGGAGATTTTGGAGATGAACAGCTGTCAGAGCTACTAAGTTTCTTTGCATATCTTGGCTTGATGACTCCTTTATCATAATATCTATCTATAATCTTAATAATTCCTCAGCCAATACCTATTCCAATAAAGTAAGCATTTTAATCATGAAAAACAAACTTAATTTAGGTTTTTTTTCTCTATTGAAAACTATTGTTTAGCTCTGGAGAGGTGGCTCAGTGGTTAAGCTGGGTTCAATTCCCAGCACCCACATAGCAGCCTACAGCAGTCTGTTAACTCCAGTTCCAGGTAATCAGATGCCTTCTGGCCTCCGAGGGCATTTTATATATGCGTGGTGCACAGACACACGTGCAGGCAAAACACCCATCCACGGAAAATAAACATAAATACATCTTCTTCCTTCCTTTTGGTGTGTGTGTGTGACGGTTTCTCTGTGTAGCCCTGGCAGTCCTGGAACTCACTCTGTAGATCTGACGGGCCTTGAACTCAGAGATCCACCTGCCTCTGTCTCCCGAGTGCTGGAATTAAAGGTGCATGCCACTACTGTCTTTTAATTTTTACTACTACTTCCTACTTTTATTAGATCTCTCATAACTTTTACTGTAACTTAATTCTTCATGCCTTGACTTGTCCTGAAAAAATTAAGTAGGGCTCGTATATATACATATATATACATACGTGTGTGTGTGTGTGTGTGTATATATATATATATATACATATAAAATATGTTATATGTATATTTTATATATATTGGTTTTGAGTTGAGTAATGGTCATATTTTAAGGAACCGGCTTTAAGGTAAGTGCTTAGGACAATGTGTGGGAAAGGAGATTTTTAGTGTACACTGCTTCAGTCCCTTTTTTGTCACTTGACTTTCTTTTGACTTAAAAATGTATCTGTTGTCCTTGAGAATGTATTTTGTAGGGTTAGATAAAACACATTGTTTACCTCTCCCAGCTCACTTGCCTCAGCTCTGAGAATTTATTTTCCAGTTTGCTTATTCATTTGTACCTACATTTTATTTCACATATATCTTCAGTTCTAGGATACTTATAACCACTCATTTACGATTCTGGAATGTACGCGCGTGTGCCCCAACTTTTTCTTTAAAAAAAATTTGGGGATTGTATTGGTAGTCCATTTTGCATTAATTCCCCCTTCCTTGACTTATTTCTGTGATCATATAATAATTGCATATGTGGTGTACCTAACTTATTTTAACTGGTTGCTTAAAGCTATTTGCATTATAAACAGTGTTGTGAAGAACACTTTTTATCTTTGCTCATATCCACAGTTTCCCCCCCACAGATGATATTCTACAGCTGAAGTATGCATTTTTGTAGTATAGCTTCTTAATAAAGCAAAGCATGTGGAGTGGGGAGTGTAGCTCATCTAGTAGAGTGCTTGGCTATCATGCATGATCCCATCTGTTCCCTGGATCCAGGATCACATAAACAAGGCATGGTGGCACATGCTTGTAATCTCAGCACTCAGGAGATGGAGTTAGGATGATCAGAAGTTCAGTCATCCTTGGCTACATAGCGAATTTGAGGCTAGACTGAAATAATGTGAATTTCTGTCTCAAAATAATTAAAACATGAAAAGCAAAGCAAGTTATTTGTTATTTTTTTGCTATTAATCATCACTAAAATATAACTTTTCCTTCTTTATTAGTGAACACTTGTCCTGCTCTTTCACCTTTTTCTTGCATGGAGACAGCAATGTTTGTACCAGTGTGGAAATTAACCAACATCAACCTGTATACCTTCTCAGTGAAGAGCATGTCACCCTTGCTCAACAGTCTAATAGCCCATTTCAAGGTAGATTATTCTCATTTCATTTAGTTGGAAATTAAAACTTTTGTGTTAACAATTATAGTAATAAGACAAAATAAGTGTCATTAGTGACATATTTTTATGAATGGGAATATTAACAGTTCGGTGTTTTTTGTTAATAGCACATTGTTATATATGTGTTAATCATTTTAAGGCTGTGTTGTGTAAGTGAGGTTTAGCATAGCTACCCAGAGGATCTTTTGATGTCATTTATACCATGAATTACTGAAATCAAGTGAAGTTGTTTTATAAGGTTACTGATTGCTTTTTTAAGTCCTGGAAGTATCTACTATTTTAAATATAGTGTGTGGGTTTTTAAAAATTTATGTGGCAGACTTCATAAATATTTAGACTTAGGTATCCATATTCTTCAAGTTGTTTTTTTTTTTTAATGAGAGTCAGAATAAATTGAATGATATGCACATATTTCCAGTTCATTTTGAAATGCTGTTTACCTTTTGATTTTGGGGTAGGCATATTTTAAAGAATTTTCAAAATCTTAGCATTGTATTTTATATTAACAATAATAAAGTATAATACATTGGCTTTCTTGGTGTGATCATAATGAATTTCCTTTTTGAATCAGATTTACATCATTGCAACAGTGTTTATTATGATTTTTATTTGCTATGTAGCAGTCTTTACTTACGTGATATCTGCTTTGGTTTCTAGTTATCTTAAGTCCGTTTGGACTAAATGGCACTCTCACAGGACAGGCATTCAAGATGTCTGATTCAGCTACAAAAAAATTAATTGGTGAATGGAAACAGTTCTATCCTATTTCATGTGGTTTGAAGGAGATGTCTGACGAAAAGCAGGAAGATATGGATTGGGAAGATGATTCTTTGGCTGCAGTGGAAGTTCTTGTTGGTATGGAGTCTGATATTAGTCTGAAGGGGAATAATAAATCATATGTGTTTTAGTTAGATTTTGTTTAATAACAAACAGCTCCATTGGCATTCAACACCAAACATTTACTTCTTGCATATTACGTAAGGGCTACAGCTTGGCTGTGATGGCTCTATGTGTCTTCTCATTGTCCAATCTAGGTTAAAGGAGTACCCAGTATCTGGGACACAGTGTTCTTATGAAAACAAAGGAATAATAGGGATCAAGCCTAACCATCTAAGTGTATTTAAAGCTTCTGCTGGGATGTGGCATATGGTACTTTTGCTCACATTTAATTAGACAAGACTGGTTACGTGGTGAAGACAGTTATTGAGATAGAGGAACATATTCTGTTGTCTACATACTAAAGAAGAGGGTAAGAATAATTGTGAAGAAGTTAATGTCGGAGGCTGGAAAAGTTGATAACCTGTTTTATTATGTATAGTGTTCGCATATTAGTAAAACTTTTTCCTTCAGTAACAGAAAATATCCGTAAGTACTTGGGCTTTGGTGTGTTCTTCTTGAGTCAGTTCTTTCCAGATTAGCCCTAGTCTGTATGTCTTCATAGTCAAGGATGCAGGTTAGCAAGGTGATCTTTCTGGGCATATTAAGCACATAGCAGAAACAAGATGTTAAAGAGACTGCACTGATCCCTCCAAGCATATTTAACTCTGTTAAGATGTGGCATGCAGTTAAAGCCTGACAGTATGTGAAGACATGGGAGGCATGATAATGTATAAGTGACCAGATAATAGGGATTAGTATTTACTGTAGTTAATGGACTCTAATAGTAATGTCACATGTAAGGATTAACTCATGGGAGTTTTGGAACCAAGGCTGGCCCTGGACTCAAGACTCTCCTACTCACCCTCCTGAGTCCTGAGAATAGAGTTGTACACCACCATGCCTAGCTTTTTTAAAAATTGAAACTATTCTCATTACTCAGTTTCAGTAAATACATTATTTATTATTGGAATAGTTGTGACAGAACCAGAACACTTAAAATAGATAAGAAGAAAACAAAATCATTCATGATCTAAGTGTCCAGTTATCTTTGTTCAATTTATAATTTAAAGTTTGTTAAATTTATATATTAAAACTTATCATGTAATACACATTGGTCAGCTGTATAAAAACAGATTTTAAAAAACCAAACAAACATATTTATAGATAGAAAATTTGTGGTTTATTGGCTTAAAGTACTTGTTGTACAAGTGTGAGGATAGGAGTTTGGATTCCAAAACCTACATGAAAGCCACATACAGTATTGTGCATTCCTGTAATCCAAGCACTCTTATGGCAGGATGGGAGATTGAGGTAGGAGTCGACCTGAAAGCTCACTGGCTAGTTAGAAAGTGAAGACTGATGCCTGAGTTTATCCTCTGCCTTCCACACATAGAGTGTAGCATGTGTATAGCTACACTCAGAGATCCATATTGATAAGATATCTTTATTTATATAAATGTGATACTATCTTATTAGGCTTAGTTTTTACTGTAGTGATTTTTCAATGAAAATAATTATATTACTATGACATTGGCAGCTGATTTTTTTGTTTTTGTTCATTTTATTCTTAGCGGGTGTCCGAATGATCTACCCAGCATGCTTTGTTCTAGTCCCCCAATCAGACATTCCTACTCCTAGCTCTGTGGGATCCTCTCATTGTTCAGCTTCTTGCTTGGGTATCCATCAAGTGCCTGCTTCCACAAGAGATCCTGCTATGTCTTCAGTTACTCTTACCCCACCCACATCTCCTGAGGAAGTCCAAGCAGGTATTAAACTAACTGCTTCATCAGCTCTGGTTACAAAGCTGTTCATTTGAGTACATCAGTACTTAGTTTTTATCTTGAAATTGTTTAAAACTTATTAGAAAATTGCAAGTATAATGCAAAGAACACATTCATCTAAGTTCACACTTAAAACCTTTGCTTTTACATCCTCTGTGTATGTATGCATTGATTATAAATGGTCTTTTTCTGACCCTCTTGAAAAAGCTGTAGACTTGATATATTATTTCCACATACTCATTGCACTTTCAAAATTAAGACCACTTATAAAACATATATAACGTGTGAATTTGTGCGCATATACATGCACACACATGTATATGTGATTGCTTGTGGTGCTGGGAATTGAACCCAGGACCTTCATAATAAGCTGGTATTCTGCTGAGCTGAACCTGTAACCTTTTGTTTTGAATCCTTCAAATCATGAAGTCAACATTGGTGTACTACCATCCAATTTATATCCCCTATTCAAAATTTTTGCTCTCTACATTTAAATAAATCATTTTGATCTCAGAATGTCACTAAACTTACCAAATAGAGCAAAGAACAAATAATACAGCAAATTAATGAAAACTCCCACTTGTTACTTTCAATCTATTTTACCTTCCTATAGCCTCTTCTTTTTTGTTTGTTTCCAGTTGATCCTCAGTCTGCCCAGAAGTGGGTCAAATTTTCTTCAGTCTCCGATGGCTTCAGCACTGACAGCACTAGCCGTCATGGAGGGAAAATACCGAGGAAATTAGCAAATCATGTGGTAGATAGAGTTTGGCAAGAGTGCACCATGAACAGATTACAGAACAAGTATGTATCTGTATTTTATGTGATCACTTAGTTCTTTCTTTGCGCTGGGTCTCACTATGTAGCCTTGACTAGCCTGGAACTTGGTTTGTAGACCAGGCTGGCCTCAAACTCACAGAGCTCTCAGCTGCCAAGTGCTGAGATTAAAGGCATGTGCCACCATGTTCAGTTGTATCTTTTATTTTGATATTTAAAACTTGAATGTTGGTTAAGTATGAGTATGGAATAAAAACTGAGAAAAATTAATTTTAAATAATTAAATATTAGAGCTGGGTGGTGGTGGCAGACACCTTTAATCCCAGCACTTGGGAGGCAGAGGCACGTGGATCTCTTTGAGTTTGAGGCCAGCTTGGTCTACAAAATGAGTTCCAGAACAGGCTCCAAAAAGCTATACAGAGAAACCTTGTCTCCAAAAAAACAAAACAAAAACTGAACAAAAAATAAAAGATTACATTCTAATAGAAATTTTATGTATTCTAAGGAATTTATAATTTCATAATTCAGGAGGAAGTATTCTGCTACATCCAGTGGCCTATGTGAAGAAGAGTCAGCTGATAAAATAGCATGCTGGGACTTTGTTGAAGCCACACAGAGAACAAGCTGCAGTTGTTTGAGGTAAGTTTATTTCCAGTTGGGATATGTATATATTATAGTTATGATGCTAATACTTTGTTTGGGGTATCTTATACAAATATGGTATGTTAGGATTTTTTTTTTCCCCAAAAAAGAAATGTGAGAAAAGATAGCTGGCAGTTTTTTTCCCCCCTTTATTTTATGTGCATTGGTGTGAAAGTGTCAGATCCCCTTGAACTGGAGTTAAAGACAGTTTTGAGCTGCCATGTGGGTGCTGGGAATTGAACCTGGGTCCTCTGGAAGAGCAGCTAGTGCAGTGCTCTTAAGCACTGAGCCATCTCTCCAGCCCTACTAGCTGGCAATTTAAAGCTGATTATAGAAGTACATAAAACTCATGGCTTATTTATTTCCTTTTATACTTACCAGATATGGAACTGGAAAAGCTTTTCCTAATAGCCAAATAAATAAATTTTTGTTTGTAGTGTTAGGGTATAATAGAGCAACTATAAGGACGGGCACCTTTGGTGGTGGTTGTTTTGAGGCTCTCTAACTGTGCTGCCCAGGCTGGCTTTGAACTTGATTGTCTTGCCTCAGCATTCCAAGCGCTCGGATTACAGTCATACATTCACCATACTTGACTCACACATCTCTGGAGGAACACATTCCTTAATTGTATTATGCCTGAGAAATTTTCCCAGGTGTGTTTATAGCAGAGATGATTTTCATAATTTTTAAAAGAGTAAATACAGTGTGGAGTTTTGTGTAGCAAGTTCTTATCCTTGGGCAACTGTTGGTGAGTTACTGAAATAAGATCACGAAGTAATGATTTTACAGGAAGCATGACCAAAATATCAGCTTTCTAGTGAGCTGCATTATTGAAAGATTTGTAGCAGAATGGATTAGCTTGGAATTTGTTGGGCAGTTGCATTTATTTTATGTATTGAGGGCTTTTGATGAGATTTGATTGTCAAGCTATAGGACCCCTTTGCCAATTTATTACTTTCTGCAGATTAAAGGTAGATTATATGCTTGCTTTCTTTTTTATTTTTTTTGTTTTTGTTTTTTTTCGAGACAGGGTTTCTCTGTGTAGTTTTGGTGCCTGTCCTGGATCTCGCTCTGTAGACCAGGCTGGCCTTGAACTCACAGAGATCCGCTTCGCTCCACCTCCCGAGTACTGGGATTAAAGATGTGTTCTGCTGCCGCCGCCTGGCGAGAGAGATTTTTGTTTTGTTTTTGTTTTTTTGTTTTTTGTTTTTTTTTTTTTAAGTTCTATGTCAAGATTGGCAGGTCTTTTTGTTTGTTTATAACATGGACTTTTGTTTTAGTCCTCTTGAAGTAATGGGTTTCAATTATTTTATGTAAATTGATTTTAGGGGAAGACACTAGAAGTACATGTTGCTAACATTTAAATTCTTGACTTTAAGCCAAAAGCTTGCTTTTAGAAAGTTACTTTCTTTCCTATTTTGAGGAAATTCCTCCTAGGTCTGTAGAGATTTTGGTATACTAAATCAGCATATGTGATTTTTCCATATATTTTTCTGTAGTTTTGGATATATGTCATTTTCTCCCAAGACATAAATATTAATTTGATTTTTTGGCAGCTTTCTTTTCTTTCTTTCTTTGACATCAGATGTTTGTGTATTAGCTATTTGTAAGTCTACCTCATTGCTTGAAAAACTTAATTATTATTAAATATTCCACTGAATGGTAGTACCATGGTTTATTTAGTCATTCTAGATTAGATAGACATAGTTATTTCTGGGACGTTTTGTTTTGTGTTTGTACTGATGGATTGTTATCTTTTTTTTCAATGTTTAGTCTATGACAAGAGCTTTCGTAGACTCAGAATACATGAGTGAGCAAGCCTCTTGCTGAAGCCCATTCTCTAGGGGAAGTGATGTAGTAATTTGCTTACAAAAAATATTCAGGTCTCTTTAAATTTAAGAGTGAATGCTAGGCAGAAAATAAACTAGGTGGGTAATGTGATAGTTGAGCAAAAGGGCTTTTTAAATTCTTGTGACTTTTAAATGAGTATCAGTTTTACTCATTTTCATACTTATAAATTTAAGGCATTCATATTTTTTTTTTTTTTTTTTTTTCGAGACAGGGTTTCTCTGTGTAGCTTTGCTCCTTTCCTGGAACTCACTTGGTAGCCCAGGCTGGCCTCGAACTCACAGAGATCCGCCTGGCTCTGCATTCATATTTTTACAGATTGTTTTCTTGCATTGATGAAAATTATCTTCAGAATTATTTATTGTTATGGGGGGATAAAATTATTTTAATTGCATTTTTGCATTGGTAAGGTGGATTAGTACACTTGTTACCAGGCTGTAGTCTAGTGAAGTGTTTATCTACTTAAAGCAAATTTCAGTTTTTAACTCCAAGGGAGGGATTCCAGGCTAATAGGAAAAACTCTAAAGAGATCCTTTGTTATACCTTGAGGTTGACAGGTCCTCTGGAAGATTGACCCACTTGGTTTAGTATGAAATTAATGGTAGAACAATGCTCTCTAAAGAAGTCTAACTTTTGGAAAGATCTGTGTAGAACAACAGGATGAGGATTTAGTGTCAACAATGTAAAGAGCTATTACTAGTAATATATTTAAGCCATAATTAATAGTTTTCTTATTCATATAACCAAGTAAATAAATATGGCTGTTTACTATTCCCATTCCTTATACCTAAAGTACAACCATGTATTTCATTTCCTCAGTGATATCTTGTCCTTATTATTGCCTTGTAAGAAGTAGACTTCCAAAATTTGGTTCAGAACTCATTTATACTCTTTTTTTTTTCCCCTTCTGGTTTTTCGAAACAGGATTCCTCTGTAGCTTTGAAGCCTGTCCTGGAACTCACTCTGTAAATCAGGCTGGCCTTGAATTCATAGAAATCCACCTTCCTCTGCCTCCTGAGTGCTGGGATTAAAGGTGTGCGCCACCACCGCCCAGCTTGTAGACATTATTTTCTAAAAGAAAATTTTTAGGTACTATTTTTTTTAATTAATTAATTAATTTATTTATTTATTTTTCTATTATCAGCTTGATACAGTATGTATTCTTATCTTAATAGTGAAATGTTTCATTGAGGCTTGCTCAGTAACTGAGTAAAACCAAAATTTATTATAAGCCACAGTCGTCCTGGGGTCCCCCATGCTATATATAGAGCCTCCATGGTTCTGTGGGTTGTAGTCTGATTGTTCTTTATTTTATATCTAGAATCCACTTATGAGTGAGTACATACCATGTTTGTCCTTCTGGGTTTGGGTTACCTCACTCAGGATGATTTTTTTCTAGTTCCATCCATTTGCCTGCAAATTTCATGCTTTCATTGTTTTTCTCTGCTGAGTAGTACTCCATTGTGTATATGTACCACATTTTCTTAATCCATTCTTCAGTTGATGGGCATCTAGGTTGTTTCCAGGTTCTGGCTATTACAAATAGTCCTCTATGAACATAGTTGAGCATGTATCTTTGTGGTATGAATCAGCATTCCTTGGGTATATGCCCAAGAGTGGTATGGCTGGGTCTTGAGGTAGAATATTGTGTTCTTGAAGAATATTGGTGTGTGATTTCATACAGTGGTTTTGATTCTGGTATTTGGGTAATGGGGATTTGGTTTCTTTCTATCCTTTAGTTATAGGTCATGTTTTCTTTGATAACATCCCCTAAGATGTCCCAGACTTTGTAGGAATGAATATTTCAGAATGTTCCTTTATCAGAAATGTCTTTGAAAAAAAAATACTTGCCATCTTCTTAGAATTTTGAGTTGATACATTTGTGTGTTGGAGGTGGCATGCACATGCAGCTGTGAGCATGTGGCGCACAAGACAGCATGTTGACTCTTCCTTCTACTCTGTGGATCTCCAGGGTTGACCAGGTAGTCAGGCTGTCGTCTCACAGAGGCCTGTGCTACTGTTGCTGTGTTCTTTCCGGGTAGCTCCCCAGAATGAAAACTTAATGAATATTGAATTTAAAATTCCATACTCAATTGCCTTGTGAGATAATTTCTTTTCTTATTTTTGTTTGTTTTTTGGTTTTTTGAGACAAGGTTTCTCCGTGTAGTTTTGGTGCCAAGATCATTTCTTAGTGTAAAAAGAAACAAACAAAATACAGTGTATGTCAAGTATCATGAATTTGGAAGCCTCCTTTTGAAAGCTCTTAGACCCAACAAAATTACTTGATTTTCAGGAATAGTTTAAGTCCAAGGCTTAAAATTTTTTAAAAGATATATTTTATGTGCCTGAGTGTTTTGCCTGCATATATATATGTGCACCATATGTGTGCCTGGTCCTGGTGGAGATCAGGAAAAGGCATTAGATTCTTTGGAACTGGAGTTAAACTGGTTGGGAGCCACCACGTTGGTGTTGTGAATTGAACCCGAGTCCTCTGCAGTTCAGTTCAGAACTGATTCATGGATAAAGAAAAGGCTGTTTTAAGCATTTCTTTTCCTTTTATAGTCAAGTGATTCCTTCTGTAGTCAAATCTTGAGAGAACATAGAAAGGCCCATCTGTCAGTCAATTCTAGCACTTTTCTAGTCTAATCAGTTACTGCCGTATTATAGTTAATGACTATTAAGCCATTCTTAATAGTTACTAACTCTGAAATACCAGGTATATTTACAAATGAAGAAATTTCCACTTTCTTTATTTTTTTTTGTCTTAACTAGACGTTTGTGTTTATTGAGATGCTAAGATAGTAAGATGATATAGGCTAATCATTAGCTATTTGATCACAGTGCTATTAAGTGAGTGTAAGTGAGTTGACTTAAAATATTTTTAGAAGATGTATTTTATGTACATGAGTTCTTTGCCTGCATATATGTATGTGTCCCATATATGTGCCTGGTGCCAGTGGAGGCCAGAAAAAGGCGTTGGATTTCTTGGACGTGGAGTTAAATATGGTTGCCAGCCACCATGTGGGTGTTGTGAATTGAACACGAGTCCTCTGCAAGAGTCTGTGCTCTTAACCACTGTGTCATCTCTCTAGTCCTCCAACTTGGCTTTTATGAATTGTTCTGTATGCTTTTATGCTTAAGATCACTGAACAAGTGTCTTAAATTCAAATCATCCTAATTTAGAGTTGTATATGAAAAACATGCTCTCAAGAGACTCAAAGTCTTATTTTACATAGTTTGTATAATAGTTGTACTTTAAAATGAATAACTGAACTTATTTTTTAACTTTTTAGGCATAAAAGTCTCAAAACAAGAAATGCTGGGCAACAAGGACAGGCACCATCTTTAGGGCAGCAACAACAAGTACTTCCTAAGCACAAGACCAATGAGAAGCAAGAAAAGAGTGAAAAACCACAAAAACGCCCCTTGACTCCTTTTCACCATCGGGTATCTATTAGTGATGCTATTGGCATGGACACAGACTCAGCCAGCCAAAGACTTGTGGTCTCTGCTGCAGATAGTCAAGTGAGATTCTCCAACATCCGCACTAATGACATAGCAAAGACCCCACAGATGCACGGGACTGAACTGGCAACTTCACCTCAGCCTCCCCCACTTAGTCCTCATCCGTGTGATGTAGTTGATGAAGGAGTGACTAAAACACCTTCAACTCCCCAGAGTCAACATTTTTATCAAATGCCAACACCGGATCCCTTGGTTCCTACCAAACCAATGGAAGATAGGATAGACAGTTTGTCCCAATCTTTCCCACCTCCATTTCAGGAAGCTGTAGAACCTACCGTGTATGTTGGTACAGCAGTAAACTTGGAAGAAGATGAAGCTAATGTAGCCTGGAAGTATTACAAAGTCCCAAAGAAAAAAGATGTAGAATTTTTACCACCTCAGCTTCCAAGTGATAAATTCAAGGATGATCCAGTTGGACCTTTTGGACAGGAAAGTGTAACATCAGTTACAGAGTATGTATTTTTTTTTAATAGTCACTACTATAAGTTAAGAGTAAAAGATGACGTAACTTCTTAATGCTAGGACTCCAGGGTTTTACAGGGTAGAATTTATAAAAATAGATATTCCAGGGATTATATTTGAATAATTTCTTTAGCATGTTTATCTCTGAAGGAAGCTCTCTGTTATGAAACCATTTGGCCACAAACATCTGGAGAAAATAATATGTAAAAGCTTCAATGTCACCCAACTAAAGGATTTGACCTGTGACTAGAGTCATCTGCTCTCCTGTTACTCCTTCTCCTGTCCTGAGTTTGGCACTTGTTTCTCCACATGCCTTATGCTTTAGTTAATTCAACCATTGCTTTGTGATCTTGCGTTACTTGTGGATCTGCTGTAGTTTGTCTACCCTCTTTTATATAGACATCGTATTGTCTGTTTTTCAGAGCAACAGAGTAGGTAGCAGTGAATGAGGGAGGTGGGTACACACTTCCTTATATATGCATTTCTTTAGAAACACATCTGAAGAAGAACTGCCAGACCATCAAATATGTCCATTTTCAGTGAAAGGGTCAGAGCCAGGTTGCTCCTCAAACCACTAGCCTACGATTTATACCATCAGGAGCCAGGAGATCATGAATATACTGTAAATTTTCATTTTCATCAATCCTTGGCATTATAAGACTATTTTGACTGCATGAAGAATGGCAAGGCCTTATCTTAATGCATGTTTGTAGATTTCTAGTGAGATTAAACATTTAAAATGTTCATCGTCTCTGAATTACCTGTCTAAATTTTAAGGTTCCCTTTTCCATTTTTATTTATTCTTTCCATATTTTTGGTACTAATCCTGTACTATTAAATGCACTGTAGATATCTTTCTACATCTGGTTTGCCTTCTTTGTTCACTAATATAGCATTCTTTGGGCAGAATATAGCTGGATTTCTTTTGGGTCTTTCTTTACTTTCTTTTACTTTCTGTATTGCTTGGAATATGTTCTTAGCCTTTCCAACAATTTTAATATGTAAATTTTTTAATGGTATAAATCACCCAGCAAAACACCGTTATATTCCTTTTTTAAATTTATCTTTCTATATATGGATGTTTTGCTCGAATGTATGTCTGTGCACCATGTGTGTGCCTGAATATCTCAGAACCCAGAAGAGGGTGCTGAATCCCCGGGACTAGAGTTGTAGACAATTGTGAACTGCCGTGTGGGTACTGGGAATTGAGCCCTGGTCCTTTGGAAGAGCAGCCAGTGTTCTTAACCATTGGCTATCTCCTTAGCCCCCTATTATATTCTTAAGGTTACATAATGTATTAGATTTTATCAGTTGCCTAAGATTGCACACATCCTTCTTTTTTCTTTTTGTTTTACCTGCAGTGCTGGACATCAAATCCAGTGCTGTGTGAATGCTAGGCAAGCAGTCTGTCACTGAGCCATATAGCTCCAGTCCTTGATGATTTTTTTTTAGTTGTTTGTTTTGCTTTATATGCATGGGGCATTATAGCTTACAACACATGCATTCCTAGTGCCCTTAGAAGCCATTGGATCATAAGATTGTGAATCTCCATGTGGATACTGGCAATTGAACACAGTTCCTCTGTAACAGTGGCAGGGGTCCGGGAGATGGGGAGCGATACTTGGAACCATCTTCATGCTTGAGAGAGAATGCTCTGTTTCTTCCTCATGGTCTCGTGTGCTCTACACAGTTGAATAAAATTCTTTAGTAATGAGCTATAGAAATCTACACAGTTGGAGAAACTTCTTTAGTAATGAACTGTAGAAGTGATACCTGAAAGTATAGTCTTTTAAAAAAGTTAAATACAAAGTAATAGGTTTCATTATGCCATCTTCTCCCCCAGACAGGGTTTCTCTGTGTAGCTTTGTGCCTCTCCTGGAACTCACACTGTAGCCCAGGCTGGCCTCGAACTCATAGAGATCCGCCTGCCTCTGCCTCCCGAGTGCTGGGATTAAAGGAGTACACTACCACCGCCTGGCTCATTATGCCATCTTCATATAAATATGTCATTATATTTTGTTGTTTATTCTACTCCCCATTGTCTTTATTTGTGCCCTCTCCATCCTGTGGCTGATTCTCTTTCTTTGGATAGTATCCTGTTGTTTTTTTTTTATTTTCGAAATAGGGTTTTTCTGTGTTATCCTGGCTGTCCTAGAACTCACTCTGTAGTCCAAGGTGGCCCTGAACTCAGAGATCTGCCTGCCTCTGCCTCCCTATTGCTGAGATTAAAGATGTGTGCCACCATGCCCAACTATGTACCATACTTTATCCATTGATGGACACGTCAGTTGGTATCATTTGTTGGCTGTTTTGTGGGAATGATCCTGCTATAAGCACACTTGGGCAAGTTCTCTTTGGATCATATGGTAGCTTTATTTTTAGGGTGATTTCTTTTCTTTTTTTAAGAACCTCTGTACTGCTGTCCATCATAGTTGTACCAGAAGAGAAGAAGCCTCCATTTCCTCATATGCCAGCGTTTTTACCTTTTTTTTGGATAACCATTCTGACTGGGGTGAGATAGAGTCTCATACTTACATTTCCTCTATTGCTAAGGAAAGTTCATCCTATCTTCTATTAGCTTTCTGATTTAACCACATCTTCCTTAAGGAAAAAAAAAAAAAAAAATAGCCAGGCTCACGCCTCATGGTCCTTCAGATTGTATTAGAGGGAGTAGAGGACCATTTACTCCTCCTCATTTGGTGTTGCTTGAAAGTTGTAGGGAGTTTTTCTGATTATTCTGTCCAAGTTAGGGTCTGTTTTCTCTCTTCTAAATTACTGCCTCTCCTATATACTGTTTTTTAAAATTTGTTGCTAATATATTTATCCCCATATCTGAAATTGTGTGTATTAATGGAGTCTTTTCTCCGTTAGAATGTAAGCTCTACAAGGGCGAGGACTCTTGTGGACTGCTATGCTCCTCTTACCACAAACATAGGGTATACAGGTAGATACACACCAGACACCAGAGCAACCCTGTGCACATTGTAGAATGCACCGATGTTTGGATGAATCAAATGACAATGTGGCTAGACTACTGTTTTCTTTCCAGCTTGGATTTTCTTACTTCTTGTAGAAATGTGGTGATATGAATATTTTTACATTAGAAAGTTTTTTTGTTTTTGTTTTTGTTTTTGTTTTTGTTTTTGTTTTTGTTTTTGTTTTTCGAGACAGGGTTTCTCTGTATAGCTTTGCGCCTGTCCTGGAACTCACTTGGTAGCCCAGGCTGGCCTCGAACTCACAGAGATCCGCCTGGCTCTGCCTCCCGAGTGCTGGGATTAAAGACGTGCGCCACCACCGCCCGGCCCATTAGAAAGTTTTAGGAATGAGTTTATATATTTTATTTATTTTTTATTTTTGTTTGGTTTTTCAAGACAGGGTTTCTCTCTGTAGTTTTGGTGCCTGTCCTGGATCTCACTATGTAGATCAGGCTGGCCTCAAGCTCACAGAGAGATCTGCCTGCCTCTGCCTCTCAAGTGCTGGAATTAAAGGCGTGCACCACTGCCGCCCAGCAGGAATGAGTTTTTATGGGTACATTATATTCATAAGATCTAAGAATTCTAGCCATAGCTTTAAACACATGTATTGACTGCTTAAGCTTATAACATTTAACCTCAGAATCTGTTATAAAATTACTTGACATTTTTCTCATTGAATACAAATGAGAAGAAGCATAATGTAGAAAAACAGCATGCAGAGTAGAATGGTGCTGGGTTGTGATTATATAAGTTAAGGACATAGCATGTTTCTACTTCTACCTATTTCTCTCCCCCTCCCCTTTGCTCTTTAGTCATAGAAAAGGGGGAAAACTTGAATAAAAGGTTTACTGTTGGTTTTATTTAAACAAATTTAAATTTTTATTTTGTGGAATTATGTCATCCTTTTTGTTGTTACAGCAGATGGTAAACTTTATATTCCCCTTCAGTTCTAAGCCTTGTTTTTGTAGCATAATGATAGATATCACCTAAGCTTAACTAAGGTTTTGTTTCTATGTTAACTCAATCATTTATGGAATATAATAGTTCTGCATTTGATAGGTTAGAAATAAGAGCAAGAGATTAATGTTTGTTGCCTGTCGTTCTCTCCTTTGACCTGGAATTACTGGAATAGTAGTAACTATGACTGCAATAGCAGTAATTCTGGCTCCAGTCTCAGGTGACATTTGCCAGTGTCCACTTTTAGTTGTTACAGCTAAAGGTGTGTTTCTGACATCGGGTAGGCAGAGACCAGAGATGCTGCTAAGAGGCTTTTAAGTGTACATGGTAGTATCCCACAACAAAAACATAAAACAGCACAAAGTGTTATGTTGCTTTAATGTGCCTTAAAAATTCTTCATTATAAAAAAAAGCCTTGCAAAGAAATAGAAACATCACATACTAAAATTAATCAGGCTTAAAATCTGTCCAACTTAATGAACTTATATACATTTAGAATTGGCATAAAAATTTTTTTTTTTTTTTTTTGGTTTTTCGAGACAGGGTTTCTCTGTGTAGCTTTGCGCCTTTTCCTGGAACTCACTTGGTAGCCCAGGCTGGCCTCGAACTCACAGAGATCTGCCTGGCTCTGCCTCCCGAGTGCTGGGATTAAAGGCGTGCGCCACCACCGCCCGGCGGCATAAAATATTTAATACTGTGGCTTTTAACAGAAATTTGACCTCTAAAACTATTATTAAATTAAATGGGCCAAATGTATTTAATTATTTCTTTAGAATTGTGAAATATCTGGCTCAGTCATTGGTGTTGCTCTGAAACGTAAGTCTTGGTTAGAAGGACTTGGTAATTCAGTATCTGGTATTAATACTGTTCAGAAGAGCATTATCTCGTTGTAGAAAGTGCTAAAACTAGTTAGAGACAGATGGTATCCCTTATTGAAATAAGTTTATGATTCACTATTAGGTTTTTTTTTTAATGGCATCTCAGCAATCTTTTTTTTTGGATGGGGGTGGTGTTGAGATAGAGTCTCTACTATGTAACTCTGGCTGGCCTAGAACTCACAATGTAGACCAGGTTTGCCTTGAATTCACAGAGATCTGCCTGCCCCCGCCTCTGAGAATGCTGGGATTAAAAGCTTGGGCCATCATGCCTGGCCCTTTAACAATGTCTTTCTGTAGGAACATAGAAATTCTTTTTTGATTATTTGTTTGCTTCTTGAGACAGGGTTTCTCTTTGTAGTCTTAGCTGTCCTGGAACTTGTTCTGTAGATCAAACTTGCCTTGGACTCAGAGAGATCCTCCTGCCTTTGCCTCCCAAGGGCTGGGATTAAAGGTGTGTGCTGCCATGCCCAGCTAGAAATTTTTAAATGGATACAGGGAGATGGCTCAGTGAATAAGAACACTTACTTCACAAGCAGGTCTTAAGTTTAAGTCCTCAACACTGATAATAGAAAGCCAGGGTCTATGGCTCTGTGCACACCTCTAACCCCATAGTTTTTAGAGGTAGAGACAGGAGTATTGCTGGGGCCTGCTGGCTACCAGCCTAGCTCCAGGTTCAGTGAGAGACTCTGTCTCAAGGCAATAAGGTGGAGAGTGATAAAGCAGAACTGACTTCCTCACATCTCTCATGATCTTGCCAGCCTGCACGGTTTTTTTCCCCCCTTTCCATTTTTGGTTGTTGTGTTGTTCTGTTGTTTTTGAAAGTAAATCAGTTTAAACCTTTCTTTCTTTCTTTTTCTTTTTCTTTTTCTCATTTATTTTATTTTATTTATTTAGAGACAGGGTTTGTCTGTGTAGCTCTGGCTGTCTTGGAACTCATTCTGTAGACCAACTCTGTAGAACTCAAGGAGATCGACTGCCTCTGCCTCCAAAGTGCTGGGAATAAAAGCATGCAGTTTGGACATGTTTTTAAACAGCTCAGACTGCAAATTATTTGTTTTCACTAGGGAATTAGAAACAGCAAGAATGAGAAGAAATATGGATGTTATAGATAGACTAATTTTTCAAAATGGAAGTGTATTGAAATAATAACTGGTAACTTAAGAAGTAAGGTCTTGGTAAATTGAAGGTCTGGCTAAAAAATAACAGCATATCCTTATAAAGGAAAGGGAATCTGTATACAGTGATAGAAGAGAATCTCTAGATGTATTATAAACTTTAGATTTGAGGTATATGATACATGCATACATACAAGATCTTCTGCATTGTGTTTTTTGGTCACTAATTAGATGATATGAACAGTACCTGTTTGCCTGAAGGAGCGGGATTGACATACTGTTCATCTGTCCTTCTAACTCTTACGACTTAGTTATGTGCATATAAGACATGGACACTGCAGAAATATGATTTGTTTGAAATGCCAGCAATTTGAACATGGGTCTTAAGCTATTAGTAAACCAGTGAGGCATAGGCAGATTGGGCAGAAATGCATCTAAAGAATTATTTTCTTTATTAGTGTTGCCTTTTATAGGTCTTTGCCTTCATGGATAATTATCAGTTGTAGGAGAAACTTAGAACTTCTGTTTTCCATTTGGTATAAAGAAATGTTTTACACTGTTGGTGCTTCAAGTGTGGTACTATGCTGCATGAGTGGGTAAATGATGTCTGTGGATGAGCTCAGATGGAAGGATGCTTGCTTAGCATGCATGCATCTGGGTTCAGTCCCCAACTGTATTTACAAAGGCAAGCTTGGTGGTGTCCGTGCATAATCTTAACACTTAGGAAGGAGGTGGAAGCCAGAAGATCAGGAATACATAGAGAGTTAGAGGCTACTCTGGGCTCCATGAAACTGGCCCCCACCACCCCCCAATCCCCCCCCCCCAAAAAAAAGTGGGTAAGTGAGAGAAGCGTTGCATTGCTTTTTCTATTCTCCAGTGTTGTTATGTTTATATTGGGTATCAGTTCTCCCTGGGACTGGAGTTACAGATGATTGTGAGCTGTCTTGTGGGTGCTGGGGATCAGATCTTTATCATCTGGGAGAAGAGCCAGTGCTCTTAACAGCTGGGCCATTGCTCAAGCCCCAGTATTCTACAGTTGTAATAGTTCTGGCCACATAACTAAAACTATATTCTTAGACTTTTTTTTTTTATGTTTTTTCGAGACAGGGTTTCTCTGTGTAGCTTTGCGCCTTTCCTGGGACTCCCTTGGTAGCCCAGGCTGGCCTTGAACTCACAGAGATCCGCCTGGCTCTGCCTCCCGAGTGCTGGGATTAAAGGCGTGCGCCACCACCGCCCGGCTATTCTTAGACTTTTGTATGTAGCACTTGGTGAAAACTTTTTCACGAGCTATGCTAAAATATTCCTTTTCTACTCTGTTAAAATTTACTAGGAGGAAGAGAGAGTTGGGGATGCAGCATAGCATATCCCATATGCAAGGTGTCCACATCTGTTTCTACCATTTTCTTAGTTTTTTTCAGTTTGTTAGTTATGGTTAAATCTGTTTTAGAATAGAGGCCAGGACCTTTTAAATTGTGAGTGTGGTTTTTTTTTTTTTTTGAGACAAGGAAAGTTTTGTTGGCTTTGAACCTGCTTGCCTCTTGTCTCCTGAGTGCTAGTAGTCTACGTGTGCTCTGCCACATCTGGCCTAGGGATTTAAAAAGTAAAGATTGCCTTTCTGGTGCACACTTTTTTAATCCCAGCACTCAGGAGGTGGAGGCAGGTAGATCTCTGCATTTGGGGCCAACCAGGTCTACATGGCAAGTTCTAGGACAGCCAGGGCTACATAGAGAGGCCCTGTCTCAAAAGAAACTAACAAAAAAGGTTTTTTTGTTGTTGTTTTGTTTTGTTTTTCAAGATAGGGTTTCTCTGTGTAGCCCTGGCTGTCCTGGAACTCACTCTGTAGACCTGGCTGGTCTCGAACTCAGAGATTTACCTGCCTCTGCCTACCAGTGCTGGGATTAAAGGTGTATGCCACCACCTCCTGGCTCTAACAAAAAAGTTTTAAAAATAGGAAAATTCCTGCCAAGAAATGTAGTTGTTTGAATTCTTTTTCATGGATTTAGCTTGTTTTAATGGAATTTGTGGATGCTTAAAACAACCTGCTATTTTTGTTTAGATGCAGTTTTTAAACTGAGCGAAGGAAACTGTGCTTGAGCCTAGCTCTTCACATTTTGTTCTATAGTTATGATACATTAGAATCTCTTAGTTATATTCATCAGTAGAACTCCCGTGTTATATTAGAGCCACCAGATAGTTATTGTATGTATATAGTTACAAGATGCATTATTTGATCTCTGAAAGGTAGTTTTGAATGCCTTTGTTTCATAGAAGGAAGCCTGTGATGAAATAAACTTGTTTTGATTTGACTGTACTAAGACCTTTTGAGAAGAATTCTGTTTGCCTTTCTTTTTTTTTTTTTGTTAATGCAATAAAGTCATACTTTTGACAGCTCGAGGATTGCTTCTGAATATGGAGATGGTACTAGGGATAGTACCAGTTAAAGAAAGTGGGAGGATTTTGAGATAATTCAGTTTTTCTGTTTTTAACATTTCCTTCTATAGCTTTTTTCCTATAATTGTCAATGCATATTGTCAAACCTTGATGAAAGAATTCTTTTGAATAAAGCATAAAAGTATATGCTAAATTTTATGTGAGTACATATCAAAGAGTGTGCTGTTTTCTTAGTGAAAGGGAGGAGATATAATGAAAACCATAAAGGCAATTTATTCTGTAGTTTGGGCTTTTCAGTGCTTCCTGTTACTACTGTACCCAATCTTCCAGCTGTGTGTAGCTTTGTATCTAATTGAAATTATCTTTATAGTTAGGAATTTGGCTACATGTGAAATAAAGTTCCTTTTAGGAAAGGAGAGGTGTTATTTATAGTCATAAAAGCTTCTGTGTATTGTATATTTGGATAGAGACATGATAATTTGTTTGAATCTGGCACTTGAGAAGTTATACTTTTATTAAGATTTTAATGTAGACTGATGTACAAATGTTATTTTATATTAACTTTATTGTGACTTGATATAAATGACTACATTTAAGATCTTTGCATATGCCAATGTCCCCAAGATCACTTCAATAAAATAACAAAAGTTGTCTTTTGGCAGTACACTTGGTTTACTCTTTTTTATTCTTAATAGAGCTTCTGTGCAGTAGGTTCATCCTTTTAATAATGTTACTGCACACTAGTTTCATAATTATGTATTTAAACAATTTGGCAATTTTTAAGCTTCTGCCAGAGGATGCCTTAATATGAAAGAGCTGATTTGTTTACCTTCACAGATCTGTAGTGTCATTCAGTCTAGGTGTGGGAGGGATTTTAATGCTTTACCATTTGGAGGTATTGGAAGATGAATAGTTTAGTGCTTAAATTTTTCATCTGTATCTTTGCCCCACTAAGGGACCTTGGTAAACTATTTCTTGCTAAGTAATTCTAATCACTTAGAGATTACCCTCTATATCCTATCATAAAAGGTTATTTTTACTAAGAAAGACCATAACAAAGAAAAGTACTATGTTCAAATATTCATATTAGCATATTCAGCAGTTTTCAGCCAAGTTATTCAAGATCTGGTGTGATGAGGTCGAGTTACTTTTTTACATATAAAAGTTCATCAGTTTATAGAAAGAACTATTGTAATGAGTAATTCATATATCTCCATTGACATTTGTGTTATCAGTATGTTTCTAGGAAACTGTAGACTTGGAATGTTAGTTTTGGCGATTAGTTTAGTACATGTTTAGAATAGTAGTGTATGCTTGAACATCTGATAAAACATTTAGAAAACTCTGGTTTTTATTTTGATGGCCCCTGTTTCACTCTGTAGGGAACCAAGTAGAGCTAGTGCTGGGCATCAATAATAGGTTGAGGTTTGATGTCATTCATAGAACTGAGTAATAACTTACTGCTCATTCAGAACAGATAATCAGTGGCATCAGTACTTGTTTTTCCTGTGGTGTATGTTAAGGGTGTTTATTGAGATGGGATCTCAGTTTTTAGTTTAGGCTGCCCTGAGTGTTGGGATTGCCAGTGTAATCATGCCTGTCTCAGTACTTTCTACTGTATAAGAATGGCTTATTTCAAAAAAAAAAAAGAATGGCTTATTTCACAGTACGGGATTTTCTGTTTTTAGGATCAGTAATGACAACTATCTTAGTTTTCTCTGTTTTTTTACCTCTCATTTTATTATCAAATATTTATTAACTACCTGTCTTGTATCTTGACACTCTTTCAGTATTAGAGATGATTCAGTGAACAAAGAAAAGATCTCAGACGTGGTAGGGCTTTTATTCTAGTGAGAATGACAGTTATGAAGTTGTAATGAATTATATAATATGTTCGATGATAAGTGCCACCAGAGGGGCAGGCTACAGAGCAGGGTGAGAAGCATTAGTGCTTAGACAAGGGGCATAATACAATTTTTAAATGCAGTGGCTATAATCAGGTTCAGAGAAGGTGACATTTCAACAAAGAATTGAAGGAAGTAAAGGAAACGGACCGACAAATGTTGCAAACAAGGAAACAATCAGGATTGTGTCTGTCCTGTGTGAGGAGCATCAAGGAAGCCCCTGGAAATGAGGGAGGTAGGGTGAGAGGGAATATGGAGTAGAAGCAGATGAAGTTGGAGAGGAAAAGAAGAGCGAGATCGCGGGAGATTTGGCTTGGGTATTATAGATTTTGGTGGTGTATTCAGAGTGAAGTATTTTTTGCAGGATTTTGAAAATGTTCTGACTAGAAGCTTGGGTGCCATTATTATGACAGCTTGAGGACTTGAGGTTTATAAACCTGAGAGAACAGGAATTTGGAAGTTTTAAAGCAGCTTATTAACCATGTTAGTGATTTTTGTATTCAAACTCTGGTCTGGAATGTAAACAGTGAGTACATTGCTGTTCAGAAGTATGAATCCTGATACTTTAAAGAGTTTGCATTGTGTCCTGCTTTTTGTGGCTATACTCTTAGCCTTAAAATCTAAGGCTTAGATTTCTTTGATTTGTTAGTTTCTGCTTTGTCTTTTGAATTTCTCTGCTGTCTTTTGTCTTGTGTGCTTTTATTGTTTTATTAGAGTGGTAGTGGAAACATACATTCTTTTCAGTCACTGTGTTGAACCAGGAGACTGATGATATACAAATTGGTTGCACTGGAAGGAAACTGAATTACCTTTTGGCCTAGTGCTTTTATTTGCTTTGTTGACCTCATTATTAATAGTATTAATGTTATTTTCATGAAGTAGAAACAAGGCCTTTAAAACTTTAAGATTAAGATGTATCTATTTGGCTTGGGTATTATTGATTTTGGTGTTGTATTCAGAGTGAAGTAGTTTTTGCAGGATTTTGAAAAAGTTCTGACTAGAAGCTTGGGTGCCATTGTTTTGACAACTTGAAGACTTGAGATTTGTAAACCTGAGAGAACAGGAATTTGGAAGTTTTAAAGTACCTTATTAACCATGTTAGTGATTTTCTACTCATGGCAACAAGAAGAGTAATTACTTTCCTTGTACAAATTATATGAAAGTATCTTGTGTATGAAACTCACACTTAGAGAGTAACTGGCCGTTTGTAGTTGATAGTTAAGATTCCTTCTCAGTACCAGGCTTTGGACAAGTCACTGTGCTTGATGACTGGAGGACAGGCGAGTGACTGAAAGGTGCCTTGTTCTGGTGGAAGGTCTATATATGGATAGACATGGATTTTAGTTCCATTTCTCTGTTGTTAAAATTGATATTATAATAAATCACATGACCTCAGTTTCATTTATAAAATTAGAAATTATAGGGCAAATACTACAAGTAATTCTGAAAACTTAATGACATTTAAGTTGTTTCAGAATTTTCAAATGTTCTTTTGGATAACAAATATTAATTTTCTAATTTTGTTTTTTGTACAGGTTAATGGTGCAGTGTAAGAAACCTTTAAAAGTTTCTGATGAAATAGTACAGCAATATCAAATTAAAAATCAGTATCTTTCAGCAATAGCATCTGATGCAGAACAAGAACCTAAAGTTGATCCATATGCATTTGTTGAAGGGGATGAGGAATTCATTTTTACTGATAAGAAAGATAGACAAAATATGGAGAGAGAAGCTTCGAAGAAACACAAGGTGAGTAGGAGCGATGCTGTCCTACCAGTGTGCACACTGCAGCGCACTTGGGCGCTCGGTGCCACACTCATTCATTCCTTTGTTTTTGGTGGTGCTGGTTACTAAACATACGGCCTTGTGCATGCTAGGCAAGCACTCTATCTCTGAGCTGGATCCCTGTCCCCACTCATTTATTCTTCCAGAATAGAAAGATGAATCATCTTTATGTAGATGTATGTGTGCCTCTACCATAGGCAAATCAGGCATATGACACACTTTTGGTTAGTTTCTGATGATGAAAAGATTTTTTTGGGGGTCTGGGAGTGGGCTGGAGAGATGGCTCAGAGGTTAAGAGCACTGCTGTTTTCCAGAGGTCCTGGGTTAATTCCGAGCAACCACGTGATGGCTCACAACCGTCTCTAATGAGATCTGGCACCCTCTTCTGGCCTGCAGGCATACATGCAGACAGAACACTATTTACATAATAATTAAATCTTTAAAAAAATTTTTTTGTTAGATTTTCAAATTGGAGAGTATATTAACTTTGGTCAAAATTAGAATTAGAACATTTAGGTACACTGTTTTCATACTAGGTTTAAAAAATGCAGGATATTTTTGGGTATGTGATTTAGGAAAATTACTTTTTTTTTTTTTTTTTTTTTTTTTGGTTTTTTGAGGCAGGGATTCCCTGTGTAGCTTTGTGCCTTTCCTGGAACTCACTTGGTAGCCCAGGCTGGCCTCGAACTCACAGAGCTCCGCCTGGCTCTGCCTCCCGAGTGCTGGAAAATTACCTTCTTAAAAGTAAAGAACAGGTAATGAAAATACTCATCTGGGGCTGGAGAGATGGCTCAGTGGGTAAAGATGCCTACTACCTATCCTGGGAATCTGAGTTCAATCCCTGGGTCCTACATGATGGAAAAAGACATCTTCATGTTGTTCTTTGAGCTCTACACTCATGGTGTGGCACACAGACATGTGGCACACACATACAAATAAAATGTAACTAAAAATATGCATATGATTAAATTTTTAAGTCACCTACTAAATGATCTGGTAGGTAAAAAATAACTATTAGGAATTTGGTAGTAAATATAAAATGTAAGCATTGAAAATTAAATTTATTCAATGATCCAATAATGTTTAGTACAAAACAGTTAATAGTTTTGTTTTACTTAGCTGGACTATATGCCAGCTACTTAGTTTTGTCCTTTTGTTAGTATCTGGGAAGAATATACTTACAATTCAAAGTTAGCAGACCTGGGAAATGTATAGTATGTCAAAGTTTCAACTGCCACTGTCGGGCATGATTCTTGGGACAGATTCCTTAGCATCCCTGTGAATTAATTTATCTGTAAAGTGAGCTCACTAATTGTTTACTGTAAGAATTATTGATAGCTGGGCTTAATGGCATACACCTTTAGTTCTAGCACTCAGGAGGCTGAGTCAGGAAGATCTCTGAATCTGAGACCAGCCTGATCTACTTGGCAAGTTCCTGGCTGGCCAGGGCTACATGGTGAGGTCCTGTCTCAAAACAAACCAAAAACTCAAACAAACCAAACTAAGCAGTAGAGAAGAATGACAAGCCAAGTGTAGTGGTGCATGCTTTCTAGTCCAGTACATGGGAGGCTATGGCAGGAAGATGACAAATGTGAGACCAGCCTGATGGACGTGAGACATTGTTTCCAAAGTAACTCCCTGACTCCAAAGCAACACAAGAATTAGAGGTCATGTGTATAGTATATCTATGAGAATGCTTGACACATAGCTACTCAAGAATTGGTAGATTTTTGTTGTTGGTAAAATATATGCCATAGCCTAATACATTTTATTATTGTTATTCTAATAATATATTTTTCAGGTGGAAGATGGGACGTCTACTGTGACAGTGTTATCACATGAAGAAGATGCTATGTCGTTATTTAGTCCCTCGAAGCAAGGTAAAACTTTTTTTCTAATCATGACTTTTGCATTCACTGCTGCTTAGCATGCTGTGACTGTTGGATTGTGAATAATCTTTTTTCATAATTTGTTTCATTGGTTAGATTTATAGTTAATCTTGTGTGTGAAGAAGCAAGTTCAGATGATAAAAATTCTGTTAGAAATTGAGATGTATCACTTCTTGTTTTTTTGGCTAACTAAGATCAAGTGTAAATTATTGGAATATTTTATCCCTTTTACAGATAGAAATAGGTCTTATGAAGTGCGTAGATAATATCAGATCATTGCTTAAGGATCCCTCTGATCTGAAAACTCAATTTCTAGGGGTTGGTGTTTTTGTTTTTGTTTTGAGGTGTTTTGTTTTTGGCTTTTGTTTGTTATAAGACAGTTTCTTTCTTTTTTTCTTCTTCTTTTTTGTTTTTTTTTTTTTGGTTTTTTCGAGACAGGGTTTCTCTGTGTAGCTTTGCGCCTTTCCTGGGACTCACTTGGTAGCCCAGGCTGGCCTCGAACTCACAGAGATCCGCCTGGCTCTGCCTCCCGAGTGCTGGGATTAAAGGCGTGCGCCACCACCTCTTTCTTCTTCTTTTAAGACAGTTTCTTTATATGCAGTCCAAGCTGAGCTGTGGTGATCTTCACTTTTGAGCACCTGAGTGTCACTTGGATTATGGATGTGCCACCATACCTGTCCAAAGAACTCACTTTTTGTTTTGTTTTTGATTTCAAGACAAGGTTTCTCTGTGTGTCCCTGGCTGTCCTGGAATTCGCTTTGTAGACCAGGCTGGCCTTGAACCCAGAGATCCGCCTGGCTCTGCCTCCCGAGTGCTGGGATTAAAAGCCACCACCACCTGACTAAGAACTCACTTTTTAAATTAAACATATAAAAAGTTTTGATTCTTCTTAAGTCTCACATGCATAGGAGAACATTTTCTTTTTTCTTTTTCGACTTTGTTTTGCTTTGTTTTTAATATTTTGATGACATGATCTCATGTAGCCTGGCCTTATGTGCTGGAGTCTGCATTGAACTCCTTAGACTCCTTATTCTAATGCATTTACCTCCTGAGTACTGGGATTCCATCAAGTGTCACCATGCCCAACCAAGAATTCTTTTTCTGATGCTGTTCAGCATCATGCCCCCCCCTCCCCAATAGGGTTTCTCTGTGTAGCCTTGGGTGTCCCGGAACTAGCTCTGTAGATAGACCAGGCTGGCCTTAAAAACTCAGAGATCCGCCTGCCTTTGATTCCTGAGGGCTAGGATTAAAGACATGTGCCACCACCTCCTGGCAGTTCAACATATTTTTATGTTGTAGACAATAGAGATACAGTATTCAGAGTCCTTTGAAAGTATATGTAATTTATATATGTATATATATGATGTATGGTTTGTTGCTTTCTGTGGACATTTTAGAGTGCTAAGTCAAGCTGTTTAATACGTATCACCTCCAGTAAGTACTTTTTTTTGTGTAATGAAAACACAAAGATTGGTTTTCTTAGTGCATTAAACATGCTATTAACCTTAGAATAATATACATTAAACTTTCAAGTAGCACAATTTATCTTTTGGTATGTCTTTTTTGAAGGCAATTTATAAAAATACTTTGAAAATAACAAATATGAGAATAAGGAAAAAAGTCCCTGTAAGGAAGAAGCAGGTGGTCTTTGATAAGGCAGTTTAGTGGCTGACAGCTCTGAGTGTTGGTGGTAACTTGTTTCTTTAGTGAAGCAGTCCTTATCAAATTCCAGTGGCATGTTGTACAGAGATAAAGTCCTGGAATTTGTATTGAGGCTCAAAAAAACTTGGGTAGCCAGTGTGATATTGAGCAAAAAGATGAGTGCTGAGTCAGGTTCTGTAGTATATGCCTGAAGTCCCAACACTCAGGAGGTTGACACAGGGCTAGCCCAGTGTACATAACAAGATTCTTACTTCCCCTCTTCTCAGGAAAAAAGCCATTTATTAGCTGGGCAGGTGGTGACTCACACCTTTAATTCCAGCATTCCAGAGACAGAGACAGATGGATCTCTTGAGTTTGAGGCCAGCCTGGTCTGCAGAGTGAGTCTTGGGACAGATAGGACCACATAGAGAAACCCTGTCTCAAAAAAAAAAAAAAAAAGAGCTTATTATATTGTCTGTCTTCAAAATATATTATACAGATAATAATAGTAAGGTACTGGCATTAAGTAAAAACGGCACATTAGCTGGCCGGTTGTGGCGCATGCCTTTAATCCCAGCACTTGGGAGGCAGAGGCAGGTGGATCTCTGTGATTTCGAGGCCAGTCTAATCTACAGAGTGAGTTCCAGGACAGCTCCAAAGCTATACAGAAAAACCCTGTCTCGAAAAACCATAAAAAAAAAAAAAAAAGAAAAGAAAAGTAAAAAGAACAAAAAGGCACATTGACCATTATAACAGAGTAGAGGGTCTAGAAGTAAATCCATGCATTTGTGGTCAAGATGTCTGTGCTCTTAAAAAAAATAAACATGCAGCCTGGTCTACAGAGCGAGATCCAGGACAGGCACCAAAACTACGCAGAGAAACCCTGTCTTGAAAAAACAAAACTCCCTCCCCCCCCAAAAAAAGTAATTATTCCGTGTGTATGTGTGGTACAGTATGTTTCCTTACATGTATCTCATATGTACCAGCCAAGTCAGGGTACTTTGTATTTCCGTTTCTTTATTTCAGTGTATTAGGAGCCTTAAAGCTTCTCTTAGTTTTTCATAAAATGTATGATTATAGGTTAAAATAGTTGTTTGTAAAGTGTAATCGCCTCTATGCTAAAGGCACTAGAACCTGTTCTTCTGTCCAGTTTTTATCCTATTTTGCTATCTATATTTTATCCTTTTATTTCCTTTCCTCCATCCTTCCCAGCCTCTAATTATCATATACACAGATAATAATAAAAAAGGAAAAAATACGATATCAAGACTCTAGACAAATAATAGTGCTATATTGTTATGTGTAAGTATTGTTTTATAGCAGATACCTATAATTTATTCATCATACAAAATTAATTTTCTATTCAATGATTGTATCATCTTTATTTAGATGCTTACATACAGTTTTTTTTTTTTTTGTTTTTTTTGAGACAGTTTCTTTGTGTAGTTTTGGTGCCTGTCCTGGATCTCTCTCTGTAGACCAGGCTGGCGTTGAACTCACAGAGATCCGCCTGCCTCTGCCTCCTGAGTGCTGGGATTAAAGGCGAGCGCCACCACCACACGGCCTACATACAACCTTTTTTACTTACAGTAAATACATCTGTTTGAAAATGAAAAGGTAAGGGTTGGGTGGATGGCTTGCTTGTGATTGCTTGCTATGCAGACATAAGAACCAGAGTGGGACCTTCAGTAGCCACATAAATGTTGGGCAGGTGTGACAGGGCCTGACTATTCCTAGCATGGGAATTCCTCGAGAAACCTAGATAGCTAAACTCACTGAATCAGTGAGTTCTAGGTTCAAGGGAAAGTTAGGAGGCAACTTAGGCAGATACCCTGTGTCAACCTCTCATATATGCATATATGTGTGCATAGGTACCTGTGAATATGTGTATATTCAATCACATCACATACATACTATACACAAAAAGAAAAAGTGTATCTTTAATTCTCCCATTCTAGTAACATTTTTATGATTTATGTACAGAGTTTAACAATGGTATAGATTATGCAACTTTTGAGGGGAAAGTACTATTGTTTATTTAAAACTTTATTTCTAAGAAAAATTGCTCAGATTTTAAATAAGGGACTATGAACAGTTCATGTTGCATAGTTGTATTGATAAACGTTAGGTTTTATATCTATCTTAGATAAGTGGACTACTACTTGTCCAGTAGTTGAGTTTTCAGTCTATTTTTTTCTGATTGTCGTATGTAGATGCTCCACGTCCTACTAATCATGCCCGTCCTCCATCAACCAGTTTGATTTATGACTCAGATCTGGCTGTCTCTTATACTGACCTTGATAACCTCTTCAATTCTGATGAAGATGAATTAACAGTGAGTAGCCTATTAATAATTAGGATTAAATTAGCTTTCATTGACTTTGTATGAGCTCAAGTTCTGGAAGTGATTTGTCACTTGAGTGCTATGCTCTAGCTTTGAACAGTAGGAAATATTTTATAATAAAACACAATCGGTTTATTTTACTCTCATGTTAGAGTCATCTCAACGTGTTTCCTGTGGACCTTGATGTGGGTTTTTACTTTGGTATGTTTGGGAGGTAGATGATCAAGTTTCATTGAGGTCTGCCATTTGAGGTGTTTTTTTTTTTTCTTTCAGTCCTCAGAATGATTTTTCTAGTGGTTTTTTTTTTTTTTTTTCCGGTTTTGGTTTTTCAGGCAGAGTTTCTCTGTGTACTTTTGGAGCCTATCCTGGATCTCACTCAGTAGACCAGGTTGGCCTTAAACTCACAGAGATCCGCCTGGCTCTGCCTCCTGAGTGCTGGGATTAAAGGCATGCGCCACCACTGCCTAGCCTGTTTTTCGTTCCTGTAGTTTGAAAAGTGACTCTGGAATTGAATCAGAAAATGTTTAAATAATTAACATTAGAATTTTACACCTTATCAATTTAGTACGGAATACCAGTTCTTCTGAAATTGTTTGACATTGCCTCTCTTACTATAAGATACACACTTAAAAACAGTTAAGGAGAAAACACAAGGTACTACTTAATCTGTCACACCTGTTTTCAGAGAAAGTTGAAGATAAAAGCAAAAACTTTTAAATGGGATTTCCTAGAATGCCAGTTGTTTAGCAGTTAATGAATTGGGGGCTACATCATCATAAAAGGAATTCCTTTTCCATCCACTTAAAAATAGCTTAGGAACTGACTAGTACGTTTATCTTTGCTTTACTCACCAAGTGTTGAATTTAAGACATGGGACAAATGTTAGTTCTAAAACCTTTGGTAAGAGCTGGATGTGGTGGCACATGCCTATAATCCCTGTTCTTGGGATGTGGAGGCAAGAAAATCAGGATTTTGAACTTAGTTTTGTTTGCATAAAAGTGAGAAGCCAACTTAGGTTACATGAGGCCCTACCTATCTTTAAAAATAAAACCAACCAACCAAACAAAAAAACCCACAAAAACATTGGTGATGGCGGGAGACATGAAAACTTGGTTTGTTAGGAATTTTATTGCCTTGTTAAGAAGTCTCCCTGAGGTGTATTCTCAGTTTTACCTGTAAAAATATTTTTGCAGGAATAACTTTTATTAACACAAGGTGAAAATATAACAAAGAATTAAGAGAAGTTACTGATTATATAGGAAATTTTAATACCTTCTAAATAAAGGGATAGCTACTTTGAGTGTCTTTTGCTAAAAAGCAATTCCAGTGTAAATTTTAAATTCTTATCTTTTATTTGGTCTTAAGTTATTTATGTTTATGCTTTTTTGCATGTTTTCTTGAGAATACCTTTTTTTCTGTTAATTGAGAGACTTATCTAATAATCTTCAGTGATGGATCTGTCTGTAAACTATCTATCTAGTATGGTATTTGGCTCTGTCATAGATTCAGAAGACTACTTTTTTTTTTTTTAGGTTTGTTTTTTTTTAATTGGTATTCACTTTAGTAACTTGAATCCACAGATATAAGCAGTATATAACCAGAGAGTTATAAGTAAACACAGATTATACATGCAAAGTTCTGCTCACAAAGGTCACATATGCAGGTACATGAATTAGAAGCGTGCATCTAGAATTATGGCCAAACTCTTCTTAAAATGCAGAAATGTAAAATCACATCCTGAAAATATAGATGGTCAGAAGACTACTTTTGATGGCCAATATTTATCTTTTAAGTTACATATGAATGATTAGTACTGTGTGATCACATTGGCTTTCAGATTAATACATGCTTTTTTTTTTTTTTTTTTTTTTAAATAGCCTGGATCTAAAAAAACAGCAAGTGGATCAGATGATAAAGCCAGCTCCAAAGAATCAAAGACAGGAAGTCTGGATCCATTATCTTGCATAAGTAAGCTTCACAGATCTGAGCTTTAGCTCAATTTGAAAAACTTACTCCCCCAGAAAATTCCTTTTGCTTTAAGCACAGATTTACCTCTTTTTAGTATGTGTTAAAATAGGTGTTTTATTAAACACAGGCACTGCAGATCTTCATAAGATGTATCCTACACCACCATCATTGGAACAACACATTATGGGATTTTCTCCAATGAATATGAATAACAAAGAATATGGTAATATGGATACAGCACCAGGAGCAACTGTCCTAGAAGGAAATAGTTCTAGTATAGGAGCACAGTTCAGAATTGAGGTTGAAGAGGGATTCTGTAGCCCCAAACCTTCTGAAATTAAAGTAAGTATTTTTCTAAAAAAGTAATTCACTTACTATGTTTCCTTATAGGATTAATTGCTCTGTTCAAAAATCTTTTCACAGTTGATTTTAGTTTTGTGATTTTAGTTTTGTGGCTAATAAGAGGACTGAATTGTGGGGATACTGTGTAAAATGCATTAAAGAATAGAACAGAAAATATTTATACTTTTGTCTGTTTAAAGAACAGGGTAAAGAAGATAGTCACTTTGAACATAAGGCACTGAAAGTCCACATTCTTTATATTGTAGGATTATTCTTATGTCTATAAGCCCGAAAATTGTCAAGTTCTAGTAGGATGTTCCATGTTTGCACCTTTAAAAACTCTACCAAGCCATTGTCTGCCTCCTCTCAAATTGCCAGAAGAGTGTATCTACCGGCAGAGTTGGACTGTTGGAAAATTGGACTTGCTTCCTTCAGGCCCTTCAATGCCATTCATCAAAGAGGGGTATGATTGATGTTGTTATTATAATATCGAATGCTTTGGGGTGTGTGTGTGTGTGTGTGTGTGTGTGTGTGTGTGTGTGTGTGTGTGTTAAAGGGGTAGCATTGGAGGGTGTGCATGCCTGTGAACCACATGTGAAGGACAGAGGGAAGTAAACATTGGGTTTCTTCATCTACTGCCCCTTTACTCATTTGGGACACAGTTTCTCACTGAACCTGAAACTTGCTGTTCTGTCTAGGCTGATTGGCCCGTAGCCTTCTGGAATCTGCCTGTCTGCCTCCCTGATGTTGGGATTACAGTTGCTCAGCCATGCCCAGCTTTTTTTTTTTCCCTCATGGGTGCTAGGAATTTGACCTCAAGTCTTCAGCCTGCAGAGCAGCACTCTTCCCACCGAGCTATCTCACCAGCCCAGGTTTTATTCAGTTTTTGTTGAAGTAACTGGTATGCTGGAAAAAGAGCATAGGTTTTTGAAATCCTAAAAATAAATAAACAAATGAAATAATAATTCTTGTTGATTATAACAACAGTAGAGATGGATAAACTATTTGAAACCATAGACCATTTTTTTTCCCTTTAAAAGCACCTTTTCTTTTAGTCTGCAGTACTGAGTTGTTTCCTGTTGGTTTACTGCCATTTTACATCTACTTCACATTGTAACATATAAAGCTTTGCATTTTATTATCAGTTGCATGTTAAAATTACTGTTGCCACTTTTTACACATAAACAACTCAAAAGTCAGAATTCTTTTTTTACAATCAGTAGCAACTAGAGTCAATGAAATACAAATATTTGTAGCATTAGAAATTTATAGATGGTAAATATGGTTGACTAGATGTGTATAACTGTATATAAACTTTGTAATTTTTTAAGACTTTTAAAATTTTATATGTGTGTCCTTATCTGACTTCATGTACACAACATGTGTGCAGGTGCTGTGGAGGCAGAGGACATCAGATCCCCTGGAACTGGAATTATAGGCAGTTGTAAGCTGCCTGATGTGGGTGCTGGGAACTGAACCTCTGAACTGGAATTGAGTTAGCTTATAAGAATCTCCATAGTGGACACAATAAACCTGAAATAAGTCTTAATTTTACCTGTAATCCTGTACTGATTGCCATATGGAAATTTTCAGTGTTGCTGAAAGCATTTGGAGAATTTTTCTTTGTACTTCACATTACTGATGTGTTCCTTTATGTATGTGTTTCTATTTTTTGCCTTGTGACAACAGTGATGGAAGCAATATGGATCAAGATTATGGTCCTGCCTACACACCTCAAACCCATACTTCTTTTGGGATGCCTCCGAGCAGCGCACCTCCTAGTAATGGTGGTGCGGGAATTCTTCCTTCTCCATCCACCCCTAGATTTCCAACTCCAAGGACTCCAAGGACTCCAAGGACTCCTCGTGGAGCTGGTGGACCTGCTAGTGCTCAAGGTTCAGTCAAGTATGAGAATTCAGACTTGTATTCACCAGCTTCCACCCCATCTACATGCAGACCCCTCAATTCTGTTGAACCTGCAACTGTCCCTTCCATCCCCGAAGCACACAGTCTTTATGTAAACCTCATCCTTTCAGAATCTGTTATGAATTTGTTTAAAGACTGTAATTTTGACAGTTGCTGTATTTGTGTTTGCAACATGAATATCAAGGGTGCCGATGTTGGAGTTTACATTCCAGATCCAACGCAGGAAGCACAGTATCGGTGTACCTGCGGCTTCAGTGCTGTCATGAACCGAAAATTTGGAAATAATTCAGGATTATTTCTTGAAGATGAACTTGATATCATAGGACGCAACACAGACTGTGGCAAAGAAGCAGAAAAACGTTTCGAAGCTCTCAGGGCTACCTCTGCAGAAAATGTTAACGGAGGCCTAAAGGAATCGGAAAAGGTGCCTGATGAGTTGATATTACTGCTACAAGATCAATGCACTAATTTATTTTCACCCTTTGGAGCAGCAGACCAAGATCCTTTTCCCAAAATGGGGGTAATTAGCAATTGGGTCCGTGTTGAAGAGCGGGACTGTTGCAATGACTGCTATCTCGCATTAGAACATGGACGTCAGTTCATGGATAATATGTCAGGAGGAAAGGTTGATGAAGCACTTGTCAAAAGCTCATGCTTGCATCCGTGGGCCAAACAAAATGGTAAGTTTGTGAAGGAAGTCAGCTTTGTTTGTTTCGGTTTTTAGGTATTTGACTTTGGCTTCTTTTTTCTTGGGGGTAAAAGTATCAAAGCAGTTAGACCTGAAAGGATGCTGAAATTCAGATTTAACCCTCATGTAAAGACAGTAACATGCTTAGTGTGGTGGTGCATGCCTTTAATCCCAACCAGCCTCGTCTACATCTGGGGTTTCAGGAGAGCCAAGACTATATACGAGATCCTGTCTCAGAAAAAACAAACAAGACAGTAACATCAAGAGAGATTTCTTAGCTGTTTAGTTGAGTTTCAGCAGCAGAAATAAGTTACTGTACATCTATAATTACATACTCACGTAGAAATGTAAAAGGCATGCTGCTTGTTTGTCAGCAGAAAGTTAATGATTGTTTCGTTCAGCCGTCTGATTTTGTCTTTTGAGGTGCATACACTCTGCTATTGAGCTATGCCTTGACTGTCTTACTAAATATTTTCCCAGCACCTTGTTTGTGCTCAGCACTGTTTCATGATCACTGTTGAACAGTCACAGCAGTTTCTGGTTTTGATTTTTGTCTTTGTTGGTTTGGTTTTGCTCGTGTGTATGTGTGTGCATGACTGCATGTGTCTGGGTTTAATGTGCATGTGTGTCTGGCGACCAGAGGATAGATAGCCATCAGCCTCGTAGGCCCCACCCACCCCTGTTTGGATTGGGCTTCTCATTCACAAGGCACTGACTGATTATGTTAGAATCCCCTTTCTTTTTGAGCCCATGATTCAGTGGAGGAGACAGGTAGTAAACAACGACAGCAAAAATACATACTTGCATTATGTACCAGTTAGAAGTGCACTGAAGAGAAAGCAGGGCACGACGTGTTTGTAAGGGAGAGAGCTTGTGTGCTGTTTTAGAAATATGGTCCGAGATGTTAGTGAGGGGAAGGAGCACTAATGGAAAGTCCTACTTGAAGTGGGCAAAGTGTGAACAGTACAATTAGTTGGGGGAACAATGTGATAAGTTTGAGTGATGGTCAGACTGATACATGATGAAGCCTAAGAGGTGTCTGAAACACCAAAATTATATATTAAACTTTTTTATTACACTTATTTATTTAATCTGTGTGTGAGTGGGCATGTGTTTGGATGCATATGCGTGCCATGGGGTACGGTTCTCTCTTGTACTAAGTCGGTCCAGGGATTGATTGAGCTCAGGCTGTGAGGTTTGACAGCAGGCACTTTTTGGAGCATGCCTTCAGAATTTATTTGAAATGCTGTGGGAACTATTTTTAATAGAAAAATAACACCACACTGTCTTTTTTGCTTAAAACAAAACAAAAAATCTTGGGATGGGCAGTGATGGAAGGTGAGAGTAGAAGCAGGAAAATGAGGTGGAAGCTAGTTACAGTCGTCAGTGAAGAGGACAGCTTGGAAAAGACCAAACGCAATAGAAATAGTAGTAGATCAGATTGAGATACAGACCTCAGCATTGTGCTGATCCACGTAAGAAAAGATGAAGCGTTAAGCATGGTTTGTGTGAACGTTGGTGCTAACTACAGAGGAGGAAAATAGGAGGAGGGCAGGTACATGTTTGGAGAGAGTGAGTTTTAAATTCAGAAGACTGATGAGTCTAGAAATGAAACAACTTTTATATGTGGGTTATCATTATTAATTGCTATGGGATGCCAGGTATGGTGCACATCTGTAATACCAGCACTGGGAAAGTGAAGGAAAGAATCAGAAATTCAAGGTCATCTTTGGCTACATGGTAAGTTCAAGGCCACCCTGGGATATATGGGGCCCTTCTCTTTTAAAAGCCTGGCACTGGATGGGAAGCTTTGGGGAAGAGAGGGTTAGGAAGGAATCTGAGAAGGTGCCAGGAAGTAGGGACTCATGTATGAGAGTATCTGAAAGAGAGTGATTATATGTATAAATAGTGTCTTCATAAAGGTATAATGGCCACTGGATGTGACCCCTTGAAGGTAGTTAAAGAACTTGATAATCAGTTCTGTCAACCTGATTAGAGTAGATATGAGGAAATGAGAAACAAAGTTAAAATTTGGGGGAGACATTTGGTATAACTAGAAATCTTATGTTAGGGTTAATATATAATAATTATATTAGTATGTATATACATATGTACATGGAGAATGATTCTATCTAGATGAAAATTTTAAATTGATAAGTATATTCATATATCTACATTTCATATGAGTACAGTGGTATTTTGCTATATGGACACATTGTAGAATAATAAACAAGCTAATTAGATTATCATTTAAAATCTTTCAGCAGTTTTAAAATACAGAATACAATATTACTAGCTGTGCTTATCATGTCACTAAATGGACCTCTAAAACTTATTCTTCCTACCTAACTGGAACCTCACTCGCTCTCTCCAGTCCAGCCTTCCTCCATGGGAAGAATTATCACAGAACAAAAGGTACCATTGTTGGAGCAAAATCATTGAATAAGTGAGGGGAAATAGAATCAATCCATTTCAAGTAGAGGTATATTATAGACCTTTATATAGAAACCTTTCCATTACAACAAGAAGAGATGTTATTTCTTTGGACAAGAAGAGGGAACGTGAACATTTGTAGTGATTGCTTTTGTAGTTATGGATGAGACCAATGGAAGACAGTGACAGTATCATTTGTGACATGTCTAATTTCCCATACTAGCAGCTTTAGACATTATCACTTTGTTAGAAATCCACATGTTCTCACTCTGCCCATGATCCTCTAAATCAAACTCTGGAGATAGCAATCAGTTCTGCCACTCATTGCTAATGATGCCTTTGAAAAAAAAAAATTTATTTTTATTACTTTATCTAGTGTGTGTGTGTGTGTGTGTGTGTGTGTATGTCTCGGTTTGAATCCAGGAACTTGTGTATGCTAGGCAGGTACTTTATAATTGAACTATATCCTCGACTCACTTCATTTGTACTAATGAAATAAAACTAGTATTTGACTTGGATAGCATTGTAAAGATTTACTGAGCTCATTCATGTAAACATAATAGATTTTATGTGGTCCTTATATTAATTCAGCCACTTTCAGACATACATAAAACAGTGTGCTTGATATTTGGGAGAGCGATGAAGATATTCTACTTTTTAATTGTTTTCCAGCTACTAAGATAACTAAAATTATAATCAGAAGTAAAAGATAATCCAAATTCCTATTGATAGGAGGATATATAATTACAGTAGTACCGATAGAATATTAACAAGCCCTGAAATTGAAGACAATTATATGTAACAGATAGGTGAATTATAGCAGTAGTAGTTTGAGGGTGAGGTCAGAATAATTTCAAAATTAGAGTCACATGTGGTGTTTTTTTATTACATACTGTTTGCATGTGTATTTGTGCCGTGTTACACATGGAAATCAGAGGACACTTGCAGGAGTTGCTTTTCTTCTTTCCATTCATGTCTTTAGGGTTAGCTCAAAGCGCCCTTACCCCCGAAACGACCCACTACCCCAGTTAAAGCATTGCCTTTAGTTCAGTTCTGAAGCAAGCAAAAATAAACGTGCACATCAATCTCAGGGTGCTGGTTACTTATTGAAATTTACACATGTATGAAAATGAGCCAGGGGTAGAACAGGAGGGGGCATTTAATAGGACTGTTTGAGGAAGTATAATAGTTCTTGAGCAGGCTAGGCATGGTGGCACACATGTTTAATCCCAGCACTCAGGAGGTAGAGGTAGGTGGATGACTGAGTTTCAGGACAGCCTTTACTACATAGTGAGAGTCTGTCTACTAAACAAAACAAAACAAAGTAGTTCTTGGGCAGTGAGATCATAACTCATAATTATTTTCATCATGATATCAAAAGTAATTTGTGAAATAAAGCAAGACGACCACACATGAGCTCATTATTATACATGGCAATATCATGATTCACCTAACTTATTATACTATAGGGAAGTGCCAGATAAAGAAAAACTGAGTCGGTGAGTACCTAGCACATAGGATCTCCAATGTTACTAACTCCAGTGGCAGCAATAGCTTCAGTGGTGCTCTTTATTATTAGTTTATTAGGAACAACCTGTTTGCCAGATAAATACTGGGTTTTACCTGGTGTGTATTTATACTCTGATTAAAGTATAACATCATTGAGATATATACCAACAAATTAAGACCTATACGTTAGGGCCCTATGGATTATGCCCTCTGCCTTGGATACCTTCTCCTATAGACTTGGGATCTTTCTTGTTTCCTTTAAGTCTAGTTAGATATTATCTTATTACTACAAAATTGGAAATCCTCATGTTCTGCATTTTCCATAGTGTTTGATTATTTCTTTCTCATGCAGTAGAATTTATTGATTGATCTCTTATCCCTTAAGTACATGCTGTGCAGTTTCTATGTAAGGATAGCCATATTTCTGATACCGAGAATAGTACTTGGCATTTAGTCCATGATCGGAATAATGAATATTTGCTCAAATTAATTTAAAAGTGTAAAGTAGGTTAAGAATGGAACTCAGAGCAGTTGACTGACAGGTATGCTATCCTGGGTTTAATCCTTATTACTGCAAAAGAGGAAAAAAATCTACAGAATGCAGTTTATGTTTCAGTGGCAACTTTTGTTTTGTTCAAATCAGAAAAAAATTTTGAGAGCTTTTAAGAATTGAGACAGTAAGTAAAAGTTGCTCTTAGAGCCAGGCAGTGGTGGTGCACACCTTTAATCCCAGCACTCAGGAGGCAGAGGCAGGCGGATCTCTGAATTGGAGGCCAGCCAGGACTATAGAGTCAGTTCCAGGCCAGCCAGGGCTACACAGAGAAACCCTGTCTTGAAAACAACAACAACAAAGTTGCTCTTAGTTTTCTCAGGCTCACTGTCACAGCACCTCCTGATTATTTAATACTTTCATAACCATACCATATTATTTACCTATATAAATATACAATCACATATTTAGTATTTACAGTGTAACTATCAGTACAAACAATTTTAGAACATTTTAGTAGTTATTCCCTATTTCTGTCTGTCCCTTTCTCAAAGCTGTAAGCAATCATTAATCTAGTTAGGGTTCTGTCTGTATACATGTGCATTTGGGGGTATTGTATGTGAATAGAACAGTACAGTATGTAGTCTTCTGTGACTTTTTTGTTTGTTTTGTTTTGTTTTGTTTTGTTTGAGACAGGGTTTCTCTGTGTAGCTTTGCGCCTTTCCTGGATCTCACTCTGTAGACCAGACTGGCCTCGAACTCACAAATATCCGCCTGCCTCTGCCTCCCGAGTGCTGGGATTAAAGGCGTGCGCCACCACCCCCCAGCTTCCGTGACTTTCTTTAAAACAAGGCGTTTTGCCTGTGTATATGTCTGTGTGAGGGTGTTGAGTTCCCTGGAACTGGTGTTACAGACAGTTGTGGGCTGCCATGTGGGAGCAGGGCATAGAACCTGGGTCCTCTGGAAGAGCAGCCAGGACTCTTAACCTCTGAGCCATCTCTCCCGCCCCTGACTATTTTTTTTTCCTTCCACTCAGATTGTTTTCAAAGTTCTTAAAGCACCTATTAGTACTTCAATGACAGTGTTCCATTGTGATATAGATACACCTTTTTTAAAGTCTGCAAATTGGACATTTGAGTTGTATGCACTTTTTGGCTATTATAAATAATGCGTCTGTGGACATTTGCATATGATTTTATATGATGTATACTTAGGTTTCCTGGGTCATATAACTAATATTTTTCAAAGCATCTGCACTATTTTAAATCCAAACTTTGGATGGTTCTACTTTTTCCAAAACCGCACCAACACTTGTAGTCTACTTTGTTATTGAAGACATCCTAGTGGTTATCAAGTGGTGTCCTGTGGTTTGGCTTTGAATTTCCCTAATGATAAATGATGTTCAGTGTCTTTTCATAGACTTAATATCCATTTGTACCTTTAGAGAAGTGTTTAAGATCTTTAGCTGTATTGGGGGTGGGGAGGAAGGGGTGAGTGTGCAGGTGAAGTGTCTGATCCTATGGCTCTGGCTGTCCTCAAATTTGTGGTCCTTGAGCCTTACCTGCTTTAAAATTTGATTTTGTGTTGTTCTTTTAAATTGTTGTCTGTTTTTGCCTTTTTATTAGTGATTTGTATGAGTTCTTCATGAACTGTGGATGAAAATCCTTTCTTGGTATATGGTTTGAAAATATTTTTCACCTTTTTTTTTTAAACTTTTTGTGCATGTGTGTGGTGTATGTGTGTGGTGTATGTGTGTGGAGTGGGTTCTGGGGATTAAACTCAGATCATTAGGTGTGGAGGCAAGCACCCTTACCTCCTAACTCATCTTCCATTTCTTGATAATACCCTTTGAAGAATATTTTTGATAAAGTCTAATTTTTTCCTTGTTCTTATACCTTGGTATTATATCTAAAAAGGTTTATCTGGCCCAAGGACCTGACATTTCAACATTTTTTTTCCTAAAATCTTTATGGTTTTAGCTCTTAAATTTGTATCTGTGGTCCTTTTTGAATTAGTAGATGTTTAATGATTTTAATTTTTAAAAAGAATTAGAATATCAGGGCTAATATAGCTAATGTTCATTAATTAAGGATAGAAAACAGTGATAGTATCTTTAAGAATTCCTCTTAATTAGAATAAAAAATACAAATTCCTGTGCTTTGATGATCTCAGGACGGAATGCCGAGTTTTGATATTTTTTTCTGGTATGAGTATGTGTCTGCACCTTGACTGCTAGTGCATATGCTACAGTGCACTAGTGGAGTTCCAGTCTCTCTCTCTTTCCATGCTCTATTCTGAGGATCAAACAAAAGTTCTTTTACTTGTTAAGACACCTTACCTTTTTTTGTTTGCTTGTTTGGTTTGGTTTGGTTTGGTTTTTTGAGACCCCACTCAGATTGTTTTCAGAGTTCTGAGTTTTGAGCTCTGGCTGTTTTGGAAATGACTCTGTAGATCAGGCTGATCTGGAACTCATAGATCCACCTGTCTCTGTTCCCATGTGATTTTTAGAAAGCTCCCATGTAATTACAATTAATAGCCCTAGCTAATGATAACTTTTTCTAGGTTGTTAATATTCACATATGAATATCTATACTAATTGCATAACATAAAATATACTCCAGTTTTATATTTGTCATTTACTATTATTTCTTAATAGTATAACATGTTCTAGCTTTTGTTTTAGTTATTTAAGATTTATTTTCATTTTAAATTATGTATATGTATATGTGTGCCTGTGTCTATGTGCATAGGGGTGCAGGTTCCTGCAGAGACCAGATCTTTTGGAGGTGGAGTTACACATCAGTGTAAGCTGCCAAGGGGCTTGAATTTGGGTCCTCTCCAAGAGCAGTAATCACTCTTAACTGTTGAGCCACTTTCCTAGGCCCCTCCCTCCATTATTATTATTATTAGTTAATATTCCATGCCAGGTAGTTTTATCACTTAATAGTGACTAAATAGTATTCTCTTATGTATATAGCAGTATATATATATATGATATATATATATATCTATAGATCTTATATATAAATGTTTTGTGTTGTGTTTTGAGATAGGGTCTTTACTCTGCAGCCCAGGCAGATCTGGTACTTGCAGCAGTCCTCTTTCCTTATCTTCTTCAATGCTGGAGTTACTGCCATATACCACCATACTTGGCTCAAAGTTGTTATTAAACATGTATCTGGAATTAAATTACTTCTTAAGTTATAAAAATTAAAGCTACCAGTGATAAGATAGGCAGTGATAGTAATTAAAGCTGAATGATTTAATGTAATTGTATGATCAGGCAAAATTATTGGCCAGATTAATAATATCAGTGTCATTAGTGGTACTTTTCTGTAGCCATTTTACATTTATAGGCCACATCATTCATATCCATTCAGATATTTGCTTAAAAATGCATTTCAAACAATTTTATAATGTTATACATACCAAGATTACAAAATATCTGCAGATAATAGTCTTTTGCAGTATGAACAGGTTTTATCTGTTACACATTCTGTATTCCAAAATGACTTTGCTTGTGCTGTTGGTCAGTCTTGGTGCACCACTGTTACATTTCCAGTTCTATATTTTGGACTTGTTATAGTCTTTGTTTTCTCAAACTAATTCATTATTATAACTAGTTTTACCTCATTGTTTTACCACAGTAGTAGAATTAAGAGAAATGATCTATAACTCATTTCAGTGCAAGACAGGATCTTATGTACTGGAAATGACCAAAATAAATACAAATTGGTTAATTAGATAAAACCATATTTTATGAAGAGGAGTTATTTTTCAGTGTTTTTTTTTTTTTTTTGGCTGTTTTGCGTGTGTATCTGGGTGTTGAACTTGGCACTACATGCATGCTAAGAATCTGCTCCTGCTAAGGAATCGCTTCCTTCCTTCCTTCCTTCCTTCCTTCCTTCCTTCCTTCCTTCCTTCCTTCCTTCCTTCCTTCCTTCTTTCTTTCTCCCCTGCTCTTCTTCCCTCCCTCCCTCCCTCTCTCTCTTTTTTCTTTCTTTCTTTCTTTTTTGAGACAATTTTGCTAACTTGCAGAGGCTAGCTTCAAACTTGGAACCTTCCTGTTTCAGCCTCCTGAACTCAGATTTTACAGACATGTACCTCCGCATTTGACTTTTGAAAGGTTTTATATAGTTTTCTGTGTAAGCAAATGTTTAATGTTCTTTATAATTAATGAACAGTTAAAATTCCTGAGATTTTTTTTTAATCTCTGAATTGTGTCACCAATAGCAATTATTACTCACTTTTTTTTTTTAATGGTTGTAGATGTGAGTATGCAGTGTTCGCAGGATATACTTCGAATGCTCCTCTCTCTTCAGCCAGTTCTTCAAGATGCTATTCAGAAAAAAAGAACAGTGAGGCCTTGGGGGGTTCAGGGTCCTCTCACTTGGCAACAATTTCATAAAATGGCTGGCCGAGGCTCTTATGGTAAGTTATGTATTGTGATAGATAATGACTGATTTTATATCTATTCTCAGATATGTGCCCAACTGGAATAAGCACATTAGTTCTCAAATATTTTTGTATTAAACATTTAAGGACATTGTAGTCTAGAACTAAACTCTAACCTCCCTTTTACATTTGTAGAATTTACCTTTCCTGGGTTCTTTACTCTCACATCAGTGTGAGTAGCTGTACTGTTTGTACACGCTTGACAACCTATGTGATTTTATGTGAAGAAAGAGTCATGTTGCTAAGATGATTTTTTTTTTTTAAACCCCCAAATGACTTCAGTTCTAAATTGAGTGAGATGGACAGGTTGGGGTCAGGTAATAGAGACTAATAAATACTATTGATTTTAAAAACCATGAAAATAGAAATTTACAGTTAATGATAACAGTAGTGACTGAATACTCTTGAGTGGGTATACGGTTGATTATGATCACCTGTGACGGAGGAGACTAATGTTTTGAATATTGATGTTTCTGAAATAGCACTTAGGAAGGATATTTGGAATGATAGCTGGTGTGTTATCTGTTGGGGTTTAAACCCAGAGCCTCACACACAATAGGCAAGTACCAAACCACATCTCTAGCTCTTCAATAGCTGTTAGCATTAAAATCCTTGATTTCTATGTGTGGTTTCAGAGTGCATCCTATACAGTAGTAGGCTTCTTGTATTTTTCTTTTTTATTAATGGCTGAATGATTTAACTGTCATATAAATTGCTACTCCATGAAAACGTCAGGTTAGCAATACTTTGTAGTATAAACTCTACATTCTTTTCAAAACCAGTATTATTATTGTTTGATTTTTTTTTTTTTTACTCTTTTGCTTTTGGGGGGCCTGCTACCCACCTCCCAAATAAATACACATGGAGGCTTATTCTTACTTTATGAATACCTGGCCTTAGCTTGGCTTGTTTATTGCCAGCTTTTCTTAACTTAAATTACCCATCTACCTTTTGCCCCTGGGCTTTTTCCTTTTCTTACTTCTATATATCTTACTTTCACTCTTATTCTATGGCTGGCTGTGTAGCTGGCTGGCTGGCTAGCCCCTGAAATCCTCCTCCTCTCCTCTCCTCTCCTTTTCTTCTTCTTCTTCTTTTTTTTTTTTTTTTTTTTTTTTTGGAGACAGGGTTTCTCTGTGTAGCTTTGGAAACTGTCCTGGATCTCGCTCAGTAGACCAGGCTGGCCTCAAACTCACAGAGATCTGCCTGGCTCTGCCTCCTGAGTGCTGGGATTAAAGGCTTGCGTCAGCACCGCCCAGCTTCCTCTCCTTTTCTTGCTCCTTTCTCTCTCTTGCTTTTTTTCTCCTTCTATTTATTCTCTCTGTCTGCCAGCCCCATCTATCCTTTCTCTGCCCAGTTATTGGCCATTCAACTCTTTATCAGGTGTTTTAGACAGGCAAAAGTATCACAGCTTCACAGAGTTAAACAAATGCAACATAAAAGAATGCAACACATCTTTGCATCATTAAACAAATGTTCCACAGCATAAACAAATGTAACACATCTTAAAGTAATATTCTACAACACAGTATAGAGATTTATTTCTGCTCCTGATTTTGGAATTATTTCTGTTAACACATCCGAAACTATCTTCCTTTACTTTTTAAGTGGTTGTCTACATCCTATCATTTTTATATATGTAATATATGTGTATGTAGTTTATATATGCATTTTACCAATATACTATTTGTAGACATATAGATTGTTTCCATCATTATCATTTAAGTGATTCATGTATGCTTGGCTTAAAGCATATGTGTAGTTTAAACTGTATATTGCTGAATTATACTCAAAAGTATCAATTTAAACTCCATTAGATAAAAATCTACTATCTCAAACTTGCCGGTAGATTGTCTGGTAGTTGAACGAAAGAACATTTTATTTCACTATAATTTGAGAGGCTGAAGGTAGGTTTCCTTGGTTCACATACTTGTAACTTTTCTTACCATACTAGACAAGTTGTTTACCTTTTCCAGTCCTGTTTCTTGTATTTAAAATGAGTTTAATAATAGTGTCTGCCAATAGATGGTATTTGTGAGAATTAGTTAATATAGAAATGTAAAGAGCTGGCCTGGGCGGTGGTGGCACATGCCTTTAATCCCAGCACTCTGTGAGTTCGAAGCCAGCCTGGTCTACAGAGAGAGATCCAGGACAGGCTCCAAAGCTACACAGAGAAACCCTGTCTCGAAAAACCAAAAAAAAAAAAAAGAGCATTGAACAGTACATAGAATGTAGTGCAGCAGTTATTTCTTAGTATTCATTTTAAGTTACTTTCTTTAAAGAGATCAGTCATTTTTTCATATCTAAGAGTTATTTTAATTTTTTGTCTTTGTTCACATCATTCCTCATTTTATATTTTTGGTTGTGAGCCTAGCCTTTAACGGCTGAGCCATCTCTCCAGCCCCATTCCTCATTTTAAAATAAGGTAATTTGCCATTTTCTTTGTCTAAAAATGTTTTATGATAAGAACATATAACTTGATACACCGTTTTTATCAAGTTGTAAGTAATAAAATATAGTATTGTTGATTTCTATACAATGTTACATAGTATATCTTATGATTTTTCTCATAGGTCCTCTTTTATGGTAAACAAATAAACTATTCATCATATTAATTATAAATCTGTTTACTTTTAAATTAATTAATGCCAGTTGTGATGACTTGTGCCTATAATCCCAGCATTTAACAGGCTGAGGGGAAGAGGCTTGCTACAAGTTCAACCTGACTGGGCTATAGAACAAGATTACCTTAAAATAGCCGTAAATATTTTCAAATGACCTCTTAAGAATATTTTTAATTCTGAAAATATATCATTGATAGCTTTACATGTTTGTGTTTTTAATATTATGCTAATACTTTATTAGCTTTGGAAATAAAGAAGATGACATGAATTGACTTTTTCCTATTTCCTTTTTTATTACTCAGGAACCGATGAATCTCCGGAACCACTGCCAATTCCCACGTTTTTGTTGGGTTATGATTATGATTTTCTGGTGCTTTCTCCATTTGCTCTCCCTTACTGGGAGAAACTTATGCTGGAACCTTATGGATCTCAAAGAGATATAGCCTATGTTGTACTCTGTCCAGAGAATGAAGCTTTGTTAAATGGAGCCAAAAGCTTTTTTAGAGATCTTACTGCAATCTATGAGGTAGGTATTTTCTGATTTATAGTTCATGTTTAAAATGTACCGGGGAATTCTATTGGTTGATGGAAGACTGCTGGTGGTGTCAGTTGTCTTACTAGTGAACTACACTTCGCCACGTTTTTGCTAGTCTTTGTTAGGTATCTGTGCCATGTGTCACAGTAGAAAACAGTATTGGAGGGATCTCTCAAGGGCATATGTGTTCCTTTAAAGTAACCCTTGGTATGTTAGGTGTGGCAGTGCATACCTGTAACTCATGTACTTGAGTAGTTGAGACAGGCCAGTCTGGGCTACACAGTGATACCATATCTTGGGGAAAAAATGTATTACTGGGGATGGCGGTATATGCTTGTAATCCCAGCATTTGGGAGATGAAGGCAGGAAGATTAGAAATTGATTGTCATCCTCAGCTACATGGCAAGTTTAAGGCCAGCCTGGGCTACCTGAGACCCTGTATCAAAAACAAACAAACAAAGTAGCAGCTTGAAATTCCTAAAGGAAATTGACCAGTGTCAATGATATTTTGATTCATTTGTTAATTATAAGTAATAAAGCTTATTTTAAATAGCTTAAGTAATTTATTATCTGTACCCTAATAGTATAGTAAATTCCCTGATTCTGCCTTTGTAGTCCTGTCGATTGGGCCAACACAGACCTATTTCTCGACTCTTGACGGACGGGATCATGAAAGTGGGAGCTACTGCATCAAAGAAGCTTTCAGAAAAGTCTGTAACAGAATGGTTTTCTCAGGCAGCTGATGGGAACAATGAAGCATTTTCTAAACTCAAGCTTTATGCACAAGTCTGCAGATACGATTTAGGTATTAAATTTGTATTCATTCTTCAAGAGTAGTGTGAGCATTGTGCCTTGGTTCATCATCTATTTTTGTAAAATAATACCCTAGTGTCATGTAGCCATCTCCATTTTTCCAAACACGCTCTGTCTGCCTGCTTTTGTCCTGTGAAATCAGAACTGAGTAGATGTGGCAAAGGCTGTGGTTTCGAAGTTAAGTATGTACTGTCTGACTGTCCACATAGAAGTTCTGCTAGCCTCACATGTGGGCATCCTGTCAAGTAGACATTGTGGATTCCAAAATATTCTCTGCTACTTTTGTGGGGTCTGATGTTTATATACTTCAAGATCTGTGATTTGCTAATAATTCAGATGCACGTAATTTCTAAGTAAACTATACAACTCCAGAAAAAGTCTTACTGTAGCTAAGAGAATGACTGTTATTTAAAACCTTTTTTGTAGTACTTTTAAATTTTAATAGCAGTGACTTCCTTTACACTTAATCCAAAAAGATGCAATACCAAATTACGGAACGTAATTAGACATTTTTGTAAATTGAACCTCATGGTACTATTCCTCCATTTTATATTTTAGTTAGCTGTCGGTTGAAATTGATATTTCTTCAGCTTGTGATTTAACAACACTTGAAGTGATTTGATGAAATATTGCTACATCTGCTGTCACATTTGTTGATGTATCTAATTTTTTATTAACGTTTATTTACTTGAGTGTGGTGGGGTATATGTCCCCGAATCAGTGGAAGTCAGAGGACTGCTTGCAAGGTCGGTTCTCTCTTCCTACCATGTGGTTCCTGGGATTTAACTTAATCACCGAGCCATCTTGTCAGCCTTTGTTTACAGTTAATTTTGCCCAGGAAATAGAATTTTCATACTGATTATCTTAAATTTGAATGAAAATACAGGTTTACTTTTATAGTTCCATTTTAAACTTGTTTCTTTAGTTTCTGGGAGAAAATAGAAAGCTAGTACATGCTGCACTGTTAGTAAAATAGTTAAGGGAAGATAATTGCCATGAAAGTATCATCTAAATTGTTATTTCTTTAGTAGAATAAAAATAAGTCAGTGGAATCAAGAATTAAATACCCGTTTTTGTTCTTTAGGTCCATATCTTGCTTCTCAGCCGTTGGACAGCACTCTGCTCTCCCAGCCAAATTTAGTTGCCCCTTCAAATCAGTCTTTGCTTACTGCACCTCAGATGACAAATACTGGAAACGCTAATGCTCCATCTTCCACCTTAGCATCTGCGGCAAGTAGCACTATGACAATGACTTCAGGTGTTGCCATATCTACTTCAGTTGCCACAGCTAACTCAACTTTGACCACAACTTCATCTTCATCATCTTCCAATATGAGTAGTGGAGTGTCATCAAATAAACTGCCTTCGTTTCCACCCTTTGGCAGTATGAACACTAGTGGTTCAGGATCCATGTCTGCACAAGCAAGTACAGTTCAGAGTGGCCAGCTAGGAGGACAGCAGTCGTCATCTCTGCAGGCAGCAGGAATGTCAGGGGAGTCAGCGACACTTCCCACTCAGCCACATCCTGATGTGTCAGAAAGGTACTATGAATACTGATACTTGGGGTTGAGAGATAGTTGAGCAGTAAGTAGCATGTGTTTAGCCTGTGTGCAGCCTGTGTACAATAAATGAATAAAGAGAAACTAATTTAAGTCTGTGGAGATTCAGAATCTACGGTCCCCTCTTTTTATCTAAGTAAGACAGACAGATGGCTGGGTGGTGGCGGCGGCGGTGGCGCATGCCTTTAATCCCAGCACTTGGGAGGCAGAGCCAGGTGGATCTCTGTGAGTTCGAGGCCAGCCTGGACTACAGAGCAAGGTCCAGGACAGGCACCAAAACTACACCGAGAAACCCTGTCTTGAACCCCCCACCCCCAAAAAAAGATAGTTGTAAAGTAGTATAAAGTGCTCCTTGGTCTTATCTTGGAATTTAGTTTAATCATGCTAAGTATTTTATGTATAAAATTATATGAAGATTGTTTTAAAAATCTTTATTGTAGAATCACAGGGTTGGTGTTAAGTTCTTAAAAAGCATTTCATTCCACATATCCCTATGACTGAGTCTGGCCTGTGACGTAAGCACATGTAATTGTTTATATACATTGCACAAATGCTTGAGCAATCACTTTGGAGCTCTGTGTGTGTGTTTGCGCGTGTGCTGGGCCTTACATATGCTAGACAAGTAGTCTACTACTGTTCTGTACCTCAGCCCTGGGATAGAGGCTTTAGATTCCTATCAATTCTGAATTTCAGACCTGTCATTTACCCACTTTGTGATTGTGGGAAGGTCTAACCCTGTTAAGCATGTAGCCTTCTCTGTAGTATGCAAGTAATATGGTACAGTGCACAGTAAGTACTTTAATGGTAATAAATCTCATTGTTTTTACAATGAAAGTGCTGTGAAAATTCCCATGTTTTATGAGTTCAGTTAGTCTAAACCTAGTTATTTTCCAGCTACCTAGAATGTGGTTGTTCCAAAAGTCACACTTATGAATGTAGGTAGAAATAAACTATTACCGAGATTGGTTTGCTCATCTTGAATAGCTACATAGATCTGAAATTTAAAGAAAATTAAAATTACCTATCAAAGAATGATGCTTATTCACCACTAAACTTTTGAAATTAACATGTCCAATCTGAAAAGCACCAGAACATTGAACAGATAACCCTGGCTTCTTTCTGGATTAACTCTGTTTCTGGCAGGATCATGAGCAGGGTCAGTTTCTGAGATGGCTGTCAGATAGACCTTTGTCTCAGTTTAATCCCTTACTGTTAAGCTGTTTAAGCTGTCTATTCTTCTTTCTTTTAAAAGCACAAAGCCTTTTATTTCACGGGATTTTATATGGTGTGAAATGTGAAAGGGTATGTACAGAACTATGGTTCTTTTTGGAGGGAAAGGAGTATTCTGATTTTTGGAGAGGTTTTCTGATACCTTGTACTACCAGTAAAGGAGAAGGATGTAGGGAGTTGCTTTGGTGCTATCCCAGGCAAATGAAATACAACTTTCTGGTTTTTTTCTACTTGAATGTTTAGCACAATGGATCGTGATAAAGTGGGAATTCCCACGGATGGTGACTCACATGCAATTACCTACCCACCTGCAATTGTTGTTTATATAATTGATCCTTTTACATATGAAAATAAAGATGAGAGCACTAACTCTTCTAATGTATGGACTTTGGGGCTACTTCGATGCTTCCTGGAAATGGTCCAGACTCTTCCTCCTCATATCAAGAGTACTGTTTCTGTACAGGTAAGAATTTGACATTTTAGAACTTTCAGAGGTACTTTTCTATATTCAAAATAATTTTGTTAATAGACAGGTTGTAAGCCAGGCATGGTGTTGCATGCCTTTAATCCCCGCACTCGGAAGGCAGAGACAGGTTGATCTCTGTGAGTTCGAGTCCGGCCTGGTTTACAAAGTGAGTTCCAGGACAGCCAAGGCTGAGAAACCCTGTCTTGAAAAACAAACAAAAGACAGGCTGTATTGATTTTATTTAAATATTATAATAGAAATTTTAAGAGAGTTTATAAAAGATAAATTTTGTAGTCATGGCGTCTGATGAATGACTTAGAAGTTAAGAGTGCTTGTTGCTCTAACAGAGAATCCAAGTGTAATTATCTCCACTCACATCCTGTTGGCTCACAACTCTCTGTAACTCTAGCAACAGGCAGTCAGCTCTGTAGATGCTGTCATACACATGGTATACACACATAGACAGACAGACATACAGACACACACACACACACACACACACACACACACACACACGTATATGTACACATGCACGTAAATCTTTAATAAACTTTATTGTCATTCTTCTGTCATAAATAAAAACATGATGTTGGGTGTGTATGGTGGTATGTGCTTGTAATTCCAGGAAGCTAAGGTAGGAGGATCACAAGTTTGAAGTCAGCATCAGTACATAATTCCAGGCTAACCTGGGCTACGTAATAAGACATTGTTTGTTAACCCCGCACCCCCCAAAAAGATTATATTGAGTATATTATTTCTTCTGTATTACTTTGTAAGCAGACTTATAAAGTAGAGCCTAAACAGGAAAATAATGCCTGCATTCTATGTAAGTTAGTTTTAATTGAGACCAGTTGCAAGTAAAAGTAGAAGAAAATTAAAGGAATTTTGATTAATAGGCCTCATGGGAATCTTAATAAATATAATTTCTGAGCACAGAAAATTTAAAAAATATATAGGTAGTCCTTTAGTTCGGGGTCTATATAAATTGCCAGTATATTAAAGTCTGTGTAGTGGTGGTGGGAGAGATGACTCAATGTTTCAGATCACTGTCTAGTCTTTAGAAGACCAGTGTTCATTTCCAGTACCATATGGCAGCTCACAGCCATCCATAACTACCAGTGAATCCAGTGCTCTTTTCTGGGCTCCACTCATAATGACATAGAGGGAGGGAGGGAGGGAGGGAGGGAGGGAGGGAGGGAGGGAGGGTGTGTGTGTGTGTGTGTGTGTGTGTATATGTATGTATGTGTGTGTGTGTACAGGCAGAACTCTCATACACGTACCATAAAAATTAAAGACGGTATATGATAGAAGCTGTAGTTTTTTAGTCAATCTTTCCATTAGATGTTGAAGTTTTGTCTGAAGGGATTTCTCTTAACTGTGTTTTAAGTTACTGTGTTAACATTTGTAATACTCACTTTATCTATAGATTGTTCCTTGTCAGTACCTGTTACAACCTGTGAAACATGAAGACAGACAAATCTACACCCAGCATTTAAAATCTCTGGCTTTTTCGGCCTTTACTCAGTGTCGGAGACCACTTCCAACATCAACCAATGTAAAAACACTGACTGGGTTTGGTCCAGGCTTAGCTATGGAAACTGCTCTTAAAAGTCCTGATGTAAGTATTATAAGTATGCTTTCCATGAACAAAGTTATTAAGATGACTTACAGTTTGAGATTTTATATAAAACTAAATAATAATACTTTATTTTCATTTCAGGTTCTGAGATTGCATAGTTCTATAGTACTTTCTTTCTTTCTTTTCTTTTAGAGACCAGAGTGCATTCGACTTTATACACCACCTTTTATTCTGGCTCCTGTGAAGGACAAACAAACGGAGCTAGGAGAGACATTTGGAGAAGCTGGACAGAAATACAATGTTCTTTTTGTGGGCTACTGTTTAGCACACGATCAAAGGTGGATTCTCGCATCTTGCACAGATTTATATGGAGAACTTCTTGAAACATGTATTATTAACATCGATGTTCCAAATAGGTACTTATATTTCCTTAAACATGATTATTTCCAGTTTGGAAAATATTAGAAATGTTAGTATATGTACATATGCACAAACACACACTGTTTCATACTCAGTAGATAACCATTTAAAACTTATATACATTATGTTATTAATTGTTGAGATTCTGGGTATACTTTTATCTACATTTTATAGTTAGTACTTATATTGTATAATTAATATAATTAAAAACACTTTTGCCCAGGCATGTTGGCACATGTCTTTAATCCCAGCATTTGGGAGATAGAGTCAGGTGAATCTCTGAGTTTGAGGCCAGGCAGGCTGCAGTAGTGAGACACTGTATCTCAAAAACAAATCCTCAGGGTTGGGATTTAGTTCACTGGTAGAACGCTTGCCTAGCACGCACAAGGCCCTGGGTTCGGTCCTCAGCTCCAAAAAAAAGAACCCCACCCCGATTAATCTGTCGTACAGATAAAGATCTCTAGCTTTTATGTTACAAATCTTGTGGAAATGATTTTGGATGAAGAATTTGAAACATTAGGGACTGAGAGATGGTACAGCAGTTAAGAGTGTTTGCTGCTCTCCCTACAGGGCTAGAATTGGTTCTTGGCATCCACATCAGGTGGCTTATAACATCTGTTAACTCCAGCTTCCGTAGACACCTGCGTTCATGTGCACATATCTTGTAATACACATAATTTAAAAATATTTTTAATTTTTTTTTTTAAATTTTATGTGCATTGGTGTTTTGCCTGCATGTATGTCTGTGTGAAGGTGTTAGAAACCCTGGAACTGGAGTTATAGACAGGTATGAGCTGCCATGTAGGTGTTGGAAATTGAGCCTGGGTCCTGTGGAAGAGCAGCCAGTGCTCTTAACCTCTAAGCCATCTCTCCAGCTCCCTTAAAGTATTTTTAAATATTAATTTTGAGAGCCCTCCTACTTATAAAAGTGGACTGTTAAGCTGGGCACACACCTTTAATTCCAGAACTTCGAAGGCAGAGGCAGACAGATCTCTGAGTTCAAGTCCAACCTGGTCTACAGAGGGAGTTGCAGGACAGCCAGGGCTACACAGAGAAAACCTGTTTCAAAAAAAGCAAAAAGTAAATGAATAAGAAATACTGCTTGTAGCATAAATTGTATAATGGTGTTTTTTTAAACCTAATTTTCAATAAATACATCTTTTAGTGTGATATTTGCATTAGTTATGAAATATTTTGAAAAGAATGCTTCTCTGTGAAGGAGGAGAGCAGATACCACTACTTATCAGACTTAGGTTACCATTTTACTTCTTTGATCAAAAGGTAGAAATAAGGACAGGAAAGACAACTCAGAAATTAGAAGTACTAGCTGCTTTTCTAGGGGACTGGGTTCACAACCATCTATAATTCTAGCTGGTCTCTGGGGACCAGGCTTGCATGTGGTGCACACACATACATGTAAGCAAAACACTCATATGCATAAATAAAATAATTCTTTCAAAAAAAGTAGAAATGAGACAAAGATTAAGATTTGTAGGGGTAGGCAAGATGGCTCAGTGGGTAAAGATTCTTACCTCCAATCCTGACAATATGAATTTGACCCTTGGGACTCACATGATGGAGAGAACCAACTCCCAAAAGTTGTCCTCTGATCTCTACATATGGGCCATGGAATATGTACCCCCTACACAAAATAAATCAAAATAATTATAATAAGATGTAATGAGCTGGGGGTTGGTGACGAATGCCTTTAATCCCAGCACTCAGGAGGCTGAGGCAGGTAGATCTCTGAGTTCGAGGCTAGCCTTGTCTACAGAGTGAGTTCCAGGACAGCCAGGGCTGTTACACAAAGAAACCTTGTCTTGAAAAAGCAAAAAAAAAAAAAAAAGATGTAATGAGACTTGTCTTGAAATATAATCCCTTACTGGTTTCTTGCTGGCTCTGTGATACTGATAAAATTAGGTAGCTGAGCTACAGCTTATTATCTATATTGTCTATAGAGCAGCTTTATCTGCCTCACCAGATTGTTAGGATGAAGTGAGTATTGCATGTACAGTGGTTTGGCCATATCCTTGTAACATAGTAAGTGCTAAATAAATGTTAGTTGCTCTTGCTCATTTGCAACGTGCTTGTGTTATGTGCTTGCCTACCTAGTAAAGGACAGGGATTAGAAAATCTACAGTGTTATTTGGTCTGAGAAATGTAGTTTGTGTTGGGTTTGTTTTTTGTTTTTTGTTTTTTTTTTTACCTTTTAAGATACCTTTTTTTTTTTTTTTTTTACCTTTTTTTTTTTTTTTGGTTTTTCGAGACAGGGTTTCTCTGTGTAGCTTTGCGCCTTTCCTGGAACTCACTTGGTAGCCCAGGCTGGCCTTGAACTCACAGAGATCCGCCTGGCTCTGCCTCCCGAGTGCTGGGATTAAAGGCGTGCGCCACCACCGCCCGACCTTTTTTTTTTACCTTTTAAGATTGGTTTATTAAAAATTCTTGGCCAAAATTGGACAACTCATCATTTTTTTCAGTTCTTGTCCATGGCATTGTCCGTGCAATAACTGCAGTAGCGAGAGTTGTTGATGGCTTGTAAGACTTAAGTATTGAACTTAAAAGAAAAAGGTTTGGCTGGAATAAACAGTAGTTATAGTAAATTGAAGCTATTGATAGGTAAACTGAAAAAAAATTTTCTTAGGTTAAGTACATATCAAAGTATATGTATATATACTTTAATAATTTATTTGAACTTATTTTATGTGCATTGGTGTGAAGGTGTCATATCCCCTGGAACTGGAGCCACAAACAGTTGTGAGCTGCCATGTGGGTGCTGGGACTTGAACCCGAGTCTTCTGGAAGAACAAATGGTGCTCTTAACTGCTGAGCCATCTCTTCAGCCCCTCAAAATATATTTAAAATATTTATGTGTGTTTGTGGAGTCAGAGGACAACCTGAACTGTGATTCCTCAGGTGCACTCCATCCAACCTTCCCCTTCTCTGAGACTGGCTAGACAGTCTCTATCCCAGACTTTACCATGTAGGCCAGACTGACTGGCTAGTGTGCCTCCTCAGCTCTGAGATTAAAACTGCACACTTACTTTCTTAGGTTCAGGGGATTGACCTCAGGTCCTGATGCTTGCAAGGACAGCATGTTAGCAAATTAGCCATCTCTTCAGGACCATAATGTATATTAAACAATAAAAATAACAAAACAATCCATAAACTTGCAACTGCACATGATACTATACACCTGTGTTTCCTACAACTCAGGGAGCTAACCCAGGAGGATGAATTATTTGAATTTGGGAGTTTAAAATCATCTTGGGCAACCTAAAGAGATCCCACATCAAAAACTTAGAAACTTGAATGGCAAATATGTGTGTATCAGGACTTAGTTTTTGTAATGTTTTAAAGCATTAAAATTTAAAGGACCAGGAATTGGGGGCTTAGCTGCATAATGGAGTATAGGCATAGCATATACAATATGATACCTGGTACCAGTATATATACCCTAGTACTAGTCAGTAAAACAGAATAAAATAAAATTGATTCACCAGTTTGTCACACATTTGAATCCTCTTACAAAATGTTATCATGTGAATTTTAAAAATATTTGCAATCATTTTGTTCAATAGGGCTCGTCGGAAAAAGGGTTCTGCCAGAAGGTTTGGTCTACAGAAACTTTGGGAGTGGTGCTTAGGACTTGTTCAGATGAGTTCTTTACCATGGAGAGTTGTAATTGGTCGCCTGGGTAGGATTGGACATGGAGAATTGAAAGGTAAATTGTGCTTTTATCTCACTTTTTTACTTTGTTTTGTGGTGATGTATATTTACATCAGAACATATTAAGTAAATGTTGAATAAAATGCTTCAGTGCTCAGTAGTTAAGAGCTCTTCCATTTGACCCAGGTCAGATTCTCAGCATTCAACCTAGTAGCTCACAATATCTATAACCCAAGTTTCAGGGAGTCTGGTGCCCTTTTTCAGCCTCTGCAGGCACTGCACACATGTAGTGTGCAGGCAAAACCACTCATACAAATAAATCTTTTAAAATGCTAAAAGTTATCATTAAAACTTTATTTTAAACAAGGAGCCATATATGAAGTCATTATGTAGAGTCATTATATATAATGACTTGTGTGTGATACTCACTGAAGGTAAAGGGATAAGGGTGTCAAGTACCACTACCTGTAAGATAACCTCTGTGGTAGAAATACACTAATTTAAGCTCTGTCAGGTATTTCTCTTTCATTGTAACCTTGGGTTAGTAGCATTACAGAGCACTTACTTTTAGTACTGTCTCTCTTTGCCCTGTTGATTCCCACAGATTGGAGTTGTTTGCTGAGTCGTCGAAACTTGCAGTCTCTTAGCAAAAGACTCAAAGACATGTGTAGAATGTGTGGCATATCTGCTGCAGACTCTCCGAGCATTCTTAGTGCTTGTTTGGTTGCAATGGAACCCCAAGGTTCTTTCGTTATCATGCCAGGTTAGTTACCTTCAGTGCATGTCTGATTTAATTATTCATTGTACACTTAAGTTTTTAAGTGTTACATAAAATTCTTCACTTACCAAAACAAAGGAAAAATGCATCTCTCTTCAGATTCTGTGTCAACTGGTTCTGTTTTTGGAAGAAGCACCACTCTTAACATGCAGACGCCTCAGCTCAATACCCCACAAGATACATCATGTACTCATATACTTGTGTTCCCTACTTCTGCTTCTGTGCAAGTAGCTTCAGCAACTTACACCACTGAAAATTTGGATTTAGCTTTCAATCCCAACAATGGTAAGTTAATTGAGCCTTAAAAATTCTTTTTTAGTTGTTTTGAAATCCTGATCTGGCTGTGTGTCCCTGTCTTGCCTGCTGCTTGTTATTTAGCCCCAGGTTTGGTCTTGATTGAATTCCCGGCAATCCTCCTGCTTCGTCTGAAAGTGTTGGGTTTATAAGCATGTATAACTCTGGCTGTTGGATTATTATTTTTTTTCCTTTTGTGTTTTTTGTTTGTTTGTTTGTTTTTGTTTTGTTTTTTGTTTTTCGAGACAGGGTTTCTCTGTGTAGCTTTGCGCCTTTCCTGGAACTCACTTGGTAGCCCAGGCTGGCCTCGAACTCACAGAGATCCGCCTGGCTCTGCCTCCCAAAAAACCAAAAAAACCAAAAAAAAAAAAAAAAAAAAAAAAGATAAGGAAACAGATTACTAAGACTTTTGACTCTCAAACATAAATGAAGAAATGTTTGTTTTATTCCAATAAGTGCATGGTAATTTATTAAAGTGGCTTTAGGAAATGACTGTGCCATTTTATATTATTGTATCAGAATTAGTCATTGATAGGAATTCTGTAAATTTTATTTTGAGGGGCTATCATTTATCATAAAATTTTTGAGTATTTATGCTGTGCTTTCGAGCTACTTGTACATAAATTTTACCATCATTCTATATATAATCTGCCTCTTTTCTCTCCATACACCCACAATGTTTTCTTTCTTTCTTTTTTTTAAAACAATACTAGAGATTAAACCTAGGATTTTTTGCATGCTAGACAAGCTGTTTCTACCACTGAGATATATTTGTAGTTTTTTATATGTCAGTTTGCTAAAACAATGTTTTGTACAAACTCCTAGAATAGAGATGTAACTTGGTGAACCTTTTGGGTTGTATTTAATAGAATAAAAAAGTATTGTTTATTGTTATTCTAAACTACTTTTGAAAATGATAGATCTTCAAAGATACACATACATTTTATTCACGCTCTCTCTCTCTCTCCTCTCTTTTCCTTTCCTCAAGATAGGGTTTCTCTGTGTAGCCCTGGCTGTCCTGGAGTCCAGACTGACCTCAAACAAAGATTCACCTGCCTCTGCCTCCTGAGTGCTAGGATTAAAGGCATATGCCACCACAGTCTGGCACATTTTATCACTGTATTCTTTTGTTGTTAATAACTTGAATATTTTACTTAGTAATGAATAGTACCATTTAAAACACATTTACATTTCTCGATTTTATATTGGTTTTGTTACCCATTGTTTTTATAATGTTGTTATATACTTAGTGGCCTGAAAGAACATGTGTTTGTTATAATGCTCAGAATCATTCTCAGTGGGTTAAAGTCAAGCTGTCTTAGGGTTGATTCCTTCTACAGTCTTAGATAAATCTGTTTCCTTGCCTTTGCCAGCTTCTAGAGACTACTTTGTACAAAGCCTGTACTCTTTGGCTTCTGCCCTCTCTCTTCATTTTGAATGACAGCAGTAATTCTTTCACTGCCTCCTACTCTGCTGCTCTCTCCTTCCTATCAGGACTCCTGGAGCTGGGGTTAATTCAGTGGTATAATGCTTACCTGTCATTTCTGTGTCCCATGGTTCAATCCGGGGCACCACATTTAAGAAAAAAGAAAAGGACCCCTATGATTAAAGGGCCCATTGGAAAGCCCTGAATAATCTTTTTGTAGTCCTCTTTATTGATCAGGACTGGGGAATCCTTTATATGACTGTTACCACAATACTTGGCACATAGTTGATGTTTTGTAAATGTTGGTTATAGTAACCATTTTCCTTGTAAGATACTTTTTGGTTGGTTTTGTATTTTGAGACAGGGTCTCCCTGTATAGCACTGGCTAGCCTGGATCTCACAGAAATCCTCTTGCCACTGCCTCTAAGTGTTGAGATTAAAGGCATGCATCAACAAGCCCCTGCTGTTGTTGTTTTGAGACAGGCTCCCACTGCTTGTATAGCCCAGGCTGGCCTTAAACTCACAGCAATCCTCTTCACTCAGCCTTCTAAGTGATGGGATTACAGGCATGTGCCATCATGCCTTGCCAGTCCCATTTTGGTTAAAAATTATTTTAATACTTTACTGTGAATGATCATGGTATACAGAAAATAAAATACTAATTTCTTTTCTCTGTACAGATGGAGCAGATGGAATGGGTATCTTTGATTTATTAGACACAGGAGATGATCTTGATCCTGATATCATTAATATCCTTCCTGCATCTCCAACTGCATCTCCCGTACATTCTCCAGGTTCTCATTACCCCCATGGAGGTGATGCTGGCAAGGTAATTCTGTTAAAAAGTTTCCGTGGATGTAAATGTCATCCATCCAGGGATTATTATATGAACTAGAACACCATTTTCCCCTTTGAAATTAGCAAAGAGATGAGATCACCTGAGCTCATGCACTTTTGTTTAGCTGTTAGTACTTTTTTGGGGATGGGGTGGGGCAGTGATCTCCCTACTTCTTTCTCACAAGTATTGAACTCAAAGGCATTCACTGCCCATGGCCTCTTTTGTTTGTTTTTTGGGTTTGAGCCTCCATTGTGCAGGGATTGCACTAATATGTCTGGTTCTCCCCTCCCCTACCGCCCCAAAATCATTAATAGCACCAGTAATCCTGTGATCAAAACACATTATAAAGTCGGGCGGTGGTGGCACATGCCTTTAATCCCAGCACTCGGGAGGCAGAGGCAGGCGGATCTCTGTGTGTTCGAGGCCAGCCTGGGCTACAGAGTGAGTTCCAGGACAGGCTCCAAAGCTACACAGAGAAACCCTGTCTCGAAAAACAAAGCAACAAAACAAACAAACAAACAAACAAAACAAAAAGTTATATGAAATTCTCAAAAAAATAATAAAAGGGGGGTGTGCAGTTTTTACTGTTTTATCACAGTAGTAGGATTACTAGTGCTTAAGGTACTGATATAATGAACATTTTCGTTGTGAATTGATTTCCTTTTTATCTGTTCTCTTAAAATAAATGCTGAGAAATTTGTTGACCAATCCAAAGGGAATGAACAGTAGTCCATATTGCTACAGTACCTTCCAAAACACTGTGGAAATTAACAGCATTCTATAGACGGTGCTGGGGAACCAAGCAAGTTGCATTTGTCTTTGAGTTGGACTTGAGGAGTTAGGTCAAGAACTGTTAGGAAGCAAGTAGAAGTTAGAGTGGATGATGGGTGTTTGTATTCACTTTGACCACAGGCATACTTACCTTGGTTTGCTGTTTCATAATGCACTGCTTTTGCTTTCATGGTGTTACTACGTTTAGTTAGTTGTTAGGCTTAGGACTGGATTTAGACTTTACACATGCTAGACTAGTGTGCTGCTATGGACTTAAATCTTCAGTCCTCAAATTTTGAGATGGTCTAGATAAGTTGTTTAGACTAGCCTTGAACTTACTTTGTAGCCCAAGCAGGCCTTGAACTTCTTTGGATCTTCTTGCTTCAGTTTCTAAGCAGTAGAGATTATTGGCCTGTCGCCAGATTAGGCGTTGTAGTAACTGAGACTCTGCCTAAATATATAACCATTTAATTTTTAGTATTTTATGATAGTAATATGAAATTAGTAGTTGTAAGTCTTTTTGTGTTTATGTTTGTTGTCTGGATGTATTGAATGAACTAATAATACTCTTGTCTTTTTAAGGGTCAGGGTACTGATCGGCTACTTTCAACAGAATCTCATGATGAAGTAACTAATATTCTTCAACAACCATTGGCCCTTGGATACTTTGTATCAACTGCCAAAGCGGGTCCATTACCTGACTGGTTCTGGTCAGCATGTCCTCAAGCACAATATCAATGTCCCCTTTTTCTTAAGGTATTACTATTTCTGTGGCAATTCATAACTAGTCCTAATTCATAGTTTTAGTGCTGAGAACTATCAATGTGACATTTTAAAGTTTTATAGCTCATCTCAATTCCAAGTTCTTAAATACATTGTTGTATGTATTTCTGTAGCTGCCATCATAAAAAGAATTATCTAATATGAAACATGTAATTATAAAAATGTATATTAAGTTTAAACATTATTCTTAAGTCAGACATCTGGAAATCTTGCTTTTAAGTTATTTTCAATTGCAATGTGGAGGTTTAGAGCTGAGAAACATTACAGTGACTCTTTCTAGTCTTATTCTGCAGCTGAAAGTATTTTAATTCAGGAAATTCACCCATCTAAAGCCACAAATTAATAGTAGACATCAAGAGTAAAACCTAGATCTTTTATGGATAATTATGTTATTTGATCATACTGCACTCCTGTTACATTTCATTTTTTTTAAGATTAAAAAAATTAACAATCTTTGTAGATTTTACTTTAATTTACCTACTCTAAAAAGTTTCTTTTGTATAAATTAGTATTGAGTATGATGGGTGTGATCACACATTCCTTTAATCCCAGCACCCAAGCAGCCAAAGGCAGGAGGATCTCTGAAAGCTTAAAGCTAGCCTGGTGTACATAGAGACCAGCCAGGGCTACATAGTGAGACCCCTGTCTCAGGAATAAGCAAACAACTAATGAGTAGGTTGGGCATTGTGACTTGGCACTTGGGAGGCAGAGGCAAGAAGATTCCCTAGGAATTGGAGGCCAACCTGGTCTACAGAGTGCATTCCAGGTGAGCAGTGATACAAACAAAAAACTGGTGAGGAGTGTTTTTTGTTTTTGTTTTTTTTCCTTCTCGAGACAGGGTTTCTCCGTGTAGTTTTGGGTGCTTTTCCTGTAACTCACTTTGTAGACCAGGCTGGCCTCGTACTCACAGAGATCTACCTGCCTCTGCCTCCCGAGTACTGGGATTAAAGGGGTGCTCCACCACTGCCCGACTGGTGAGGAGTTTGTAAGAAGTGAGATTCTCAGACATATAGATACTTATTTTTTCAGTATTCATCTTATAATATGAATTTTAAGATGGTAGAGTAAAATGAGATGTGAAAGCTCTCTGTGGTGATTGTTATTGTTATTACTACTCAAAAATAGTAAATGAAGATCTGACTTACACAATGTAAAAACTACTGTATGTGGGCTCTTCACATTTCAGGTCAGATTGTATGCTTTCATTTCTTGAAATTATGTTTTAGTAGTTTCTGAGCATACAGATTTCTTGGACCTTTTATGCCAGTTAAATCTTGATACCCTTGGTCCATGTCCCATTGTGTCAAAGCCTTTTGAGTTTAAACAATGAACTTCTATAGCACATTCATAAAGATTACCATAGTTTATAATCTGTAGCATGCACCACCCCCACCCCCCACCCCACCTTGAATGCCAGGCAAGTTACTCTGAGCTATCCTTGCCCTTGAATTAACTATTAATAAAATGTTAGTTTATTCTGTGACTTTTATTCTTCTACCAGATGTTCATTGGTCTATCCTGTTTCATTATATGAACATCTTCCCAGGGGCAGAAGTTTCTGCAGAGTAGTAGTCTTTGGAGCCTCCACTAAACAAAGAGTTCCTTAGTCCTTGGGGACGTACTGGACATGCTGTCTCCTCCCACGTGTAGTCACAGAGCCTGTGTGCACACTAAAGTTCTCAAAATAGCAGGAAATGACCTTGCCTATCTAGCAATTTCCAAATTCAGTATAATACCTATTTGTAGTTATTACCTTAGTGTTTCAGGGCACACTTTTGTTTAGTAAACACTTTGATGAAAAGTCCAAGGGACTATCCAGATTCTTTTCTACTCAATATTTGTTTGCAGAGAGGATAGTGTAAAGTGAGCATTCACCCTCAGATACAGTGTAACAAGATTAGGACTTCTGATTCTGAATCACAGGTAAGGCATAACCTAACATAATTTTGTTCACCTTTTATCTTTTTCATGTATCCCATTTTAATTCTGTACTGTAGTCAATAAAACCACTTGGTATATTTCTCTGTGCTTGAGAAATCAGCAGGTTCTAGATGATTAAAAATATTTTTATCGCAAGAATTTAGTCAGCATTCATTTACTTTGTAGTGATCTGACAACTAAGACTTATTTATAATTCATAAATCAAGAATTCATAGACAGTTCAAACATTTTAGTTACATTCCTGAATGTATTATATAAGAACTTATACTTGTATGCAGTTGTGTTTGAGAACATAGATTGATATAAAGAAGCATCTTCATAGAATGTAGAAAGCTTTGTGAATTTTTGTCTGGTGACACCACCACTTTGTCATAGTGTTAATACTGTTGTACAACTTACACAATAGTTGATTTGTTTTACATAATTGAATGTGAAGAATAGTAGCACATTCCTTCTGCCTACTACTCACTGCTATGCCTAAATGTGTGTGCAATCGTTATCAGCCTCTGCTAAGAAATATATACAGGCATGTGTACATTGTTTTCATTGCTAAGTTTCATTCATAGGCAGCTTTGTTAAAGATACAGCTTCCTGAGTAAAATATTGTGCAGGATTACTCCCTTGACTTTTTTTAGTGCGGCTTAGAGTATAGCTGCACAGTCTAAAGTCTGTGTAATCCAGGGGCAGGGTACACTCAGACTGACGGTTGAGTGTTTTGTTTTCTTAGTCATTTGCTTTATACATTCAGGCAAATTAGGAGATAACTAGAAAAGTTTTTGTTTTTTTTTTTTCCTTCAAGGATTGATAATGGTACTAAAACAGGTTTAAAGTAAAAATTGTAGAGAGATACACTGTAATTTTTGCACCTTAAAGTTTCCATCAGAACCATGAATTTTTATAGTAGCTCCCACTGCTAACACTCTCATAAGATCAGTTTCATCAAGGACAGTCCATTGGGAGAGCAAGTTGAGACTAACTGATTCCCTGCCCGGCTGACTGATGACCTTACCTTTTAGGCCTCTTTGCACCTCCACGTGCCTTCAGTGCAATCTGACGAGCTGCTTCACAGCAAACACTCCCACCCACTTGACTCAAATCAGACTTCAGACGTCCTCAGGTACAGCTCTGGTGACATTCCGTGTTCTCTGTTTCAACTTGAGTAAAATAGGATGTTTATTATTAAATGTCTGTATTCTTTTCGGAAAGAGTTTACTGCTTTTTAGTTTTGAATCCCTGGATGAATTCTTTTAGATGACGTAGTGTTTGGGACTTAAGGGTTTTTTCCTCTTTTTTTCTCTCCACTAATGATGTAGACAAAACATGGGGGCCTTGTGCATGCTAGGCAAATTGCCTACCCCTGAATTAAACCTCATTGAATTATTTTTTCTTAAAAACTATTTTATTATTTCTATTTTGGGTGTTTTGCCTCCATGCAGTGCCAATGCAGGCCAGAAGAGGGCATCAGATCCCCTGGAACTGGAGTTACAGATTTGTTAGCAGCCATGTGGGTGCTAGGAATTGAAAGCTGGTCCTCTGGAAGAGCATCCCATGCTCTTAAACACTGAGCTCTGTTTAATTACTCTTAAATTGGGACTTTTAAGTCCCAACCCCATTAAATTACGGAGAATGAGTGTGTTTTTTAAATTATTTATTTATTTTTGTTAATTTTTTTTATGTGCATTGGTGTTTTGCCATGGGTGTCGGGTCCCCTGGAACTGGAGCTGCAGACAGTTGTGAGCTGCCATGTGGGTGCTGGGAATTGAACCCGGGTCCTCTGGAGGAAGAGCAGCTCCCAGAAATGCATGATTTTCTAATATGAATAATTTTTTTCCCTCAATTTTTGAGAAAGGGTCTTATGTATCACAGGCTAGTTTCAAATTTAGTGCGTGGTGAAATTAGTTACGTCTTCTTTTTTTTTAATTTAATTTAATTTTATTTTACAATATAATTTAATTCTACATATCAGTCACGGATTCCCTTGTTCTCCCCCTCCTGCCCCCTCCCATTCCCCCCAGCCCACCCCCCCTTTTTTATTTTTTATTTATTTTTTTTATTTAAGACGGGGTCTCACTGTGTTGTTTTGGGTTGCCTGGAACCAGGCTGTTATTGACCTCACAGAACTCCATCTGCTTTTACCTCTGCACTTAGTTTATTGGTTTTTCTTTTCTTTTCTCTTCTTTTTTATTTTATTTCATTCATTCATTCATCTATCTATCTATTTATTTTTGAGACAATGCTGATTGGCCTGGATCTTATAGAATAGGCTGGCCTTGGACAGAGATTCACCATCCTTGTCTCTTAGGTGCCAGGATTAAAGGCATGTGCTGCTAAATCTGGCTTTCTTGCTGTTTTTTAAAAGATGACCTCATCTATATTTGGTGGTTTATACCTATAATTTCAGGATTTGGGAGGTTTAGACAGGAGAAATACTACAAGTTTGAGACTAGTCCAGCTTAAAAACAAACAAGCTAAAAATCAAGAAATGGAACCAGACAACAAAGAAAGTGACTGTAGCCAGGCATGATGCCACCAGGCATGATGCCACTCAGGAAGCCAAAGCAAAAGGCTTACCATGAGTTTGAGGCTAGCCTGGGTTACAGTGTGAAGTTCTTAGCAAAGAAAGAGTTTCAGTGGTTGTGGTGCTGTTGTAGTCACGGTGCTTATGCAGTGGAGGCAAGAGGACCATGTGTTTAAAGCTAGCCTGGGCTTCATGGTGAGTTCGAGGCCAGAGTGACATGCATAGCAGTATCTTGTCATATACGCATATGTGCTCGCACAAGCGCACCCCAGCATTTTGAAACTTAAAAGTGCTGCTAAAGTCTTTGTTGAAATAGATGGATTTACACAGTTTATTTATTTATTTTTTTTTCAGGTTTGTTTTGGAACAGTACAATGCACTCTCGTGGCTAACCTGTGACCCTGCAATCCAGGACAGACGCTCGTGTCTCCCAATTCATTTTGTGGTGCTGAATCAGTTATATAACTTTATCATGAATATGCTGTGATCTTCGTTTGATGGAATTGCGCAAGGAAAGAACAGGAAGAAAGGATATTTTGCTGCAGGATTAAGTTACAGTTCTCAGTGGAAGTCATTTGTGATGGGGTCTAATTCTTATTACTTCAACAAATATTGTTTTGACTTGGGGGGTGGGGCTATAACCCTATTTTTCATTGACTATACTGAGCTCTTTAGGATGATGACTGATTATTCAAAACGTATTATAACATTTTCATAGCAAAAATTAACCTTTTTTTTCCAGTCACAGTATTTGTGAAAAGTAATGAGCCATAGTACCCATTCATGTTAAAGAATATTAAAAGCATGGAGAGGAAACATGAGGAACAATGAATTTCAACATATGGCTTTAGAACATCAAGATGTTCTTGTATTGGATATAGTATCTAGTATTCAAAAAATGCCTGCATCTCTTATTTATTGTAAGTTTTTAAATGTATAAATTGTCTTATATTTCTTAACCTCTTTTATAAAAATTTTCCTAGAAGGTTTATACTGCCTTCTTGCTTTAAAGCAATTGGTCTAAAATATATGTAATCGTCTTAATTAAAAAGTTGCAGTAGGGTTGCTTTTAGAGTATTATTTTTTTGTAAGGGGGTGGGTCGGACAGTAAATTTGTATTGTCTCAATGTACAGTTTAACAGGGATAGAGGGGAATAATGTCCATACCATTGTGTGTGGAAGATTTACAGCTAAGCTGTAGTTGCAGAGTACATGTACAGTAATGAAGTTCACTGTGTTTATAAATTGAAAAGGTACCGGGTCTTACAGCATTTTATATATCACACCTTTGCAGAGTAACATGATGGCAATATACATACGTGATATTGTTAGGTGGATTAACTTAGAATAAAATGAGAATTCTTCAGTTATATTTTGTACTATGGTTTAGGGCTATGACTAATATTTCAGGCCATTTCCAGTGAAAGAATCTTAGTTTTACAAAAAAAAAAAAAAAAAATTTGCTACTGAATGCTTAAACTAATTTTGGTGTTTAATGTTACATGCTTAAATTTTTTTCAGTTTTCACAGTGGCACATTTAGGCATGGGGATATTACTAATTATGAAATTTATCTACAGGATCTGTTATAAGGTTGAAATTTAGCCCAGCTCTAGGCATTTTACAAATTATTTTAAGAGCAGTCACTCTTGATTGCTTTGCTCTTTTTTTTTTTTTTTTTTTTTAAATTAAAGATTGGGAATGTGTGTGAGAGTATGCATATGTATGGGTGTGAAAGTGTGAGTGTGTGTGCAATCAAACTGTGGTGTAAATAGATCCTCAGTGAATTCTGGTATTCAGACTCTGTTCCACTAGTGAAAGAACCATTTTCTAAACTGTTCCCTTTGACTTTGTTATTTATTGAATTTTCTTGGTTTGGAGATGGCAGTCCCAAACACCAGAGTCTGTACTTTTCTATGACACAGCTCAAATTAAGGTAGGGCATATGCCAAGGAGGGTCTCGCCTCCCTAAAGAAGGGACTTGAATTTTAGGGACTTTAATTCACCCCTTCCTTCAGTACAGCTTCCCCCTCTCGTTTGCACATGCCAAGATAACTGCTCTGACGCAGGCTTCCCCCTGAGGTAATCCTTCTACAGTGCTGCTCACAAGAGCCCAGTTAGTCTCCTGCCTGCACCGCTGACTTGAATTCACAGTCGACAAGTCTACCTATCTTTCTTGGAAGCAGTCTTTCAAAATTCCTACTTGTATATTCATTCATTGTTGACAAGGACAAAATCAGTTGTATTTACAAAACTCAGTAATTCAGTATGTTTTTTTTAAACTGAAGCCTGTTTTGTAAATAGTATACATTTAATGTTACTTAGCAAACACCATTTTCTTACAGTATCTTCTTTAAATTGGGTATATGAAAACATTACCAACTCTTGTTTTTCTATAAAGAAACACAATTAGTAAGTAACAAGTTTTCAGATTATTCCTTCAACCTTAATAGAGCGATCTAAATTTTGAGCATATTTTGATATTAAATTTAAAGATCACATCTCTGTTTTTAAATTATGCTGACACCACCACAGATTATGTTGATATATTTTGTTCTGTATTTTCTTGGTGGGGGGAACTTAAGATTTGAAGTAAAATATGCTTATTTGGAATTTCTATTAAAAATTATCCTTGTTATTTTCATAGCTCAATAGTGATTCAAGAAAATAAAAGACTATAATCCCAATTTAAAATCACTAACTTATAATAACCACACCTTGGTTTGGAAATAGATTTAACAAGAGTATTCCCTAGCAGTTTCTTTCATGTAGCCAATAAGCAGGGACCCCGCAAACAATTCTTCTTACCTGGCAATCAGGAACTATTCCCAAATATATAGGATTTATTTATAAATTTTTTTCCTTCCCTTCACATATCAGTTCTTGCTCAAAAGAAGTTACTAAATAGCCATTAGAAGAAGAAATGAAGCCTTTTGTGCAGGATGGTAGATCTAACTAATGTACTGTCACAGACAAGCATGGGTAATTGTTTATTTGAGTAGATAAGCAAAATTGTACACTTTTTCCCAGTGAGTTCCCAAACCTTAACTTCCTCATTTCAATGCTAATGCCTGTTTTGTGTGCAGTTATCCATTATGAAGCAGGTGAAAGTTCAGTATTTTAGGCATTTTAAAGATTAGTTATATAATGTCTGCTTCCAGCCAGTCTGAAACATCTAGCCATACCTTTCTTATGCAAGCCATTCAGTTATCAGGACTGTGAATTAACACTGTATGAATACATTTCTGTACACCTTATTGTTTGGCCAGAAGGCCACCAAGTGTACTTATATGTAATCCTTAAATTTTAAAATAGCTTGTAATTTTTAAATATTTCTAAACTTTTCTTAACCACTAAAATTAAGCTCTTACTACTTAGTCAACTCTCCTCAGCTGTCTTCGTCCTCAATTGTCAGTATGGCACAGATTACTGTATTCAAATATTCTCTTTTCGTCTTCATATTTACCTTCTGAGGTAATTTTTTTAACTTAATGTGTTACTACAAAGATTTGCAGATCTTTAATCAAGCACTATGTTATTACTGTAATATCAAAATATTATGTCACATTATTTCAAATGTTCAGATTGAATAGGTTAAAAGAAAGTCTTTAAATGCTATTGCATCATAGAATCTGCTCCTACCCACTGTGGCATTGCGTATTAGTCTATTGAGACATTCAATGTTGCTTGACTGACATTTTGGTCTGGGTTTCCTCTTAATATTTTAGTTTAATTAAAATTAAGAAAAATGTGTTTAACAAATATTTTTATTTTGTCCCACTCTCCCCAAATCAGCGGGAAAAATCTTACCCTTTGGTATTTCTTAGTGTATTAATGGGCCCAGAACTGTGGTTTAAATTTTTATATATGTATTCACTCATTCTCTCTTTGACTCTCTCTTTCTCTCTTTTGTGGAGTATAAATTTCAAAACTGGATTTGGGACCTAAAATACTCCTCAGGTTGAGATACTCTTGAAGTTTTAAAATAGCTTTAGTTTTTAAAGTAAACTGGATTTGTGGACCTTAAAGTTACTGAGTTTAAACTAGAAATTGTAACATCATTACTGGACATGTCAGCATCAACCCTCTCAGAATAGCTTGGTCACTTTATGAAGGGGAGTTTAAAGTTGTTGTTTAGCAGTGACATTTAATATGGTCCAATTGCTTTTCTTTTTAACGTGACAGAAATTTTAAAAAAGAATAAGGAACAAACACTATTGCTGCCGAATGCCATAACACTGAGTTGTACAAATTGTGATTGAGGAAATGAAAAAGTTTATACTTTTTAAAAAAAAAAAAAAAAGAAAAAACAAAACTTCAAATGGAATAAATTATTCATGAAGCCTTCATTGTGGTGTCTCATTCTGTTGAAAATATTTCTATCTTAAAATGTTTCCATAATTAGGAGCAATTACTACTTTTGGGTCACTTAGGTAGAGAAGGGGCTCACCTAGACACTGATGAGTGGGCTGTTTGGGGTGGGTGGCTGTGAGGCGGGGTATTGCTGTGTGGAACAGGTTGGTCTTGAACTCACAGACATGTCCTTGCTTGTGCTTTCCAAGTGCTGGGATTAAAGGAGTTTTTTTGTTTTTTTTTTTTTTTTTTTGAAGAGAATGTTAATTCTTCTGATGTTCATTATTTATGATAAATGTGTGCGCATACGCATAGCAGCTCCTTTTTATTAATTAATTTGGTGTTAACTATTTAGCCAAAACAAACATACAGTCATACTTAGAGCTGTCCTCTGTGTGTGTGTGAGAGACAGAGAGAGAGATCACAAACATGTTTGAGACATGAAAAACATTAAATATTAAAATATTAATAATGTATCAAAAATACCTGTGTCTGAGTCCTGCAAGCAGTGGTGTAAAGTGCCTTGTTCAGATTTAAGCTAGAGATACCTCAAAATTATTGTGGTCACTTAAACTGTTTCTGCCAACAATTTCAAAAACTTCTATAAATGAAGGTGTATGGCATTGAAACTTTGTACTTCAAATTATTCCATTTCATAGTTTTCCACTGAATCATTTCTACCTTGTTATTAGTATTATATATGAGCCATACAAATTAAGCATTTTTATAAGGGAAGTATACTCATTGTTCGGACAATTGCACACATCTGTTCTGGTTTACAGTACTCTAATCCAGTGTTTACAGACTACTGTAAATTATACCTCATTGGTAGAGCACTTGTTTAGCATATGCAAGACCCTTGCCTAATCCCCAGCACTGCAACCAGTGTCCCAGAGAAACTACCGGGCAGTTTGCCTAAGGAAATGCTTGTTTTCTTTCATTTACTATATGCTTAAGGTCTTGATGCTTACTAGTAATCCTAGTTGTTTAGCATGCCTCTGTTGCTCGCCCCTAGCAAACATATATATTGGACCTGTGTGATTCATGATTCTGTTATAAGCCACGACTGAAATTGAAGAATGGTAGTTGGTTCCTTTGTTGAGACTTTTCTTTTGAAAATTTTCCTGTCATAGTTCTCCAAGTGAGTTCCTTTGAAGGAATGAATATAGAGAGTTAAAAGTGTGGGGAAGATGGTGAACATTTTCAAGGAGCAGATAACTTACTTGTGGAAGTTGTCTAGGCCCTTGATATCAGTAGCACACTGTTTATATATTTATAAATGTATTTGTTAGATTTTTGAGGTAAACTGAAATAATTTTTCTATTTGGAGTATTTATAATTTATTTTTCTTTAATTTGTTACAGATTTTTAGATTGGGTCTCATGTAGCCCAATCTGGCCTTGAACTTGCTATGTATCCAGGGGTGGTCCTGAACTCCCGACCCTCCTCCCTCCCTCATAAATACTGGGACTGTAGACATAGGTTAGCAGGCTAGGCTTGCTGGTCGATGGTGGTGCACACCTTTAATCCCAGCACTCTGGAGGCAGAGGCAGGCAGATCTCTGTGAGTTCAAGGCCAGCCTGGTCTAAAGAGCGAGTTCCAGGACAGCTAGGGCTACACAGAGAAACTTTGTCTTGAAAAGTCCCCGCCCCCTCCACCCCCCCAAAAAAAAGATACTGAAAGGTTTGGTGGTTTTTTTTTTGTTTTTTTGTTTTTTGTTTTTTTTTTTAAGATAAGGCTTCTCTGTGTGACCCTGACTGTCCTAGAACTCACTCTGTTGTTGATCAGGCTGTCCTCGAACTCACAGAGATCTCTTGCCTCTGCTTCCTGAGTGCTGGGAGTAAAGGCATGCACCATCACTACCTGGCTTTTTTGTTTTTAACAACGTAAGAAAATTTTGTTTTTAGCTCATGGTGAAAGTTTATTATTATTATTTTAAGACTGTCTCAAATGTGTGTATTACTGAGGCACTATTTTATTATTCTTGTAGTGTTCAGTGTGTTCCTGTGTATAATGTAGGATGGTGCCAATCCTGGACCAAAAATTAAAGAACTCTTGCCTATAGGTATAAACAGAAATTCGGTATAAGAATAAAGGAAATGGATTTATTGTTATGTGTATATGGGTGTGTTCAGGCTAATACATGTGTGTGGAGTTCATAGCACTTCTTTGCTTGTTGTTTCTAAGATGCTGTCTGTCCAGTTTTGTTGGAGGCACATTCTCTCTCTCTGAGCTGGTGCTCACAGCAAGCCTGCGATTCTTTTGCCTGCCTCTGCCGCTTCAGTGCTGGTACACTGTTCACCATTACATTTGGCATTTTATCATGAGCTCTGGAGTCCAACTCAGGTCTTTATGCTTGTATGGCAAGAACTTCCCTGACTGAGCTATCTCCCCAGCCCAGAAGATGTTTTTTAGTGTTCTTTGGTTTTCTTTCCAAGAATGGCCCAGTAGAACTGTATTAAAGAATTACCTGTTATATACAGAAAGGAAAAAAAAAGTAATTTAAACAGCTCTCAAAGCATGTAGTGCTTATAAACTTGTGTTCAGAATGCCCAGGTATAGTATAGGCCTTGGCTCTTTTAATTCTTTTTGTTCTGAGAAAGTCTTTATAACATGAATTATCCACAAAAATCCATCTGGTTCTCATGTTTTTTTGTCATGGAATAAGACTACCATCTGTCTGGTTGTATAGACCATAAAAATCTCTTCTTGTAGCCAATTACTAGTTGTTTACAAGGGCATGGTGATGCAGGTCTGTAATCCCAGTACACAGAAAGTGAAGGCAAGAGGATGTCGATTTGAGTCCAGTCTGGGCTATATATATATATATATATATATATATATATATATATATATATATATATATATATATATATATATATATATATATATATATATATATATGTATGTATGTATATATATATATACATATACATATATATATATACATATATATATATATATACACACACACACACACACACATAGCAAGACTGTCTCAAAAAAAAAAAAAAAACCCAAAAATAATGGCTGGGGATTGTGAATACTTAGGAAGCTAAGAAGGACATTGGGTTTGAGGCTGGCTGAGCTAAATGGCAAGATCTTTTCTGGAAAACTAAATCCCAAATAATAGTAATGATAATGGTGGTAATTGTTGGCCTTTGTTTTGCTTATCAATTGTTTATGTCTGTTGGCCTGCCTTTAGTCTAAATTACCCCTTTCCAATGCCATATCAAGTATTAAGTAAAATTACTTTATCTGGGTTCACCACTAAAATCCACTTATTTGAAACATAGTCTCAATCTCTTGTTATAACCCATGCTGACCTTTCCTCAGCCTAGTAAGTGGTAATGTTACACGCATGCACTATATATGCCTGCGTGTATGCCTGCGACATACGCTTTTGGTTCTTCAAGACAGGGTTTCTCTGTGTAGCCTTGGCTGTCCTGGAACTTGCTCTGTAGACCAAGCTGGCCTCGAACTCACAGAGATCCGAGTGGCTCTGCCTCCAGAGTGCTGGGATTAAAGGTGTGGGCCACCACCGCTCGGCTTGCACTATACTCTTAACTCGGTCCTTCTGCTCTTGGAATGGTTTTGGTGACCAAAAACCTTTTATTGGCATCTTGCTGTGAGGAAGAACACCAAGTTCTGTTTGTTTCTGTAATCTCAAAAAGAATCCTAGGTGTTCCCTCCCAGCTTTTTTAAGCATCTGAGTTCATTTCCACCTATACCGTAGATCAAGTTCCCTTGAAATACACTCTGTGCATTCTCAACACTGCTTTCCAGTTTGTACTTCGTATGATTATTTGTCTCCACCGAAAACCTCCACGAGGGCAAGAAAAGGGGTTTATTTTCTTTTTTTTTTTTTTTTTTTTTTTTTGGTTTTTCGAGACAGGGTTTCTCTGTGTAGCTTTGCGCCTTTCCTGGAACTCGCTTTGGAGACCAGGCTGGCCTCGAACTCACAGAGATCCGCCTGGCTCTGCCTCCCGAGTGCTGGGATTAAAGGCGTGCGCCACCACCGCCCGGCGGGGTTTATTTTCTTAACTGTTGTTATTGTCGGAACCCAGCTTACTTAACATTGTAGTTAGGCATTTAACTATTCTTGAGTACTTTGAACCTTTTATGATAAATCCAAGACTCACTGAAAATGTGAGTTTTTCCTGTAAATGAAGCTATATTATAGTTATTTGGAATTCTTATTTTGAAAGTTAGAAGCTTGTAAGAAACAGATGTTAAAGGTGTTAGAAAGGATTTTTAGATAGTTTCTAGTAAACATGGAAGGACAAAAAAATGTAGTACCCGGCTTTTCCTCCCTTATTCCTTCACCCACTTCGGCGAAAAGGTCAACAGGAAGGATTATAGGTTCTAAAATGTAAAACCACACAATGGAAGTCAAACTTGAGACAGCCGATGATTTACTTGAATCACTTCCTGAGTGGTTGGCAGACAGGATCCAGGAAATCTGTGGAAAACTGCAAAGTAACCAAAGAGTGGAAACTGGTGCTTTCCTTGTTTTTAATAGTTTAAGCAAAACACATACACATAAAATTAAATCAATTTAAACAGTTTTTAAAGATTTTACATAGTAGGTAACTAGTAGCAAATGAACTGTTTGAGATCATTGATTGATAGACAGCTATGGAAATGGACATGCATACAGAAGGGTGGGGATTTTTGTTGTTTTTGAGATGTTCTTGCTCCAGAGCCCCAGCTGGCATTGAACGCTGTCCTCCAGACTCTGTTTCCTGAGTGCTAAGATTGCCATCCCCCATTGAGAAAAAAAACGTCGTCTTAAGATTCTTGTATTTCTGGAACTTGATTAGTATTTCCTAACAGTACTGACCCTTTAATTAGTTTGACCATTAATTTCTTGAAGCTCACTTATGCAGAAAAGCATCTGCTACACCAGAAACTGTTTGTTTGTTTGTTTGTTTGTTTAGTCATCCAGGGGTAGGGAGAGAAAGCAAATGGAGTCAAAAGAATGCTTGCTTACTCTGGGAAAGTCTTCTGACTTAAACAGTGGTTCACCTAATCCAAGCCATCAGTAACTATGACAACCTTTGTGTACCAGTAAGGAAAAAATGTTATCAAGTAAACCATCACTACTGATTATAAAGCAGCCCAATTCAGGGATGTTAACATTTGAAAAAAATGTCATCACAAAGTTGATGAAATACCTATGTGGTTGGACATGGCAATGGGCTTTTTACGACAATAGTCATTAAAAGGTTATTTCTTCGAACTTGTGAGATTGTCCTGTGATAATCAAATTTGTGATAATTAAAAGTGTAATTTAGAGGCAGCTAGACCTAGTGCTACTTTGAAGGCTTATTTAATATTTGTGAAGATAATCTGTCTAAACATCTGAGGTATGAGGTGTTTTACAAACTGACTTAAAAAAGCTGACAAGTTTAAGGAGTTAAACTGAGGAGACAGGGTTAAAACTCCAGTTGTGGCCAAATTCTGTATGATTATCCAAATAGTTTAATTGGCAAGCATTGTGCCTCTGATTTGAAGGACTATTACCAAGCAGTTAAGGAGCAAGGGAGTGCAGTCTTACAGGGCCTTCACATTCTGGCTTAAGAATTCAAGCTATGCTCACAGGGACTGGAAGGAAAATGAGGCAAGGGTTGAGATAGGTGTGTTTCCGCACTCACTCATTCGGGCTGGGTTGATTTTCGGTTCTGTAACTTGAGGTGAAGACTGTATCTTCATGCTACTGTTGTGTGATATTTTGTGTTCTGACAAATAAAGCTTGCCTGGAGATCAGAGGGTGGAGCTAGCCATTAGTTAACTGTAGAGGCCAGGCCATGAGTGGTGACACACCTTCAATCCCAGCACTTGGGAGGAGGAAGCAGGAAGATCAAGAGTTCAAGGCCAACCTGGGCTACAGGAGATTTAACCAGTTTAAAAGAGAAACAGCTGGTTGGTGGTGGCACATGCCTTTAATTCCAGCACTAGAGACAGGAATATAAGGCAGGTGGAAAGAGGATTTGTATTGATTCACCCATTCAGTTTGAGGATTCATAGAGACAAGGCCGGCCCTTTCAGTCTGAGCATTCCATAGAAGTAAGAAGTTACTGTGGGTTGCTCTGCTTCTCTGATGCTACAGGCAAGCTTTATTTATCAGAACACAAAACAATGTTACCTATCTGTTAGTGACCGTGAGCTCAGAGACAATTAGAGTTAGATCACGTAGTTCCTGGCCATCCTCATTAGTCCCTCAAACCAATGCTTGGATCCTCTTTCCCTTTTTTTCTGTGAAAGGAACACCCAGGAAGGTTAAATTGCTTATTATCTCAGTCTTTGTTTCCTTTTTTTTTTTTTTGAAGGGGGGAGGGATAGTCACTATGTACCTCAGATGGCCTCCAACTTTTAATCTTTTGCTTCAGCCTCCCATGTGCTCAGATTCCAAATAAATAGTGTTCTCTCTTTACTCCCTCCCTGCTTTCTCCAGTGTCTCTTATGTGGCTGATCCCAAACTCACAGAGATCCGCCTGCCTCTGCCTTCTGAATGTTGGGATTAAAGGTGTTCGCCACAATGTCAGGCCAATAATTGTATACTCTGTAACCCATTAACACTTGTGAAATTGCTTTCAATTATATAGTGACTAGCCAAATTTTTAAAAAGGATATAGAAGCCAGGCAGTGGTGGCCCATGCCTTTAATCCCAGCACTTGGGAGGCAGAGGCAGGCAGATCTCTGTGAGTTCAAGGCCAGCCTGGTCTATAGAGCGAGATCCAAGACAGACACCAAAACTACACAGAGAAACCCTGTCTCAAAAAAATAAAATAAAATAAATAAATAAAATGAAGCTGGGCGGTGGTGGCGCATGCCTTTAATTTCAGCACGTGGGAAGCAGAGCCAGGAGGATCTCTGTGAGTTCCAGGCCAGCCTGGGCTACCAAGTGAGTTCCAGGAAAGGCGCAAAGCTACACAGAGAAACCCTGTCTCAAAAAAAACAAAATAAATAAATAAATAAATAAAATGATAAAAGGGATATAGAATTGGGCCTGATGATATACATCTGTAATTCCAAGAACTGGGACGCTGAGGTAGGAAGATCCTGACTGTTATGGCTTCATATATAAATAGACCCTGTCTCAGTGCCAACCTCCCAATAATAGGATATATAGCAAGTACTATGTATTTAGTAAGACATTTGTTACCATCTTGTGAGCATGTGTCTGTGGCATATAATTGTATATGCTTTATACATTTATATGTTACAGATAATTGTGCATGTTTTGGTTCACAGTACTAAAGGCATTACTCTAATCAAGTGGAGAATTTTGAGAAATACTATCAATACTATCACATCTTAGTTCTTTCATTCCTTTGGTAATCGTCTACCCTGAAAGTTCATTTTATTTTTCAGAGGCTGTCCCTCTATTAGAGACTTAGAAATACTTAGAATTTTTTTTTTTTTTTAAAGAAATGATCACTCTAGTGATGCTCTATTCTTTTTGGTTTTTCGCAGGCAAGCACGCCTTGTAGAGGCCAGAAGAAGGTGTCAGATCCCTTGGATCTGGAGTTATGGTGGCTATGAAACACCAGATATAGGTGCTGAGAACTGAACTCGAGTCCTCTGAAGAGCCCCACAATTTTTTTTTTTTGTTACATCACCGTGACCCTCCTTATAGCAAAAGGGAAAGGTACAAAAGGCATTAGAACAATGACATGGTTTGTTTATGGGAGTATTTAAAAATAAAATATTATCATAATAAAGGCAGAAAGATCCTAAAGGTGATTGAAAAAGTTCATTTTTAAAGAGAAAGGGGAAATTAGGGCAAAGTCAGTCCGGGTGGAAAGCCGTTCCTTTCAGTGGGAGAACTGCCTACGGTCTGTGGTCTTCCTGCTGATGTGTTTAAAGATCTTGGACTTCTCCACTTTCTTTGTTTTCTGGTAGCTGAATCCACCACCACCTCCTCTCTTTTTAAGCTTGCCATCATGGCTGCTCACATTCAGATCCACGAAAGGAGGAACCTTAAAACCAAAAGACAGAGCGACCTGAGTCAAATTTAAGTTGTTCACATTAAAGATTTGCTTGAGGGAGTGTGAGTCATACGCTTGAATGTAGGACTTGTATGCTTCCTGTGCAGACTTATGGAGAAAGTAGTTCTTTTCAATCAGCTTTTCCAGCTGAGACTGAATATCAGAAACTTTAGACCAGGAAAAGTCAAACTGATTCAATGGAACCTTGGATTGCTTCAGGTAACCAAGGAAACCCAACTCTTCAGGGCGTAGGATGAGCAGGGCGTGCCCTCTCCCATTCAGGCCCCTGGCCATTCTACCCACAGGATGAATGTATTCCTTGGGGTCATCGGGAGGGTCATACTGAACAATCCAGTCCACTTCCGGGATGTCCAGCCCCCTGGCGGCCACATCTGTGCACAGCAGTATCCCTGAATCTGCATTGCAGAACTGGAAGAACGTGGTTGTTCACTTATTCTGCTTTTGCCTTCCATGGATGGCCAACACAGGCAGGTCAATGTAGTTCAGTAGCTCATAGTGGTACTTCACAGACATACACGATGAAAAGAAGACCATCACTTTCTTCTTCCAGTTCTTCTTAAGGAATGTGAAGAGCAGAAGGAATCTCTTCTCAGAGGGACACACAACATATCCCTGCTCAAGCCCATCCACTGTGGCAACCTCTTTATCGTCATCACCCACATACAATGGCTCTTTTTTCAGAGAAATTCTTGCCAAGTCTTCAACTTTTTGAGTTTGTGTGGCAGAAAAGAGCATGGTTTGCCTGCGTACTGGCAAAAGTTTAATAATTTGCTTTAATTCTTCCTCAAACCCAACATCCAAGATTCGATCAGCCTCATCAATAACCAGACACTGGAGGTTCTTGTACATAAACCCTGGAGTATTCTGCATGTGGTCTAGGAGCCGGCCTGAGGTGGCCACGATGATGTTGATGCCATTGACGAGCTTCTGCGCTTCAGCAGACCTGTTACTGCCACCCATGATTAGCCCATACGTGTGAACATGGTGCGTCATCAGTTCCTTCAGAACACCGAAGGTCTGCATGGCCAGTTCTCTGGTAGGGGAGAGAATCAGGACTCCTGTTCCATTCCTGGGCATGAACTTCAACTTGACAATGAGCTCGATCAAAGGGACGAGGAAAGCAAGGGTTTTGCCGCTGCCTGTTTTCGCAGCTGCCAGAAGATCCCTGCCTTCCAGAAGTGGCCTGATACTTTTATGTTGGATCTCGGTCATGCGCTTGAAGCCCATTTCTTCTATAGCCTTCAGAGTGTTTTCATTGACGAGGTTCGACAAGGAAGCAAATGAAGTGTCTTCAAAAGCACCTGTCAGTCCGAGGGGCAGGCTGGAGCCCCACAATTTTTATAAGATACTTTAGGGGCATGAAAAACAGCTCAATGTCATGTGCTGGTTGCTGGGTCTTACATCCTGAATTCAAGCCCCAGGACACACATGGTGGAAGGAGGAAACTATCTTCCGTTCTGTAAATTGTTTTCTGACCTTCACATGCAAACACATACATCTCTCTCCTTCCCTCCCCTCTCTCTGTGTGTGAATCTATATACTTTTGTTAAAGAATTTTTTATTGCTTATCCCTAGCACATTACTTGAAACTGAAAGTAACATACACTTTGGCTGAACCAGGAACAAGAAACATGAGCTGGTCATGGTGGCATAATCCTGTAATCCCAAAATGGGGGAATTTCCTGACCAGTCTGAGCTACATAGTGAGGCTCCATCTCGTTTTTTTTTTTCATTTTTATTTATTTATTTTTCTATTATCAGCTTGATACAGTTCAAATTCTTATCCTAATAGTGAAATGTTTCACTGAGGCTTGAGTAAAACCAAAACTTATTATAAGCCACAGTCATCCTAGGGTCCCCCCTGTTATGTAGCTTCCCTGATTCTGTGGGTTGCAGTCTGATTGTTCTTTGCTTTATATCTAGTATCCACTTACGAGTACATACCATGTTTGTCCTTCTGGGTTCAGGTTACCTCACTCAGGATGATATTTTCTAGTTCCATCCATTTGCCTGCAAATTTCATGCTGTCATTGTTTTCCTCTGCTGAGTAGTACTCCATTGTGTATATGTACCACATTTTCTTAATCCATTCTTCAGTTGACGGGCATCTAGGTTGTAGAAACATTTAATATGAGATATATAGACTTGTAATTTTCAAGGCGTTGCGACTTTTTAGAAGTTGATGAAAGTTTTTTACTTTCTTTTGTGAAATGCCAAACAGCCTCTTTAGAAGATTCCAGTGAATTCCTAAAATCCACACTCCTGAAAGGATTTTTGTAGCCTAAAGAACCGAGAAAGCCATGGAGGCTCTAACACCAGCATTTGGGAGACGGGGATTGTGACAAGGTTCAGGTCAGCCTTGCCTACATAATTATCTTCATGACTACATAGAACATGTCTGAAAAACAAAATAAATCCCAAATACAAGCAAGAAATGGTGGCACGCGCTTATAATTTGGGGTACACATCACAAAACAAAACAATGAAAAGCCCCAAAGCAAATTATACTTTGGCCATTAGTGTGTAGGCATGCATCACATTACTTTAAAAATTCTCCTGTACAGAGGTCCTGGATTCTAGAACTTTGGTGCGGAGATGGCACCGGCAGGGTTTTGAAGGAGGATACATTCAAGTTCCATTAGCAACTTTCGGTGGAGGAACGGAAGGAACAACCTTTACCATTCCTTCTTACATAGACTATTGTTATTTAAATGTCGCGATAATCCCAGCGGGGAATTTTGCTCTGACGGTTTAGCGACGACTCTGATGGGTCCCAAGGGGAAAGCTCAGGCAGAGGAACGAGTAAAAGCAACACTCCACATTTTCGGAAGCACGGAGCACCGCGAAGGAGGAAGGGGAGGGGCCGCGCACGCGCAGCGCGGTCCCAGCGCCTCAAGCTGGTTTTTCTCTAGCCGCCGACGTCCTCTCAGTGCTGTACGGTGGCCGGCGCGGGCAGACGCTGGCGATGAATGGAGGTGCAGGGTGCAGGTTGAAATAAGTCTTCTCTGCTTTCCCCTCTTTCCCCGCCGTTTCTGCCTCCCCCCCCCTTTTTTTGTGCCGTGTCCCCATTCTCACCCCGGCTCTGTCGACGACCCGGTTGGTCCCAGCGTCTGAGTTCTTGGTGACTGAGTCGACCCCGGGCACAGCCGGGGTTTGGGGATCCGGATAATCGCCTAGGCCCAACTTCGGACCGCGCTCTCGATTTCTGCCTCGCCCGGCGCTCGGACGCGGAATCTGAGTGGGTCTCTTGAGACTGGAGGGTAGATCTTAAGGTATGAAGCGTCGGCTTCTCGGGCCCAAGTGCCGCTTTGTCTGAAGTACGCCTGACTCTTCTTCGCTCGGGGCACTCGGTTCTCATTGCTACCGGACAGAGACCCCTGAGCACACAGGTCTTGTCACCTCTGCCTCGAGCTCACTCTGCTGTTAAAAGACCGGCGCTTACTATTGAAAACAGCAACATTTCTGTCCACGACTCTTTACCCACATCTCTGTTAGTGAGTGGGTCTTAAGGCCGGGTGGCTTCTGCTCTCTGTTCAGTGTCATCTCTTTTTTGCCGCCTTTTAAACATTTACTCAAGATCCACAAGTGTCCAAGTGAGAGTCTTTTTCATCCCTCAGCGGATTGTGCCTACGCATCTGTTCTATACCTCCCCTATGATATAAGGGATACAGGATAGCGTTGTGACTTTCAGAACCTTGACTCTGACATTGCTTTTGGCCCATGAGATGATTTACCAGTGTCTCCATCTAGTTGGGAGGTGGAAAGGGAAGCTCAACTGATATACAAGGTGCGCTTGTGAAACTGCGGCCATTCATTTTCTCTCCATATTTCATGGAGCTCATCCAAGTGGCATAATGAGGAAAGTCTTGGACTGGTGTTTAGTATAGAAGGGTTCAGCCTGGAATTTTTCCACCAAGTAGTGATATTACTGTTACTTCATTCTCTGGAGCTCATGCTGTATTTATAAAACAGAGTATTAGGGCAAAGGATCCCTAAATTTGGAAGAGACTTTAGTCTGCAGCTTTTCTTCTCATATTCCAGATGTCAGTAGAAACAGGGAGACAGGGAAACGTGGTCTTTAATTGTGCCAGCCACATTGTCAACACAGGGACCTACTAAATGTCTCCCCCTCGTTTTCAGATTTTTAAGAAGGGTTGTCATATGTGTGGGAATTAGATCCCTGCCTTCATTTTGTTGTTTTTGACTCATTAGGATCAAGAGTGATGATGACCGAGTGTACAAGCCTTCAATTTGTCAGCCCCTTTGCTTTTGAAGCCATGCAGAAGGTGGATGTTGTTCGCCTGGCGTCTTTAAGTGATCCAGAACTGAGACTTCTCTTGCCCTGCTTGGTGAGGATGGCACTCTGTGCTCCTGCTGACCAGAGTCAGAGCTGGGCTCAGGATAAAAAACTTATTCTTCGCCTTCTGTCTGGAGTGGAAGCTGTCAACTCCATTGTCGCACTGTTGTCCGTGGACTTTCATGCCCTAGAGCAAGATGCCAGCAAAGAACAACAGCTTCGGTACAGTTGCATTCTGTGTGGCCTGGGGTTTACTTGATACTCCACAGGAGGAATCACGCGGTGCTCAGAGCTGTCAGGGCTCCAGAGAAGAGAGAGTGAAAACTTAAACTGGGAGAACATTCTCCAGAGGGCTCTTCTGTTTATAGTTAAAATTCTAAGAGCTTTCTGTGTTATCAGATGTTACCTAGAGAGGATTAGCTACATAGTAGGTCAGTTACCCATAGTGGGAAGTGAGTAGGATAACGTCTAGGATGGAAGGTTTTATTGGAATCACCGAGCTGTTTAAGATTACAATTGATTCTCTGAGACTCCTGGCTGGTGTTAAATCCTTTCCGGCCCATCATGTATCTGTTAGTGAGGCTTTGTTACAGAAGTCAGTGGCCGTTGTTAGTTTACAGTTCGTGAGCTCTTGGAATACATAGACAAACTAAGTAGTTGAGAGGAAGTGGAAGCTGTTAGAATGACTCCATTACCCTGTATTACCACAGCAGTAACAGGTGCTGATCACCAGTGTTGTGACTTCTTTTCCGTGTTTGCACTTCACTAGGCATAAGCTCGGAGGAGGCAGTGGAGAGAGCATCCTGGTATCACAGCTCCAGCATGGACTGACACTAGAATTTGAACACAGTGATTCACCTCGTCGATTGCGGCTCGTGCTTAGTGAACTGTTGGCAATTATGAACAAGGTGGTTAAAAAAAAATCCTCAGCCCAAAGTATTTATGATCTGATATCTACATCTAGAAAATAGTAAAAAAAAATAGAAGCAAGAATGCAGACGGGTTATGTGTTCTGCTAGTATTTCTGTTTGGTTTGTGTTCTTTCAAAGATGGAAGTGATTTTTTTTTTCCTCCCAGAGACAGAGTTTCTCTTTGTAGCCCTGTCTGTCCTGGAACTCGCTCTGTAGACAGGCTGGCCTCGAATTCACAGAGATCTACCTGCCTTTGCCTCCTGAGTGAGATTAAAGGCATGTGCCACCACTGCCTTTAATGATTTAAAAGCATGTGTTAAAGGCAGTTGTCTTTATCTAATTACTATTTTCTTGCATTCATGGCCATTTTGCAGTATTTATTTATTTATTTGTTTGTTTGTTTGTTTATTTTTTGGCTTTTTGAGACAGAGTCTTTCTACATGGCCCTGGCTATCCTGGAACTCACGCAGACCAGGCTGGCTTCGAACTCACAGAGTTTGCCTGCCTCTGCCTGTTGAGTGCTGGGATTAAGGGTGTGTACCACCATGCCCAGGTATTCTGTATTCATCATCATCAGTATTTTTTATGTGTATGGAATTTATATAATGGGTTCTTAATATCTTTAAAATAATTTTTAAGTTTTATTTTATATGTATGAATGTTTTGCTTGATTATATGTCTGTGCACTATATGAAGGCCTGGTGCCTGCAGAGTTCGGAAGACAGCATAGGATTTCTTATGAACAGACTGGAGTTATTGATTGTGAGCCACATTGTACGTGCTGGGGACCAAACTTGGATTCTTTGCAAGAGTAACGGGTGCTCTTAACCAGCTGGGCTGTTCCATCGCTTCAGCCACTAACATCTGTTCAAAGAATTGAACTTGTGTAAACTACTAAGTTTGTTAATACTTTTTTTGTTGGTTTGTTTTGTTTTTTGCTTATCCATTATAGGATAAAATATCTCCCATAAAATATTGTAAAGTGTGACTTAAAAATGTGTTCAATTCATCTAGATACTGGTATTAAATGCCTCCTGTGACATGGAGTGAGGAGTATCAAAGCTGAACTAGATACAGGATGATGGATTAGCTTGCTTCACCCACTAGACTGTCTAATTGTCTGTAATGGAGACTATCCAAAGTTCTTTCTGGGCTGGGGAGATGGCTCAAGTGGGTAAAATCTTTGCTGAGCAGATGTGAGGACTTGACTTGGAGTCTCTGGAACCTATACACACCATGTGAGGCAGTACATACCATGTGAGGCAGTGCACACCGTGTGAGGCGGTGTACATCTGTCATCCCAGTGGACTGTCATGAGGTGAGAGACAGGAGAATCCATGGGCACTCAATTGCCAAGGAGCCTGGTGTACACACCAAGCAACAGAAAGAGGGGCCCCTTTGGGTTGGAGAGATGGCTTATCAGTTAAGAGTACTAACTGTTCTTACAGGGGATCCAAGTTCGATTCCCAGCCTCCACATGGCAGCTTACAATTGTCCATAGCTCACACAGGTGGTGTATAGACGTATACAGGGAAAACACCAATACACATAAAATAAATTTGAGAGAGAGAGAGACCTTGTCTCAAGCAAGGTGGAAGTTGAGAACTAATACTGGATATTGTCCTCTAATCTCCATTCACATGAATGCATACACATACATCATACACAAGTATACACACAGAAGAAAGTTATAGGTTACTTTAAGTCATGGACCTTTGGCTAATTATGGTTACCTGAAACTTTCCCACTCTCTGTGATTTTCCTACATCTTATAAATACATGGTGGCCCTTATAAGAGACCTTTTCTTCTGTAGGGTTTTTAATGCCCAACATGGTGGTGTTATTATGTGGGAAATATGATGACATATTGCCATAGGGAGTTTAAGGAAGATAGTGGATATTTTCTTCATCTTTTTTTTTGGTTCCCTCTGTCAAATTTTTTTTTTTAAGATTTTATTTATTATGTTATGTATACAGTATTCTGCCTATATGTGTCCCTGCAGGCCAGAAGAGGGCACCAGATCTCATTACAGGTGGTTGTGAGCCACCATGTGGTTGCTGGGAATTGAACTCAGGACCTCCGGAAGAGCAGTCAGTGCTCTTAACCACTGAGCCATCTCTCCAGCCCCTCCCCCCCCCTTTTTTGAGACAGAGCTCCTTATTTGCTTAGGATGACATCAAACTTCTGATCTTCCTGTCTCAGCTTTCTGTGTGCTAGGGTTGCTGACCTGTACCACTTTTCCAGGCTCCAGGTGTCAGTCTTTGTGTTATTTTACTTTTCTCTGTTGGTCATTAGAATGAAATGAATTTGTATTTGTTATACTGCTTTAAACTTACAATTTAAAAAAATGATTGTTTTTTTATTGTGTGTGGATGTATAGGCTGGCACACTCATCGAAGTCAGAGGCTAACTTTTCAGGGGTTCTCTCTCTGTTTCTCCTATGGCTTCTGGGAATCATATGCAGGACATGAAGTCTGGGCAAGGGCTTTTACCTGCTGAGCCATCTTGCAGCTTAGATTTTTTTTTTTTTTTTTTTTTTTCAGGACAGAGTTTCTCTGTGTAGCCCTGTCTGTCCTGGAACTTACTGTGTAGAACAGGCTGGCCTTGAACTCACAGAGATCCAACTGCCTCTGCTTCCTGAGTGCTGGGATTAAAGGTGTCTGCCACCAACACTTGGCTCAGTTTTGGGTTTTTTAGTCAACAACTTATATGGATAACATTCCTACATTGCTTCTTGGCTTGCCTTATCCTTCAATTTCAAGTATCTCTAAAAATGTAGATTGGAATAACTTCTCCCCACCCTTCCTCCTTTTTTGGGGAGGGGACAGAGTTGCACTAGGTGCCAGGGTGGCCTTGGAACTTGAGATTCATCTACCTCAGCTTCTCAAATGGTGGGATTATAAGATGCAACCAGTGTGCAGTTCCTGAGACTAATGCTGCCATGTCTGAGTAATAGTCATGGTTATTCGGCTTAAAATTGAGAGGGTCCCACACACTTTGCTGCAGTGTACTGGTTGTGTTGAAAGTGATGACTTGAGGCTGGCTGTGCTGGATCACACCTTCAGTCCCAGCGCTGGAGAAGCAGGGACAAGATCAGGAGTTTCATACCATCTTAGGCCAGTAGATTAAAGTCTGGTCTGGTCTATGTACTGAGTTCAGGCCAGCCACAGCTACATGGTGAGACCCTACCTCAAACAATCACAGCATAAACTTAAAATTTGTGAGCTCAAAAACAAAAATATTAAAAATTCTTTGAAATTAATAGTTCTTGCCTTCTTTTTTTTCCTCTTTTCTCTAAGGTATCTGAGTCCAATGGAGAGTTCTTTTTCAAGTCTTCTGAGCTCTTTGAGAGTCCAGTGTACTTGGAGGAAGCTGCAGATGTTCTCTGTATCTTACAAGCAGGTACTTTACTGACTGGGTGTCAGGACACATTTCAGATAGAGTGTCGAGTGCAGTGTTACTGTGTGACTCCTTAGCTCGCCTGCAATGCTAGATGTGTGTCTGTGGGTGTCACTGGATGTCCTGAAACTGGAGGTGTAGGCAGTTAGGAGCTGCCTGATGTGGATGCAGGGACTCAGGCCTCTTGCAAGAGCAGCATCTTCTCTCCAGCCCCAAATTTGGTATTTAAGGATTATCAAAACTGGGTGGGGTCTAGCATGTGGGAGGCTGAGACAGGAGTATTGTGACAAAATCCAGACCACTTGGGGTATGGAGTGAGATCATGTTTCAAATAACACCCTCCATACACACACCAAAACAGAAACCTTAAAAATGTAAAAGTTATTTACTAAAAATAAGTCTTAAAATTTTAAGTTAAAGGGCTGGAGAAATGGTTCAGTGGTTAAGAGCACTTGATGCTCTGCCAGAGGACCTTAGTTTGGTTCAGGTGACTCACAACTGCCTATAGTTCCAGCTCCTTGGGATCTAGCAGCCTCGAATAGACACACCCACATAATACACATACCTTAAATTTTTTTTTTTTTTTTTTGAGACAGGGTTTCTCTGTGTAGCTTTGGAGCCTTTCTTGGAACTCACTCTGTAGCTAGCTCAAGCTGGCCTCAAACTCACAGTGATCCACCTGCCTCTGCCTCCCGAGTGCTGGGATTAAAGGCGTGCGCCACCACTGCCCGACTTAATTTTTTTTAAGAATTAATTTATGCCTGACGTGGTGGCGCACGCCTTTAATTCCAGCACTCGGGAGGCAGAGGTAGGCAGATCTCTGTGAGTTCAAGGCCAACCTGGTCTACAGAGGGAGTTCCAGAGCAGCCAAGACTATACAGAGAAACCTTGTCTTGGGAGAAAAAAAAGTTTAAATTAAACGTGACTAGTATTAGAACAAAGACCAGTGACTTAGACTATTTATAGAGTATGCCATATCATGTACACATTACCTTTGTATATTTGATTTAATGATTTATAATTTTAGTGATTTTAAAATGTTCATAATGTGTTAGATCAAAAAGCAAAGGGCAGAGGGAGTAAATATAATCTCAGTTTTACTTAATGTTAAAATTATCAATTGAGAGGATTAGAATTAAATATTAAATATTTTTAATATTATAAATATATTAAATACATATAAATAGGATTAGAGGTAACATACATTTCTTTTTCTTTGTATCTTTTTTTGCTTTTCTAGATTCCTTTTAATAGGTGTATATGATAAAATAAAAACAAGAAGATATAGAAGTGTAAAGATTTTATGAAAATGCTTTCTTAGACCAGTGCTATTTAGGGAAACTTCTGCCACATTCTGCATTGTATTGTCCACCTAGTAGCCTCTGCCTTGCCTCATGTGGCTGTAGGTTAACTGAAGTTAGCTAATGTGACTAAGGAACTAGTACTTTATTAGTACTAGTGAGTTGCATTTTGGTGACATCTTTGAAATGGCAGCTGTTGAGCAGATAACACTTAGGGTCATGCCTCAGTAGTGACGGTGGCCTTTTGTCTTCCAGAGCTCCCTTCCTTGCTTCCGGTAGTCGATGTAGCCGAAGCCTTGCTACATGTTAGAAATGGTGCCTGGTTCTTATGTCTCTTGGTAGCCAATGTTCCCGATAGTTTTAATGAAGGTAAATATAATTTAAAAATGAAATATTGGAGAACTGTGCTTTGATTTGTTTAGGGTGGTTTTTTTTTTTTTTTTTTTTTTTTTTTTTTTTTTTTTTAAAGACAGAGTCTTGCTCTGTTTTCTGGGCTGTCCTTGAACTTGTGATTCTTTTGCCTCTGCCTTCTGAGTGGTGCTGGCTGCATGGCTCCGTATTTAGCGCTGTGTCCCCTCCCTTCTGTTCTGGTTTGGAACCCAGTGACTAACATGCTAGGCAAGTAGTCTGCCTCTGAGCTACACCCCAGACCAGTCTGGCTTTTAATTGAAGAGTCTACGTAATTTATGTAAACCATTTAATATAATTATTGTGGTAATTAGTATGTCTTGTTACTTTTATCTCTTTCTTCCTTTGTATTATTTTTTAATTTAATTCATGAGTGTTATAAGTCCCAGAGTATATTCTTGCTGCTTTTATTTTAAGTAGTTAATTCTTTTTTCTTCTGATTGTGCGCGCGCGCGCGCGCGCGCGTGTGTGTGTGTGTGTGTGTGTGTGTGTGTGTGTGTGTGTGTGTAGATCAGAGGACAACTTCCACGAGTAGGCACTGTCAGAATTGAACTCAGTTGTAAGTCTTGGTGGCAAGCACCTTGACTTGCTCAGCCACTTTAGCAGCCCTCTTTTCTGATTTTTGTGACAGGGTCTCACTGTTGCAGCCTGGGTGACCTTGAACTTTAAGTAGCCTACCTCTTCTTTCCAGTACTGGCATTATAGGTGTGTGCTGCCATGGCCAACTGACTTTAAAGTCCTTTTTAAAACATGGAGAAAAGCAGGTGGATCTCTGTGAGTTCGAGGCCAGCCTGGGCTA